>NC_090449.1:880742055-881064555 GCF_031143425.1 Pleurodeles waltl
ACTATGGCAACAATTATTTATAGTCCCTATCTCAATTGTGTGGTTGATGGTATCTCACGAACCAACACCACAAAACCTTAGCAAACAAGTAATACCACAATTTATTGTCTCTCTATTTTAATTGTCCCTTGATCTTACACTATTTCAAGTATGATAAACACTTCAGCTGGTTACACCACACACATTTGCACAACTAAGCCATACATTTTACCAAAACATATAATTTTAATAACATAAGCTCAACAAAGACAATTGTGACAAATAACGCCATGGATATTCACACATCCACCGCCACAACTGCTTCAAACTGCAAACTCTTTCAGTCTTCAAGTTCGGACATTAGACATAAGGGACACAGGCAGTTCTAAACTTGGGCAATTTATTTCAGATCCTTTGTCTCCTGTGACATTAACTGTCCTCTACCTACCACTTGAGGATGCTGAGATCTTTGTATCTCCAACTTCTGGTGTAATTGTTGAATAACCCTGACCACTTGGTGTATGCGCCTTTGATCGTTGACAAGGAGAGATCAAAAACAGCAATCTTGTACATCAAACACCATTAGCAGTGAAGTCCATCTGGGACGTCACAATAACCAAGTTAGAGAGTTGATGTGAGTTAAAGGGTTTTATTAACAGTTATAATATGATTTAATGTGTTTTATTCAACAAATATTGTTCTTTAGTCATCATTGTTACAAATTCAAATTATACATTTGCAGATATTTCAATGCAAGGTAAAATACTGTATTGGTAAATATTTAAAATAATATAGAGATAAGAAAACAAGAATGTTCCATGAAGACATTTCCCTAATTCATACTAGGGTTAGAATGGCAGTTTAATCTGGAATAAAAGTGTTAGTTGAGAACCTCAATAATGAGCTCTGATAAGACAATAAAATGAATAAGCATGAAACCTTTGCAATTAAGCAAAGGAAATTTAAACCTGTAAAGTATTCTCTGCTGTAAATCAGCAGACATCTTTTATAAAGAAAAATAAAGGAAACGACTCTTAAAGAAAGATAACCCAACAGATCACAATAAAGAATCCAGAATGTTGGCACAATCTAGAAGTCAGAGGGTTGGGAGAGTGTGTCTTAGTCTAGTTTAGGAACACACGAAATTTAAAAGCACACAAATTGATACAACTGACACATGTTCCACTCCTGGTGTTCAATAGTAATTTAGTAAACCATGGGAGCAAGCAAACTCCCTAGTTTCTCAGGTCTCCACAATGAACCACAGAAGAGATTCCTTAAAAAGATACTTCATACATATCTTGTCATTCAGATAGTTCTTCCCATGCACCATGCTTCCTGCCATCTCCTCCCCTCCCGGTGAGAATCTTACTATCAGTTGTCTAACGCATAACAAAGGCCTATTCACTAACAGAAGGTTTCTGGAATATTAGAACATCTGCAATGGGAGAGAAAAAAGATGTTGTGCACAACAACAGCTCAAGTGAATTTGGCATCAGTAGCAAGGCTATCAAGTCAGTACATTATGTTCCATTTATATGCTTGCAACTACTAAGTATAGTTGCCTACTACAAATCTGCATTTACCATGATTAAGCTTTCATATTTTCTATTTTCATGTGTTTTTCTGTTTACTTGCAAAATGAGAGCATTTGCTTCAGCATGTCTGTAATTGTGAGAATGTGGTATGAATAAGAGAAACTGTGAGACAGAAAGCAGGAAAGGTTCTCTACTTCATATGTGATGGGTTAACATCCAACATTTGGGGCTTAGTAGAGATTCCTTACACTTCAGTTCACTGCAATCATCAAGAGGATATCAAGTTCCAAAATATCAGTGTAGGAAAACAGTGTTAAATGTCAAGTGCAAGAATTTATCACCAAATAAAATCCCAACATAGTTAACTAAAACAATTATCCCTGTTCAATGTTTCCTAACCTAACACTTATTTCAAAAGATGAACAGACACTACTGAGATCAATAATGCAGAAATGTTCAAACACAATGGTCTGATAGTGCTCTCAAGGAGGAGATTTTTACTGATCAGATTGATTAGCAATCTGTGTAGATTTGCATCTTCCTAATAGGAAGTCCACTGTATATGCAGAGCATGATGTTATACACTCTTCTAGCAGTCGTATGTCACACCATGTTAAACAGGATCTTTGGGTGCTGCAGGTTTTCTGTCTGTTCAATTTTGAGCTTATTGTCACTAGATGCTTCTAGCATTCCTGTGCCAACATTTGAGAAGCAGAGTACATAGAGTGTTATTGTCACAGCTATTGCTTGAAGAGGGGCTTTTAGCTCTTTTCAGGGAGTATCATTCAACTGTGAAATCCAAGATTGGTAGTTAGTAGGTTAGTACAATTGTTTTGTTTTGTTGTTGTTTGTGCATTAGTTGTGTTAGGGTTCTGCTCTTGATTTCTTGTGTGTTTAGTAGAGTTTGGGGTAGGGTTCAAATTATGCTTTCAAATAACTGTAATGAACTTATATATACATACATATGCACATGTCCCTTATTGTAGATATTAGTAGTAGGCATATCCCTCTATCTTTGCACCTATATGTACTTAGAAGCAGCAGTTTGACATGGTCTGATACATACAAGTATCAGACATATATGTATCCTGTGGTGCAATATACAACTCTGCCTCATATAAATATATCTACTTGTAACTAGAGGCATCGTTCAAAGTAGAATGACCTACTCATATAACAACAGCTCTTCTCCATACCATTAGAAGTATAGTTTTTCATGTCTTAGTATTCTGTTGTGGTACATTCTTCAGTTGTGAGTATAGCTGTCACGTGAGGAAGAGCCAGCTCTTGACTAATGTTCTGAAGTGGATATGGTTGTCTGTGGATCTTTTGTGTGCGGTTAGGGAATTCCATAGTTTGGATGCTTGAATAGAGAAGGTTGTTTCCACCCATGTTTTTTTCTAGCATGTAGGAATATTGAGGCAGGGAGACATTCGTGAGTGTAGGTTCCGTTTGCTGTATGTATTTGTTGATATCCTAATTGATGAAGAGTGGTCCTTCTCAATGTACTGCTTTGTGTGTGGTATTAATTTAAAAGAAAAACTAAACACTAAATAGGAAAATTAACTAACCAAAAAACGTATATATAAAAATAAAAAAATGAATCTAGTTATAGGAATACTAAACATTTTAGTAATTAATTATCAATTTAAAAAATGCTATTTATCATTTAATTAACTTTCCACACTATATCCCACAAACCTAGCACAAAACTAGCAGCCCACACTTATAATATAACTAAAATAAATAAGAATCACACAATTAATATAAGTAATAATCAGTTAAATAAATAAACTAATAATGAATTGTTAATTTAATATTACATGAATAACTTCAAACCCTAAACCACAAGATAGCCATCAGCCCACACATAGCACATAACTTATAAGTATAATTATTGCACACTTGCACACTTTACATAATTATTAATTAATTTAATATTACAACATAATTCAAATTTGTTAATTAATTATAGCTAATCAACTTCCCACCCTATACCCCCTACAAACCTAGCAACTCGCTAATACACTATACAATACTATTAGCAACTAAATTAAATCTTATAAATCACTTAAAATTACAAACTGTATTTGAAAATATTATTACCAAGCATACAAACAGTAACAGCACATAAATTTACAATATGAATGGAAATACACACAGATATATATATATT
Organism: Pleurodeles waltl; assembly: GCF_031143425.1. Classification (NCBI taxonomy): domain Eukaryota; kingdom Metazoa; phylum Chordata; class Amphibia; order Caudata; family Salamandridae; genus Pleurodeles; species Pleurodeles waltl. The sequence goes on from NC_090449.1 coordinate 880,745,749, forward strand.
TTTTTTAATAACTATATGATCTAAAACAATATTAACAGCAACAATATTATTGACGATATGGATTACCTAAAAAAACAATATTATTGACAATGATATTTCTTCATCACAATATTTTGTATAATTATTTTTTCCTGATATTTCTGTAACTCAATATTTAAAACTCAATATTTTGTCCAACTACTAACGATTTCAATTCAAGAATAAAGTCACATGCCCGATTGCAACCAGTTTACTGGATTTTTTTGTAGGAGGATGCAACTTTCCTTGTCACCAGATAGGTTTTCGCTCTCCAGCCTTAGGAAAAACAATCAACATCCAGGAGCTTCTTCTGGTCAGAACCTGGACCCATTTGTCCTCTTGGGACATAAAAAGGGTTTCATTGAAGCAGGATAAAACTGACAAAAACCTCTCCTTACCAGGTAAATAAGAAATTGTTCAGGCAAGTAGCAGATAGTGTTCCCTTCTGCTGATCTGATCAGCTCCATGTAGTTAAAAAAAATATTTTTATTGGCATTTATAGCAAGTATGACAGACTTGACAACAACAAAATCAAAAGTAGTATACAGTTGTGAGAAGGAGAAGAGAAGGAGAAGTGAGGGAAAATAGGGTAGAGATGGAATAGCATCACATATTTATTAAGTTTGTCGTTGAACAGTATTAATGGGACGAAGAAGTACATCCACGACTAAACTTAATATATACAAAACATGATTACATCTATAAGGGTACAGTGATGTTGTGTATAGATTATAATGAGTTACATGTGGCCTATTGCATAGGCTTACTAGACGACTTCCTTATGGAGTGGTATATGATGGGAAGACATATTTGAGCTTTGGGCTTACCAATGAGACAGTTGAAATGGCACCTAATAGCTTATGTTTGTTGGTTGACTGCTTTGCGAGTGTGTAAATATGGGGGAGCGTGTTGGGGATTCCTATTGACTGAGAAATGCCAGAAGAGGTCCCCATATGTCTTTGGGGTGCGGAGGCATGAGTTCCCAGTAATATACAAGTTGTTCTTGGCAGTAAGCCATGTCGCTGAGCCATGCTTTGATGGTGGGAACTGGTTGGCGACCCCAGTGTATCACCACTATCCTCTTGGCCAACAGCATGACAGTGAGGCGCTGGTTGTCAGATGGGACATCTTTAACGTAACCCAATAGACCAACTAGTGGAATGCAAGGGGGTTGTATCATGTAATGTCTTGTATTGTGGAGTGTACTTTCTCCCAGTATGTTGCAATGCTTGGGCATTACCAAGCCAGGTGTATGAAGGTGGACTGGTATGATCCGCACCTAAGGTATCGTGGATCTGTCATCAGGCCCATACGTAACAGTTGGGCAGGGGAGTGATATATACAGTGTAGGAACTTAAAATGATCGAGGCACAGCCGGTAGTTAGGAGAGAGTGCTTGTAGTTGACCGCAGCAGCATGGCCACTGTTGGTCTATGACAGGGGGATGCGTGTCTTCTTCCCAGGCCACTCACACAGCAGGCACGGTGAGAGATGAAGAGTTCTGCAAACTGGTGAAGAGGGGGTGATCAGTTTGTGCAGTGATGGAGTGGTGAGGATGTGCTCCAGGGTGAGAAGTGTGGGGTGCAGAAATGTGTCATGTATAAAGCAGTAGGATGCTCTAGTTTGGTAATGTAGAAAAGTGTCAAGAATGGTGTAGGGTGGCATGGCGTCTGGGCCAGGAGATGAAATGAAGCTATCTTCGGGGTACAGGTCCGAGAAGGTGACAAGTCTGCAGTTGCAAGCCCTGATCTCTGCGCAGCTTTCTTGTAAAGGTGTGATGTTCGGGTTGTTACAGATTGGAACAAAGGAGCATAGAGGCATAGGACATGGTCGTGCTTCCTCAAGCCCTTCCATTCCCACCTAACCAACTCTTCCATGTCAATGTCAGATCTTGGTGGCTTGTAGGGTGCTTACAATGAGAGAGGGGCCATGGTGCTGCCTGGCCTGTTCTATAGCTACGTCAGGTTGGAATGTTGTGGGATAAACTCAATAGGTAAATAGAGGGCCTGGGCACATAGGATGTATAGTTCCATATCTGGTGCACCGAGTCCTCATAGCCATGAAGAGTTAGCGGTTCCCATCTTACCCGAGGTTGGTTACCAGCTCAAACCAAGGTTATTAGGGCAGAGGGCAGCCATTGGAAAAATGATGCAATTAGAGGAATAGGGATATTCTGGAATAAGTAAAGGAATTTGGGCAAGACAATCATTTTGGCTATAGCAATTTGGCCTGCCAGGCACAGAGGGAGTCTAGTCCACAAGGTCATTCTATCCTCCAGCCAGGTGAAAGTGCAACTGAGGTTTGCTGTCCAGACTTCATTGAGGGTGTGTCTAAGAAAAATCCCCAAATAACAAACTGTTCCTGTGGCCCAGGCCATGGAAAGATCTGTTGCAAATGGGAGCGTGCTATTAGTGAGCGGGAACAGGATCGGCTTGCAGCAGTTGATCTGGATGCCTGGTATGCCGCCAGAGCGGATCACCTCTTGTGTGATATAGCCTAGATTGTCCTGCGGATCCTGGGTATATAATGTTATATCCCCAGCATACAGGAAACCACCATGAAGCTACATTGTTATCATAAATAGCAGTGGCAACTGGGGGCACCCTTGTCGCGTACCACGCTTATTCTCGAAGGAATCAGATATCATGCCATTCAATTTGATCCTGGCTTTGATGTAAGAGTAGAGAAGTTGAATTTGTTGAAGGCAGTGTGAACTAATGCCAATGTGAGAGAGCAGCAGGAACAGGTGGGGCCCTTCTAGTGTATCATATGTCTTGGTGGCATTCAAAAGAGCAGTCATGACATTGATCTGCAGGTCTAGAGGGTCCATACATTTGAATATGCTGTCTGAGTATAGCTTGGAGTAGAAGGAAGTCATCACGTTGAGCAGCTCTGAGGGGGTAGAGATCCACCTGCAGTGCTCATCCTCGAGCTCCGTGACATAGGAGGTGTCAGGGAGACCAGATCCTCTGGGCCTGCGTACGCTCCCAACATGTCCACCACTAGACAGCTCCAAAACTCTGATAGAAATATCACAGAGCCTGAGAAAGTCCAAGCGGGGAAAAGGGGATTAGGATGGGAACAGCTGGGAAGGAGACCTTTAGGAAGCAAAACGTTAAACAACACAATATCAAGATTTTATCACATTGATTTTCACTAGACTATGATTCTAAACATTGTCATACAGTAACCATGGATAACTGAAGAAAGGACTATAACTAGACCTCAAGATGTCTGGGGACCTGTGAAGGAATCAAGAATGATTAATACACTGTTTCATATGAACTTGTCATGAAATGTCACATACTGTCTAGGAATATAAGAACATTCTAGAATTATGTTTCAGAACAAACATTGCCTCTTGCATGAGGACAAAAAGGTAATATGAACATTCCCTGGAAAACAATAGGAATTGTACTAAGGACTTAACATGCACATAGAATGTAACATCTTGAATTTAACACCTCTGCAGAAAATTCAAAGGCCCTGCTTAATTGTGTGCACTTCAGGAAACACTACACATCAAAGTTTTAATTGCCATGAAATTATCGCGCACACTGTATGCGATCTGAACATCACGATTTAAATGCGGGAAATGAATCGCGCACACTGCCGATTCCAACAAGTACATGCAAATGCCATGATGATCGCGAACTCTGTAAGCGATCTGAACATCAAGGTTTAAATATGGGAATGAATCGCGCACCCTGCCCATCTCAACAAGAATATACAAATGCCATGAAATGATCGTGCAAGCCTTTGCCGATCCAAACACCAAGATCTGAATCAGAGCAATGATTCACGTACTCTGAAAGTTTTACGAGTAGGCCCCAAAACTCAAGAGTCTCTTAGAACGGGGTCGAAGGCCCAGCCCGACCTCCGTCTTACCACCCTGCTCAAGGATCACCAAAAGAAAGCGGGGCAGGCCTGGAACGCCAAGGTAGGCCTCCGGAACAGGAGCTCAGGAAAATGTTGCTGCTCTGCACCGGGACCTCTGAATAGTGAGCACGTGGAGCTGGGCTAGCTCCCTGATGTAAAGTCTGGCCCAGCCCACAACCACACCCAGTCATGCTGAAGAGAAAGCTTCTGGAAGGCACTAGAAAGGGACCACACCCTAACACACTCAGTAAGTCTGCAGCAATACCTTGCAAAAGAACAGTTATTGCAAACATCATTAATAGTGTTTTTCAAGGTTAAAGTCTGCAATGCAAAAGGTTAACATACTGCATATAAACACAATGCATGAATTATGTTCTTGCATAAAGGCTGGGTTTTTGCATGTTAGTCGCCCGTAGAGTGCGCACTGCCCTGATGTTGACAGTACACCCCTCTCCCAAGCGCGCTCTAGGGCCTGGTTTGCCTGGGTTAAGACAATGAAAACGTCTCACTAGTCGTGGAGCGTGAACATCACAAGTGGAAACCCATGAGTTACTTTCAGGACCGTAACCTTTCCAAGAGATCAGATACCACAGGTTACGACATAGAAGTTTGGAATCCAACACCTGTTTGATTTCGTATTCCACTTCCCCCTGTACTAGAACTGGAGCTGGTTGTGAGTGAACCTTCTGGACTGCTTTTTTCAGGAGGTAAGTATGGAACACTGGATGAATACGCAGTGACCGGGGTAACTGCAGTTTATAGGTCACTGGATTAATTTTCTGGAGGACAATGTAAGGACCTATGAATTTCGGATTAAACATGTGCATGTTTTAAAAGCCTATGGGGGTCATTACAACATTGGCGGTAAAAGCCGCTTACCGCCATGCAGAAGACCGCCAATACACCGCCGCGGCCGCGGAATTCCGCCCCAGCTATTATGACACACATCTCGGAATCCGCTGAAAGTCAGACACCCACACAACTCCGCCACACCAAAGGTCAGTGTTAAACTGGCGAAAACAAAACCTCCACCTCCACGCCCATGCTATTACGACCCACGAACCCACGCGGCGGTCTTTCAACAGCGGTATTCCATAGGCGGTACACACCGCCGCGCTCAAAATACACACACATCTCCAAAACACCGCCACATTGGACAATTACAAATACACTCACCTGATACACAATCAAACACCACTCCCACACACCCAATACAATATAAAACACACACCCACATCACCCAAAAACCCCTACGACCAGAATTCCTGAACGAAGGCCAGAGAGACAGCACAGCAAAGACAACCCCACCATACAGAGGCACACAACACCATCACCCACACAACATCCATGCACAAAATAACACACACCACTACACATCACCACACACATCAACACTCACACCGCCCCACACATCACACACACCACCCCATGGCACGCCAAAGACACCCCCGCTTTTCCGAGGAGGAGCTCAGGGTCATGGTGGAGGAAATTGTCCGGGTCGAGCCACAGCTATTTGGCTCACAGGTGCAGCACACATCCATAGCCAGGAAGATGGAGCTATGGCGAAGAATACTGGACAGGGTCAACGCTGTGGGACAGCACCCAAGAAATCGGGACGACATCAGGAAGAGGTGGAACGACCTACGGGGGAAGGTGCGTTCAACGGTCTCCAGGCACAACATCGCGGTTCAGCGGACTGGCGGCGGACGCCCACCTCCTCCCCCACAACTAATAACATGGGAGGAGCAAGTCTTGACCATCATGCATCCTGAGGGCCTCGGAGGAGTCGGTGGAGGAATGGACACTGGTAAGTCAAATCTTAACTTTCATATCCCCCACCTTACCTGCATGCTATGACACACCCCCACCCTCACACCATCCCCTATCACCCCAACTCCTCCCTAATTTACTAATAACACAAACTACACATCCCAACACCAAGCCCTGCATGACACAACTAAGCAGGGACACCCATCACCTAAGCATGCCCACTGCACATACCCAGTACAACCCCCTAACCATCATCACACAAACCCCCACACAGGAATGCTTGCACTGGGGTACACAAACACCCACCCATTGCACACCATCACACACACACATGCTATAATCATGCTCTTATGCCCCTGCAGGATCACGAAGGACCGTCACCACACCAGAGGGTCCAGACAACTCCACTCCACCCACAGAAGAGGCCCACAGTGGCGATAGCAGTTCTGCCCTACTGGAGCCTGATGACCAGCCCGGACCATCATGGGCCTCGGGACAGTCGGTTCCCCTTGCACAGGCACAGCTCAACACTGACCTTCCACCCTCTGGTAACACCAGCACAGCACCCACCCAGCGGGACCAAACCTCCGTACCCAGGACAGGTCAATCAGCGGTGTGTCCACCACTACAGGGAACCCAGGATAACCCACCACCCCAACAACAACAGGGACCTGGGGGCAGTGGTAGTGGGCACACGGTCCAGGGGACGGAGGCACAGGAACACAGGGGAACTGGGAGGGCTGCTGTGCGACAGGGGGCGGACAGGCCACAGGAACCCACTCTCCACGAGGCCCTATCCTCCATCATGGGAGCATACCACCACTCCCAGGAGATGATGGCGACGGTCCTGGTCAAGTTTCAGGAGACCCAGCGCCTGCAGGAGGACCAGTATTTGGGGTTCAGGGAGGAGCTCAGGACCATCAGCTCTGCCTTGGGCACCATCGTAGGGGTGCTGAAGGACATACAGCAGACCCTGAGGGACACAGTGGCACTCCAAGGGGCCCCTGACACTAGCATGGACGATGAACTGCCCACCACCTCTGCCAGCGCTAGTGGACAGGACGCCCTGCCACAGGACCACCACACCAGCACCCCACCCCCTGCAGATGGACAACCACCACGGAAAGCGGTCCCTGAGAGCCAGGAACAGGACAGAGCAAGATGGCAAGACCCCCACCAGGAAATGAGACCACCCTGATTGTCCCCTCACTGTCCTACTTTGTTACCCTGTCCATACTTGAACTACCCCAGCTCCACTTCCTATGCCCATATGGGCAGTGCACCTGTGAGACTAATAGACTGGACTCTGCCATGGACATTCCTCCGCCATCACCCATCACCATTTTACAACCTCCTTCCATTTTTGAGCACTTCAATAAACACCCTTGAAACACAAAACAATCTGGAGTCAGTCTATGATTTGGTAAAATTTAATATCTATGACAGTGTCAAAATGCGTTGTTAGATGTAAAGGCAACATACCAATGTCACACATCACAAGTCCTTGAAGGATGCAAGCAGATGACACACGTTGGTAACCACACCTGTGAAACCGTAATGGAAAGAAACAACTCAATTACCAAATAATCCCATGAAATAACACACAGGATAGAGGAGGACGTGTGACAGTGAATGTTCTGGCAAAAATGTTCTCACCTGTGTGTCACTGGAAATATTGCTGTATGACTGACTCTCTGTTGTCTTTGTCTTCTTCCTCAGCTTCCTCCTCATCACTGTCCACAGGCTCCACAGCTGCCACAACACCGTCATCTGGACCATCCTCCTGCAGAAAAGGCACCTGGCGTCGCAAAGCAAGATTGTGAAGCATCGAGCAGGCGATGATGATCTGGAACACCTTCTTCGGTGAGTAGAATAGGGAACCGCCTGTCATATGGAGGCACCTGAACCTGGCCTTCAGGAGGCTGAAGGGGCGCTCGATCACCCTCCTAGTCCACCCATGGGCCTCATTGTACCGTTCCTCTGCCCTGGTCCTGGGATTCCTCACTGGGGTCAATAGCCAGGACAGGTTGGGGTAACCAGAGTCCCTTAATAGCCACACCCGGTGCCTCTGGAGTTGACCCATCATATCAGGGATGCTGCTATTCCGCAGGATGTAAGCGTCATGCACTGAACCAGGGAACATAGCATTAACCTGGGAGATGTACTGGTCTGCCAAACAGACCATCTGTACATTCATGGAAAGATAACTCTTCCTGTTCCTGTACACCTGTTCACTCCCGTGGGGGGGGGGCAGAGCTACATGGGTCCCATCAATGGCACCTATGACGTTGGGGATATGTCCAAGGGCATAGAAGTCACCTTTCACTGTAGGCAAATCTTCCACCTCAGGGAAAATGATGTATCTCCTTACGTGTTTCAGCAGGGCAGACAACACTCTGGACAAGACGTTGGAAAACATAGACTGGGACATCCCTGATGCCATGGCCACTGTTGTCTGAAATGACCCACTTGCAAGGAAATGGAGCACTGACAGCACCTGCACGTCAGGGGGGATTCCAGTGGGATCGCGGATTGGTGACATCAGGTCTGACTCCAACTGGGTACATAGTTCCTGGATTGTGGCACGGTCAAACCTGTAGGTGACGATTACATGTCGCTCCTCCATTGTCAACAGGTCCACCAGCGGTCGGTACACCGGAGGATTCCGCCATCTTCTCAAATGTCCCAGCTGACGGCGCCTAGGAAGGACAACAGCGACGATCAAGTCAATTTGTTTCCAGGTATGTACCCACAGTTACACAGAAGATGACACCAAACACAAAACCCTTCCTGTATGTGTGTTGAGTGTAGGCCTAGCTATGTGTGACGCAGAAGTAAATGAAGCCATGTGGGCCCCTGAAATGGCGGCTGCCTGACCTCTAAACTGGGACAATGGGATTTTGGGGTAACTGCGTTGGCGTTGCACACCGTGGCGGTAGGCGGTCGTAGACCGCAGCGCAATGCTGCATTGGTTAACATAGGACCCTATGGGTCCCAGGAGCCAATGAACATGTGTGCCGGCGGTGATGATACGCACCGCTGCGGACGTCACCGCCGCGGACGTCACCGCCATTTTCTATCTGTTCAATCACTAGATACCTGATCTTTGACAGGAGAGGACCTACACTGCAAGTGCTGCTGTGACTTCGGTCTGGAAGAGACAATGGCTGCTGCGTCTGGGGAAAGGGCCCCTGCCTTCACTGCTCAGGAGTTGGAGAAACTGGTAGACGGGCTCCTCCCCCAGTACACGCTACTCTACGGTCCTCCAGACCAACAGGTTAGTACACAGGGAGCACGTTGTAAGGGCTAGGCCTGGGTGGAGAGGGCTGGTTGTAAGAGGGAAGGGGGCAGAGTTCAGGGAACATTAATGCATGTGAATGAATGTGCCACATGGCTAGAGTATGGAGGGGGGCCACTCACATCGACGGATGCAGTTGGTAATGACTTCTCGTCTTCCCTTGTGCATGTCATGTAGGTCAGCGCCCACCTGAAGAGGGACATTTGGGGTGCCATCGCCAAGGACGTCCGGACCCTGGGGGCCCACCAGAGACGGGGCACCCACTGCCGGAAGAGATGGGAGGACATTCGCCGCTGCAGCAAAAAGATGGCAGATGCTCAGCTGGGGATGGCCTCCCAACGTGGGAGGGGTGCCCGTCGCACCATTACCTCCCTGATGTTCCGGATCCTGGCGGTGGCCTACCCTGAGTTGGATGGGCGCTTGAGGGCATCACAGCAGACACAAGGGGGTGAGTACAACAACATTCTGCGGACTTTGCCCGCAGTGGAGGGGTCTGGGTGGGGGAGGAGGCCTGTGGGTGTACCTAGGCCAGCCAGAAATAAGTAGACTAGGCCCCTCTGTAATGCAGCCCATGTGGCACTCAACACCACCGCAGTAGAGTGACAAGTACAGGTATAGATGCCCCTGTGGCATCCATGTGTGCAGATGTTCACCATAGCCATGTAGGCCAGATCCCAGGAATGGCTGCTGTGTCTGTCTTGTCCGCCAACGGTAGCGGTATGCCATGCACTCAACCTGTTCTTCTTCTGTCTTCCCCCCCCTTTTTGTGCTTCTGCTGTTCTTTTGTGCATCAGCATCATTAGGCGGAGGTACAGTGGCACCGGAGCATCCCACATGGCCTTGGAGGGCCACACCACGGACTCAGAATGCACCAGTGGGACGGAGGGCGAGGGGAGCTTCACGTCGTCCACCGGATCACCAAGCAGTGACACGGAATCGTCTGCCGATGTGAGCTCCCTTGTGGTGGCGGCACCATCTGTGCGCCCCACTTCTACAGGTACAGCCGCCACCTCCCCTACCAGCACCGCCCTCCAAGCAGCCCCTCAGCGTTCGCCCCGTGCCCGCTCACCCAGAAGGTCGGGCATCACCTTCGCCCCAGGCACCTCAGGCCCTGCCCCAGTCACCCCTGCTGCCCTCAGTGAGGAGGCCATTGACCTCCTCAGGTCACTCACTGTTGGGCACTCTACCATTGTGAATGCCATCCAGGGTGTAGAAAGAGAGTTGCAACATGGTAATGCATTCCTGGAGGACATTCATTCTGGTCAGGCTGCCCTTCAGCGAACACTGCAATCTCTGGCCTCAGCACTGATGGCAGCCATTGTCTCTGTGTCTAGCCTCCCCCCTCCAACCTCCTCCACCCAGACCCATTCCCCTGTACCCCAGCCCATCCCAAGCACACCTACAGACCAGCATGCACACAAGTCAACACACAAGGCAAGCTCAAGCAAACATAGGCACCACACAACCCACAGGCACTCACGCAAGCATCACCCACATACAGACACAGCAACATCCACTGCCTCCACTGTGTCCCCCTCCTCCTCTTCTCCCTCCTCCCTTCCAGTGTCGTCTACACTCTCACCTGCATGCACTACATCTACAGGCACCAGGACTCGCACCAGAACACCCAGCACCAAACCCCGCTCACCTGCACTCACCACCTCCACTCCCATTTACACGTCCCCTGTGTCCTCTCCCAGTGTGTCTGTGACGCCCCCTCCAAAAGTACACAAACGAGCACCCACACACCCAACATCCATCCACCTCACGACAGCCTCCAGTACCTGCACCCAAAACACCTAAAGTGACAACTCCTACAACCACCTCCTCTTCCTCCACTCCCAGGCCCCCTCCAACTACCCATCCCAGTGTTCGTCAGAAACTGTCCCTCTGTAAAGTTGACCTTTTTGCCTCCACCCCCCTCCAATTCATCAGTCCCATTGTAGCGCCTCAGCCAAAAAGCCTCCAATACCAGTGGTGCCTGTTCAAGGTGTGTGGAGTGCACCGGCCACCAGGGCAGGCAGTATGACCCGGAGCCAAGGCACTGGCAGCCCACCCCCTGTAAAGGCTCTGAAATTGGAAAGTGGCCGACGGGACCCTGTGAAGACTCCTGGAGGCAAAACAACTCACAGGGGTCCCAAGGGGATTGCAGAGTCAGCTGTGACTCCTCCAAAGGTGGGGAAGGGCCAGAGGAAGTCTGCACAGCCTGTTGTGAGCATCAGGGCGGAGAAGGGCGGCATTCTTCCCGGCGGTCGAGACGCCACCACCAGCACCGTCGTCACTGTTCCGGAGACCACTGCCAGAGTCAGTGCCCAGGAGGGCCCAAGTATCGTCACTGGTCAGGAGACCACCGCCGGAGTCATTGCCCAGGAGGGCCCAAGTATCGTCACTGGTCAGGAGACCACCGCCACCGCCGGAGTCAGTGCCCAGGAGGGCCCAGGTATCGTCACTGGTCAGGAGACCACCACCACCGCCGGAGTCAGTGCCCAGGAGGGCCCAGGTAGCGTCACTGGTCAGGAGACCACCGCCGGAGTCATTGCCCAGGAGGGCCCCGGCTGCCACAGCCCCGCTGGGCTATGAGGGAACGTAATGCCACACACCAATGCCCAGTCCAGGGAACGTCATGCCACACACAAATGCCCAGTCCAGGGAACGTCATGCCACACACCAATGCCCAGTCCAGAGAACGTCATGCCACACACCAATGCCCGTTCCAGAACCGCCATGGCAAAGCACCACTGAACAGTCCAGAGACCGCCATGGCAAAGCACCGCAGAACAGTCCAGATACCGCCATGGCAAAGCACCGCTGAACAGTCCAGAGACCGCCATGGCAAAGCACCGCTGAACAGGGCATGCACCGGGAAGAATGAAAAGACCGCCACATCAAGCATCGTTATCCCATGTGCAGCTGGGACAGTGATGGGACAGGAACTTTCACGGGGAGACTAATCCAGTCTGGGCACCAGTCCCCCTCCAGAGCCAGTGGAGGCTGTTATCTACTTGCAAAACTGTGGCTTTGCACTCCCCAGGATGGTCCAGTGGGCAACCCACCCACTGTAGAGACTTGAGAGACTGTGGCTTTGCACTCCCCAGGATGGTACAGTGGGCAACCCACCCACTGTAGAGACTTGAGAGACTGTGGCTTTGCACTCCCCAGGATATGGCAGTGGGCAAGCCACCCACTGTAGAGACTTGAGAGACTGTGGCTTTGAACTCCCCAGGATGGTCCAGTGGGCAACCCACCCACTATAGAGACTTGAGAGACTGTGGCTTTGCACTCCCCAGGATACATCAATGGGCATGGAGCCCCGTCGTGGATCTGGCTTTCCAGTCATCCGACTGAGGTGCCCCTTTCCCTTCCCCCTGAGGTGCCTGTAGTATTTCTATCTGATGCCCCGGCAGTGTTCTCTCCGATTGTGGACAGGTATCTAGTGTGGGCCTCGTCCATGCATTTTTGGACTAGTGGTGCACGGACATTGATATGTGCATATCTGCACTACTTCTCGTAATGTATATATTTCTGACAGATTTTATCAAATATCTGTATATTTTTGACACATGTGTATTGATACATTACAATGTTTGAACTGATTTCGTTTTGTCTTAGCATTCTTCCGGGGGGGTTGTGGGTTGTTACTGTGATTTTTGTACATGCATTGGTATGTGTTGTAATATGCGAGGGTGGGGGTGGGGGTGTTTCGTGTGTGTCCCACTAACTTTTGCCTCCCCCCTCCCCTATGTCGTAGGTGCAGTACTCACCGTTGTCTTCGCCCGCGCCAGCGTTGGTCTTCGTAGATGAGTAGGAATACAAGGGCCGGTAGAATGTGTAATTCGGGCTCAATGGAGTCCTCGTTCCTCGTGGGATGTGTTGAGGTGAGCGTTTTCCCATTGCAGTAACTGTTTCCGCCGTGTTTTTATCCACGGTGAATCCGCCCCAGAAAAGGTGGCGGATTGGTGTGTTGTAATACTGTGGGCGGTACATTGTCTTCCGCCTGTCTGTTGGCGGTGACCGCCACGCTGCTTGTCTGTACCGCCGTGGCGGGCGGTGTGTTAAAGTGGCTGTCTTTGTTGGCGGTTTCGCCAGGGTCATAATTCCCTTTTTTTGTCCGCGGCCTGTTTGCGGTATTGCCGCACCTTTAACACCGTCCGCCAGGGTTGGAATGACCCCCTATATGTCTTGTAGAAAACCACACTTTATCACCTGGTTGGTACTGAGGTCCTTCACAATGTTTCTTGTGGTAGTGCTTTTTGTATTTTTGTTTAGCTTTTTCTAAATGCTGTTGAATCAGTTTCTGCGTTTGGTGGAGGTGTTGAATCGTTTCCGACACAGCTGGTGTAAGAGAACTTTCTTGAGGAATCGTGATGGGCAAGGTGTCAGGATGATAGCCAAATAAACCAAAAAAGGGTGTAACACCAGTGGAGGTGTGAAATGAGTTATTGTAGGCTAACTCAGCTAACCAGAGCATTGATGTCCAGGAATGAAGTGCTTTCTCAGCATAAGCACGCAGATATCGCTTCAATGTCTGATTTAGTCTCTCAGTTTGACCATCTGTTTGAAGATGATGGCTAGTAGATAGTGTGGACGTGACTTGAAGCATTTTGCACCACGTTTTTTCAGAAATTGGAGGCAAATTGCGACCCTCGACCGGAGAGAATCATTTTCGGCAGCCCGTGATAACGGACCACCCTATTCAGTAAGATGGTTGCCAGTTCACTAGAGGTGGGCAATTTTTTACAGGCAATGAATTGTCCATATTTCGTGAGAATAGCTACCACCACAAGGATTACTGAGTGTTGTTGAACCACTGGTAGTCCTGTAATGAAGTCTAAAGAGATGTGTTCACAAGATTGACATGGAGTTGGGAGTGGATGCAACAAACCTTTCGGTATTGAATGGCTTGTCTTGATGTGAGCACGGACTTTGCAGTTATTTACCATTGTTTTGACATGTTTTGTCAGAGAAGGCCACCAAAAGTAGCGTTGGATTAATTCAAGAGTTTTAGGAGTACCTGGATGACCTGCCGTAGGTATAACATGCAACCAATGAAATACTAACTTGCGAAGCTTGGTAGTGGGATGAACAAACGAGCGTCATGGAAAGGTAGTCCTTGCTTGATTGATCTTTTGGGATCTGCTTGAGCCCATGCCTGCCATTTCTCTATGGTGAAGGAATTACGGATGTCTTCAAAGAAATCTTCAGTTTTTATGATGCATAGGACTTTGTCTGGAGCAATGATAGCTCTGGAAGGTTGGACTGTAGGCAACGTGGTAGACTCTTGGCGGGACAAAGCATCTGCTTTGTGATTGTCTTTACCAGGACGAAAAGTTACCACAAAATCGAATTCGGCAAAAAACAACATCCAGTGTAATTGCCGAGGAGTCAAACGTCTGGCTGAACTCATGAACTGGAGATTGCGATGATCAGTAAATACTGTGACAGTGTACTTGGCACCCAACAAATTATGTCTCCATTTTTTAAAGGCGTCACGGATCAACAGAAGCTCTTTTTTCAGCAATGACATAGTTCTGTTCGGCTTCGTTCAGCTTTCAAGACATGTAGGCTACAGGATGAAGTTGGCCAGTGTCTTTACTTCGTTGTGACAAGATTGCTCCAATTGCCACATCTGAGGCATCGGCTTCCACTATGAATGGACGATCCACATCAGGGTGAGTCAAGATTGGGCAGTGGAAAAAGCTTCTTTCAAGTTGAAAAGGCTTGGTCAGCTTCTGGAGACCATACACATTTTTCTTTCTTTCTCAATAACTTGTTGATTGGGGCCACTGTTTGAGAGAAATGGTTTATAAACCTGCGATAAAAGTTTGCAGACCCCAGGAAACAATGTACATCTCGAACAGTCTTTGGAGTGGGCCAATCAGATACAGCTTGTACTTTCTTTTCTGCCATGACCATACCTTGAGGGGTAAGGATAACCCCTAAAAACTCAACTGTGGTAACATGAAACTCACACTTGGTTAGTTTGCAATATAACCGGTGCTTTGGGAGAGCTGTGAGAGTTTTCATAACATGTTGCACATGTTCGGTTTCATTGTCAGAGTAGATCAAAATGTCATCGATATAGACTATTGTAAATATGTTGAGATACTCTCTAAGAACGTCATTCAGGAAAAATGTAAATGGTGCTGGAGCATTGCACAGGCCAAAAGGCATGACGGTGTGTTCAAAGAGACCATATCTTGTCTTGAACGCAGTTTTCCATTCGTCGCCTTCTCTCATTCTGACTAAATGGTAAGCACCTTGTAGACAGGAATCAGGGGCAAGGGGCCTTTGTTCTTGATTGTGACCTTGTTCAAACTCCTTTAGTCAATACAGGTTCGAAGGTCCCCATTCGCCTTAGGGACAAAAAACAAAGGAGATGCTGCAGGAGACTTGGAAGGGCAGATGAAACCATTCTCTAAGAATTGATCTAGATACTTTCGTAAATGTTGATTTTCATGTTCTGACAAGGCGTATATACGACAGTTGGGGAGTATCACACCTGGTGTTAGATCAATTTGGCAGTCATAAGGTCTATGAGGAGGCAGGTTTCTGCTTCTTTTTCATCGAATACATCGTCGTAGGACGAATACTGTCTGGGCAACTTTACTTCTTTCTCCACTGCAGTGGCTGTGTAGGAGTTGCAATTTTTGGTTACTTGAGACGTCTGGAAGCATTTTTTATTACATAGGGCTGAAGAGAACACAACTTTCCATTCTGCCCAGTTAGTCTCAGGATTGTGATGAGTTAACCAGGGTAAGCCAAGGATAATTCCATACTGAGGAGCATGGATCACGTCAAAGATGAGTTTATCTTTATGTTGTGTTCTTTGATTTCCCCCCTCACAGATCACAGACAAGGGGACAGTCTGAATAGTTACTGGGCCTCCAGTCAAGAGTTTTCCATCTACTGCTTGTATTATTTCTGGAGTCTTTTTCTCGGTGCATGAGATCCCCAATGTGAAAACCAATTGGGCATCAACAAAGTTCCCGGTAGCCCCAGAATCTACGAGGGCCTTCTTGAAATAGTTATTTTTCTTTACTTTAACTTTTGTTCCCAGCTTGAGATGTCTAGACTGTGAAGGGTCCACGGTGACACCAAAGAGCAACCCATCTTTACATCTTGTGTGATTTAGTTTTTCCGGCTCGACTTGTGCATTGGCTGCAAGTTTCTGGACAGGACCTCGTTTGCTCTTTGGTTTGATTGGACACTCTTTGGCGAAATGACCCTTTCGCCCGCAATAAAGACATTGTCCATTCTACATAGGTCCTTTTCGTCATTGGTCAAAGGCCTCCGATTTCCATAGGTTCTGGAGTTCTTTCTTTCTGGGTTCTTGATTCTCTATTATCGTGAACACGCCAGGAATATTTCTCAGTCTTTTTGCGTGTTCACCTTCGTTCTGCTAAACAATGATCCAGGCGTAAAACGAGGTTTATTAGATCTCGACAATCTGTATGCTGCGGGTCTATTTGAGCAAGGATGTCCTTTAACTCATCCTTGAATCCTTTGTAAAATAAGGCTGCTTGCTTTTCTTCAGGCCAGGATGTCTTGGCTACCAACCGATTGAAGTTAGGTAAGTAAGACACTAGATCCTGGTTACCTTGTCGCAAGTCTAATAGTTCACGATCTGCTGACAATGTCACAGTTCTACGATCAAACACTCGTTCAAACTCACAAATAATTAATTCCAATTGTAAAGCAGGGGACTGTCTTTACACACAAGAGGAATTGCCCAGGTGGCTGCGTCCCCAGTCAGGTATGATAACAAGAAGGCCACCCTAGATTGGGCATCAGGGAAAGTGTGTGGTCAGCAGGTAAAATGTAATTCCACTTAAACCAGGAATTATTGCGCTTTCAGGGGATCACCTCAGAAACGTTCTGGAGGAGCTAGGGGAATGGCTGAAGGAACGCTGAGGGAAATGTTCGTAGGAGGATTACCCCCAGAAGCTTGAGAAGAAGTACCAGGCCAAAACACACCCAAAGGATTTTGTTCCTTCTTTTCACCTTTTCCTGCAGCTGACTCAATCTCTCAGCTAGGCTGGCTGCTATACCCTTTGATGACACTACCTCTGCTTGGAGCTGCGTGATAACCTTGACTAGCTCGTCCAATGTGGCCATGCTGAGAACACACGCAAACCAGGAGGATAATTAATTTGTTGGCTCACTATTCTGTCAGGGAGACCAGATCCTCGGGGCCTGCGTACGCTCCCAACATGTCCACCACTAGACAACTCCAAAACTGATAGAAATATCACAGAGCCTGAGAGAGTCCAAGCGGGGGAAAAGGGGATTAGGATGGGAAGAGCTGAGAAGGAGACCTGTAGGAAGCAAAAGGTTAAACAACGCAATATCAAGATATTATCACATTGATTTTCACTAGGCTATGATTCTAAGCATTGTCATACTGTAACCATGGATAACTTAAGAAAGGACTATAACTAGACCTCAAGATGTCTGGGTACCTAGGAAGGAATCAATAATGATTAATACAATGTTTCATAGGAACTTTTCATGAAATGTCACATACTGTCTAGGAATATAAGAACCTTCTAGAATTTTGGGCCAGATGTAGGTAGGAAACAAATTGTTACTCGGAAATAGCGACTCCATGCGAATCGCTATTTCCGACTTGCAAAACCAAATGCCAGAAAGACTCGCCATTCCAAATAACGAGTCACAGAGGTGTTGCACCGCATTTTGCAACCTCTGTTTTTAGCGCGGTCGCAAATTGCGCAAAGGTTGTGGTCAGGTGTCGCAAATTGCGACTGACTCGCAAATTGCCTGCAGGTGGAACAAAACTGTTGGAATACCCACTTCCTGGCTCTCGATGATGACATCAGAACCAGGAAGTAACCAAATAGAACTGGGAGGAGCCCACCCAGCCCAAACTGCAGAGCCACACCCAGGTGAGAGGAGCTGCAGCAACAATGGAGAAGGAGACACCCAGTGCTGGCAGGAAGAGAAAAATCAAGTTCTCTGACAAGGAGTTGGAGGTACTAACTGAGGAGTGCTGCCTGCACCATGAACAACTCTTTGGCAAGGCAGCAATATGTGTCCCTGACACCCAAAAAAAAAGATATGGAAAGACATCCAGGACAAAATCAATGCCATTGGGGTAAGCCACCGCACCCTGGATGAAATAAGGAAAAGGTGGTATGGCCTTCGCTCCAGGACCAAGGAGAGGGTTGCGGAGCGCATGAGGGAGATGCAGGGCACTGGAGAAGGCCCAGCCACTGTTCCACCACCTACAGCAATTGAAACCATGGTGGAGACAACACTGGAGCCGGAGGCTGAACTGGGCATTGGAGATGTGGACAGTTCGGCACCTGGAACATCAAAAAGTAAGTACCAAAATATATGCTTTCACACCCATAAATGCACTATACACACAATCCCAGTACACAGCAGCAGGCACCTCCAGACTAGCTCCATTCCAGTCTAGCAACCTCTAGAATAGTGCATTATGGGCAATGTAGTACAGTAGTCCAAATATAAGCAAATAATTATTGTGAGGCAAAAAACATATGTGCGACACTGACAGTGTATCCCCTATGTCCCACAGGTCTCCCACAAGGCCCCCTCATCAGAGCCAACTTGCAGGGAGAGAAACACGGCACAGACCCACAGGAGGAGGCTGCCACTGACACAGCAGGGGAGTGCAGGACAACACCACCCATGCAATTGGCACCAGAGTCCATGGACGATCCTGTGCTGGATATGGAGGCAGCTGTGGTAACACCAGGGTCAATGCCTATGGAAAGGCACACACAGCCATCATCAGGCGCAGTGTGTAGGCGCCGCCGCAGATTGTAGTCTGTGCACAGTGAAGATGTCGCAGATGTCGAGTTTGCGGGACTTTGGGCATCCTTATTGCAGGGTCAGCGCCTGCAAAATAGACAGTTGAGGTTATTGAACCGGACCCTCACAAGACTGCAGACCACTGTGACACATGGGCTGGCTAATGTGGACAATCAGTTCACAACAATGAACACGCATCTGGGGAACCTGACACACTCTATTGACTTTTTGGTTAGGGAACTGGTGGCTGACAGGGCACAGACACGGCGCAGGGAGCGCAACACTGCAGCCCGTTTAGACAGACTTGCTGCATCCATAGGGTGTCTGGCAACTAACACTACCTGCCTGTCAAGGCGCACTGTCAGCCTCCAAATAGAACTGGGGCATTTTGCTGGAGATGTTTCCCGGGGACTTGGCTGCATCAGCCATGTGGCTGATATCCTGGAGACCAGACAGGCTGCAAGAGGCACAGGGGATACCCCGCAGGACAGTGAGGAGGGCTCAACAGTCAGCAGTGTGTCTGCCACTGATGCGCATGTGCTGCGGACTCTGTGAGCGATCTGAACATCAAGGTTTAAATGCGGGAATGAATCGCGCACACTGCAGATCTCAACAAGAATATGCAAATGCCTTGAAATGATCGCGCACTCTGTAAGCGATCTGAACATCAAGGTTTAAATGCGGGAATGAATCGCGCACACTGACGATCTCAACAAGAAGATGCAAATGCCATGAAAAGATCGCGCAAGCCTTTGCCGATCGGAACACCAAGATCTGAATCAGAGCAATGATTCACGTACTCTGAAAGTTTTACGAGTAGGCCCCAAAACTCAAGAGTCTCTTAGAACGGAGTCGGGGGCCCGGCCCGACCTCCGTTTTACCACCCTGCTCAAGGATCATCAAAAGAATGCGGGGAAGGCCTGGAACGCCAAGGTAGGCCTCCGGAACAGGAGCTCAGAAATATGCTGCTCTGCACCGGGACCTCTGAATAATGAGCACGTGGAGCTGGGCTAGCTCCCTTACATAGAGTCTGGCCCAGCCCCCAACCCCACCCAGTCATGCTGCATAGAAAGCTTCTGGAAGGCCCTAGAAAGGGACCACACCCTAACACACTCAGTAAGTCTGCAGCAATACCCTGCATAAGAACAGTTATTGCAAACATCATTAATAGTGTTTTTCAAGGTTAAAGTCTGCAATGCAAAAGATTAACATACTGCATATAAACTCAATGCATGAATTATGTTCTTGCATAAAAGTTGGGTTTTTGCATTTTAGTCGCCCATAGTGCGCGCACTGCCCTGATGTTGACAGGAGGACATGTGGGGAGCTCTAAGATGCCCGGCAACTGTACTGCCGGGGTGGTCTCCCTCCCCATATCATCCGGCCTGAGAGTCTCGCCATAAGTAAGAAAAATCTCTATCTGCCTCCTCGGTAAACTCAGATATCTTGTCACAGATGGTGGCCAAAAATGTGTTAACCCAGTACTGAAAATATTCTTCCTCTAGTGTGTGGAGGGCAATTGTACTGAGCCAAGATTGTGTGCAAAGTATTCAATTATCTCTATTTGGATGTCATCAGGTTGCAGGCACCAAGAGAAGGCCCAGGGAGTGGCAGAGGGAATGGACAGCTCTAGGTGTTTGTGCCACACAGGGATGCAGCACCCTGGATGATCTTAATTTATCCAGTTCATCATGTAGGGACATTGTGGAGTCCCCCCACCACAGGTCATCAACCCCGGCCCAGCCCATCGATCAGTCTCCGGGTGCCTGAGAAGAAAGAAGGATCGCCTGAGTTTGGACCATAGATGGTAGTGACGATTACAGGTTGGCCATGGAGTGTACCTATATCTATGACATATCAGCCCTCTAGGTCAGAGATGACACTTCCTAGCTTCCACAGGAATCCCCGGCTCATTAGTATGGCTGCGTAATTGGAGTATAGTTATGTGTATGCCTGGCTGCACCAGTATGCATGTAACTTTGAGTCCTTGCCACTCGTTGAGATGTAGCTCCTGAAGAAAGCATATAGCATTTTTATGTCTATTCAGATAGGCATGTGTAATGTGAATTTTCCTATGATCATTCACCCCACTTATGTTCCAGGTTGGAAATGTCATGGAGGTCATGGTGTTAGATGGGTCTGTCGACTAAAGTGAGGTATGGTTTCAGAAGAGCTGCGGGGGAGAGAAATCAAGCAAAATTTTCAAACAGGTAAAAGAAACAATGCCATCCCACCCGCCACCCACACCAACCCAGGAATATGCTTGAGACCAAAATGAACCTCCCCTGCATTAACAACAAATGCGCAATTGGGACTCATCCCTAGAGGCAGAAGGAAAGCCATGCAAACATCCCTGTCCATCTACGCTGGGTGGCCGAAGGGGTAAAACCCCGATTTAAAGCACATAGCAGTAGAGCTAAGTGGGGCAGGCCCATTATGGCAGGCATTATGCAGTGAGGAATGAAATCCTGCCCAAAGAGTTCATGGGATTGAGGACCTGGGAGGCCCAGAGTGTCTGCAGAGGCGTATTGTGGCTGGATAGGCTGCCTTTAGTGAAAATGTTAGTCATTTTTGCTTAACGGATCAGTCTCAGAGACACATGGTGCCATCATCTGTGATCACTTGCACTAGGTAATATGTTTAACAAATTTGAGAGCCGATTTGGCAAATGTAAAGAAGGGGGGCTTGCAATCAAATGATACACATAGTTTTGCCAGGTACAACATAGCATACAGGACTTCAGCCTCCTGTAGAATTCAGGTTGAAATTTGTGATGAGTGACCTGTACTGACAAGGTGAAGTTTGGGTAGGAGAGGTCATTGCTTTGGTGTTTGATGCCTTGCCTTTCTTGAGCGAGTCGTAAAATGGTGTCGCTGTCTCTGTAATTTAGTAAGTGTGCAATTATGGGGTGGGCTGGTGCTCTCCATGGGGGCCTAGCTCTGAGGGAACGGTGAGCATATTCCACTATGAGAGTGGCACTTTGGTGGGCTCCAGTGAGGTCTTGCGCGTGAGCTGTGGTTCATCTGACAGGCTAGACATTTGTTCCCGAAGCTCAACTTGGCCTGTTGTGCCTCGTGCTTTCCCGTGATTGGAGTTGTAAGACTAGGACCCCTGCGGGAAGAGCCTACACACCTCGGGAAGGAGGTCCATAGGATGTAGTTGCTGGAGAGCAGGAAGCCCCAGGAGTGGGCTGATGGAGGAGTTCACAGCAGAGACATGAGCAGGCTCTGCCGATCAACAACCCTGATGGAGGTGGCCCGGGTGTGGCAGCCAGGGTCACCAACTCATCCCGAACTCAGGCCAGACAATACAGAGTATCCACCATGGACCAGTCAGAAGGGTGAACAGTATTGCTCTTGAAGTCAATGTGCTGTAATGGAGCACAGGTCAATGGGGGGTTGCCAGCAGGAGTGCAATGGGGAAGTGGGTCCAACAATGAGATGCAGGGGAGTAATGTGGCCAGCTCAATCCCTCTTGGGTCCCTCCTCATAAGCTGTAGGATGCTCATGAGTATTATACCTGTGTAAGAGCAGCAGCTTTAGCTGTGGGCTCAATGTATTTGAGGCTGTATGCAGTGAGACATGCAGGTGTAATTTGGGGCCTCAGAAATGACTCGTCCCTGCAACGACAGTAGACTAGAGTCAAGGGAGGCGCTCAATAACTTATGGGCCCACAGTATGTGCAATCTGGGCCATCCAGGTTGTTAGACATGGGGTTTTTGGTTGGCAGTCTGGTTACACCCTGTCCAAACAAGGACCCTCACTTTAGTCAGCATAAAAGAGAATCATCCTCAGCTAACCCCTGCTTACCCCCTTGGTAGCTTGACACGAGCAGTAGGCTTAACTTCAGAGTGCTAGGTGTAAAGTATGTGTACCAACACAAACAGTAACCTAATGAAAACACTACAAAATGACACAACACAGATTTAGAAAAATAGAAAATATTTATCTAAACAAAACAATACCAAAACGACAAAAATCCACCATACACAAGTCAAGTTATCAATTAAAAAGCAAATAGTCTTCATGTAGTTTTAAACACACACTAACACTGTTAGCATGAAAATGTACCTTGGGTGAGTAAAAAAAAAACGTCACGGGCAAGTGTGTGTCAAAAAGGGCTTGCAGTGCGTCTATTTCACTCACGAGTGAGACCTGTTTCTCCTTTTGTTGGGTCAGGCACGTCGTTTCTTATCTCCGCAGGAGAGCGATGCGTCAATCTGGTCAGCACTCTCGGGTCCCGGGCAGGCCTTGCATTGTTTTAACACGCCCTGCAGTGTTGGCGTTGGTAATCCAGCCACACGATGATCCGAAAACCACGCAGCGCGGGTAGCGATATCCCAGCCTCCGTCAGCGATGCTGCATGTTGTTTCTCCAGCTTCGTCCGTCAATTCTTCGGTCGTGTTACAGGCGAGCGTCGATTTTCATATGCGAAGCTGGTGGTGCGTCAATTTCCCAGCCCCAGATCAGAGTTGCACAGATCTTTTCCCCGCACGGCGCTCTGTGCCTGGATTTCTTTGTCTTAGACTGCCAGCTTCTCCTTTCAGGATCCTAGGAACTGGATGGGCACAACAGGGCAGAGTAGGAGTCTCTCCAGAGACTCCAGGTGCTGGCAGAGAGAAGTCTTTGTTATCCCTGAGAATTCAAACAGGAGGCAAACTCTAAATCAAGCCCTTGGAGATCTTCACAAGATGGAAGGCACACAAAGACCAGTCTTTGCCCTCTTACTCTGGCAGAAGCAGCAACAGCAGGATAGCTCCACAAAGCACAGCCAGGGCAGCTCTTCTTCCTCAGCTCTTTAGCTCTTCTCCAGGCAGAGGTTCCTCTTGGTTTCCAGAAGTGTTCTAAAGTTTGTGGTTTTGGGTGCCCTTCTTATACCCAATTTCTTCTTTGAAGTAGGCCTACTTCAAAATAAAGTCTCTTTTGAATGTGAAATCCTGCCTTACCCAGGCCAGGCCCCAGACACTTACCAGGGGGTTGGAGACTGCATTGTGTGAGAGCAGGCACAGCCCTTTCATGTGTGAGTGACCATTTCTCCCCTCCCTCCTAGCACAGATGGTTCATCAGGATTTGCAGGCTACACCCCAGCTCCCTTTGTGTCACTGTCTAGTGTGAGGTGCAACCAGCCCAACTGTCAAGTTGATCCAGACAGGAATCCAAAAACAGGCAGAGTCACAGAAATGGAATAAGCAAGAAAATGCTCACTTTCTAAAAGTGGCATTTTCATACACACAATCTTAAAATCAACTTTACTAAAAGATGTATTATTAAATTGTGAGCTCTGAGATCCCAAACTCCACATGTCCGTCTGCTCCCAAAGGGAATCTACACTTTAATCATATTTAATCATAGGGCCTACCTTAGGGGTGTCTGACATGTAAGAAAAGGGAAGGTTTAGGCCTGGCAAGTGGGTACACTTGCCAAGTCGAATTTACAGTTAAAACTGCACACACAGACACTGTAGTGATAGATCTGAGACATGATTAGAGAGCTACTTATGTGGGTGGCACAACCAGTGCTGCAGGCCCACTACTAGCATTTGATTTGCAGGTCCTGGGCACCTCTAGTGTACTGTACTAGGGACTTACTAAAAAATTAAATATGCCAATCATAGAGCAGCCAACTACATACACATTTTGTAAAGGAGCACTTTAGCACTGGTGAGCAGTGGTAAAGTGCTGAGAGTAACAAAAACAGCAAATTCAGAGTCCAGCACACATCAACAACCTGGGAAACAGAGGCAAAAAGTTAAGGGAGACCACGCCAAGGATGAGAAGTCTAACACAGGTGAAATAGTCAGAGAACGGGGGCAGGCCCACAGCTGGGAGCAGCAGTGTCTCACCCCGCCGCATCTGCACTTAAGTCTGGGTGGCAGCATAAATCTTGTGGGCCTCCTGCATGAGGAGCGATGAAGAACGCTTAGAGGACAATTATGGGTGAGGCACTCAGAAGGTCCCGGGCTCAGCTGCAGCAGCTGCTGGGCACTCACCAGGGTTTCATTGGGTAAGGGGTATTAGTGTCAAAGGTCAGCACAGTCTCAGCCTTGTGCCGAACACAGTTGACCATAGCCAACGATGGTCAGACCCTCCCAAAGCCCTGGAGGAACCGGCCGTCTCCCTGTCCCAACAGTGGTCACCAGAAGCAGCACTGTGGCTTCCTTGTGTGCAGGGGTTCAGTGTGGTCCGGGCACAGTCGAAAGGCAGCAGGGGGGCCAAGATGAATGCCGCCCTCACATAGGGAACTATCATAGGCTCGCTATCTCCATCTTTTGTTCTATGTGCATGAATATGGTGGATATTAACTTCAGCCGGCAGAGCCATCCTTGGGAGTGGCCATCTTGCTGTGAAGCTGGGCTCCACCCCTGAGTACAGATCTATATAGTTAGTGGGATTTGGATCTGTTTTCAAAAGGTGAACTCAGAAATGATTAAAGACAACCCTAAAGCAAATCAAACCTAACTTTTTCAGTTTTCCTTCTCATATTTTACAATAGTGTGACCCACTTCCTGTCACATAGAAGTGCCTAACTGTAAAGACATAGGGGTTTGAGATAAGCCTACAAAGATTGTGTGTCTAAGTTTTCCTTACTTTTCTCTATCCAAACTCTGCCTAAGGCCAGACCATGTCTTCGATCCAGAGGATCAATGAAATATCACCTTCCAAGTTCTCTCAGTCCATGCTGGGAAGTAATAAGCTGTGTCTAATGGATGCATCATTGAAAGGAAGCAAATGTAATGGATACCTATTGACTTGGCAATGTGGTCTGGGTAGGACACAGTACTCTTTGGAAGCCTCTGAGGTTTGGTCATTGATTATGCCATTTCCATGCTATTGTGTGAATGAAAACAATTATCTCTAAGTCAAAGGATGTTCTGCCAGGTCAAAGTAATGAGGTCAGTTGCCTGCACTAGCAAAATGCGGGGTAGGTAATATAGCAACAATAAAAAAGCCCTGCCATGTTGACATTAGAGATAATTCAAATACCATGTTTCAGGTGATTTTGTTATAACTATTTACGTGCGTGCACACATATGAACTTTGTAGCTATTTCAAAACAAATGTTTGTGAAAATAGGTTTTAAACAAAAATCCCACTTTCAACTGCAGCTGTTTGCAATCACTTGCACAAAACATGTATTTTAAGCCTATTTTATCTTTGTAACGACAATAGAGAAACACCTTATATGGCAGAATAACTGCTCATGCTATTTACTTCTATTTGAATTACAATGTACCATGTAAATTAAACAAAAGGCAGGACATGTTCCTCTCCAAGGTTTGGCCCAAAATAAACCTCAAATATTATAGTTAAAATTAAGAAAATATAAATAGGAGGAGAATTACAGATGCCTCAAAGTAGCACTGCTGAAGAAAAAAATGTCCTACTGCAAGGATACAGCAGAAAAAGAATCAACTTAGGCAACATTCTACAATTTTGCAGTCATATACTAATTCTTTCTTTCGTTTGCCTCTTATTCTACTCTTGGAAAATGCTTGAACACTTACTAATTCTTAAATAACACATGTTGTAGACATCCATACACTGAGTGAATAATACCACCATCATCCAAATAGGTGAGACACATTCTGAAGGAACCTCAGACAATTTTTACTTCTACATATTTGACACAATTCAAATTGAATCCATGCTTTAAGGGATTAGCCCCACATTTTATGATTATGACACGTTGACAGCCTGCACCTCTAGCACATGCACAGATCAAAGCACCCTGTGCCAGTGAGGTGATTACCAAGTTGCTTCAGCAGGGCTTGGTTCTGCAATGTCTCAAGAAATCTCTACTTATCCCTCAGATTTATTAAAATAAAAATAATGTAACATTACTTGACCCAGAAGACCACCAGAACTACTGTTGAGCAGTGGGGCTGGCTTTCAATTTGATGGAAGCAATGTTTGAACCAACATTGATGGTTGGATGATTGCCATTCCAGATTTTATTCTCAGTATGAGACAGAGACAGTACTAGTTAGATTATTGGACATCATTTTGGTGACCAAAGATGAGGGGGAGCTTTCCTTGCTTATCCATTTTGATTTTGTATTTGCTTTTTTATACAGTGGATTTCAAAATACTACTAAGTAGATTGTAATACAGGCAAGGACTTCCTGTATGATTTTGTGATGGTTTCATTCATTCCTAATAAAGAGAATGCAATGTGTCAAGATTGATCCATTCTTGTCCTGTGTGGTCAGTTTTGGGGTTATAAAGGGCTCTTCCCTCCCCCCCATTTTGGTTTGATATTTTTACTGAACCAAAGTTTCATAGCTAAAGGTCGATCATTTAATGGCTGCACAGATACCACATGGGTTTGTCTGAGTTGTAACAGATCTCAAGATGTTTTAATTTACCTAGTCAAGGACTGGAAGATGTGTCACGGATGAATTTAGTGACTTCTGATTAATTGAGCTAAATAGGGAAGTTCTGCTGCTCAGATCTAGTTACTGGCTACTGTGTGTTGACTCTCTTCATACAGAAGTGTTTGTCTTTACCACCTCATTTGCCCACAAATTAAAAAATGTAGATGATAGATGTGATGCTGAATTGGGCTTTGAGGGACATATTAGCTATGTTGTGTGTCCAGCCTTTTTCTACCTAAGTCAGCAATAACTCTCCTTTTTGCCAAGGTTGATCATCAAGCACTTGTAGAGTTATAATCAAGCAGGATTATGTGACTCTTCTATTGGGGTCCTTATAAGTGCCAGAATACCAGCCTGCAATTATTGCAGTACTTGGCTCTCATTACAGTATGAAGATTAGGAAGTTTGACAATCTAATATTGGGGATTGAGACATTTTACTGACAATTAAAATGATATGCCTGGCGTATCAACGTGTTTAAGGTAATGCCCTAGTATATTTACAATTCTAACCCACTAGGAACTCTACAGATATCTAACAATTAAATACTAAATGTTCCAAGAGCTCAACTTTGATGCCAAGGAAAATGCAGGATCACATTGTTGACACAAATCTCTGGAATTCTGCCACATGATATTCGAAGAAAGTCAGTATGATTATTTCCAGGATACTTGTAGAAAGTGTCCTATAAAAAAAAGTGAAGGCGTTTGTAGAAAAGCTGCCTTTTCTGCCTGGTCAACACTGATTTTATGCCTGTTTCTGGACCCTATTTTTGCTGGACTTAAAACCATGTTAACTGTTACCCCTGCTAAACATGAGTGAAGTGCATGTGCTTCCCCTTTAAACATGATTTAATTGGCTTATCCCTAATTAACTTAGTTAAAGTACATATAAGCCCTTAGTAGAAAATGTACCCATGTCCTGTAATTTAAATGCCACCTGTGGACTGGAGTACTTATTATGACATCTTCAGGCAGTCAAAATATGGATTGAGACCTATCATATGTAGCCTGGCAGCAGTAGTCTAAACTCTGCTGCTTAAACATGTCAAAATCACCCTTTTAACAGGTAGGAAACCCTGAGTTAAAATATTAAATGAGTCACTACAAACCACACCTTGATGCCCTCATTGTAGGGTGTATAATATTTAAGAGTGAAACACATGTGACATTAGAAATGTTATGTTCCCTGTTAGACCTGACAGCCTTAGGGTGGTCACCCCTAACTTTTTGCCTGCCTCCCTCCACTTTTTAGATACTGTTTTTGTTGGTTTTCAGACTCTGCGCACTTTACCTCTGCTGACCAGTGCTAAGGTGCATATGCTTTCTCCCTTTAAACATGGTAACACTGGATCATACCCAATTGGGCTATTTAATTTACTTATAAGTCCCTAGTACAGTGCACTATATGTTCCCAGGGCCTGTAGATTAAACTACTAGTGGGCCTGCAGCACTGATTGTGCCACCCACTTCAATAGTCCCTTAACCTTGTCTCAGGCCTGCCATTGTAAGGTCTGTGTGTGCAGTTTCACTGCCAATTCGACTTGGCATTTAAAAGTACTTGCCAAGCCTAAAACTCCCCTTTTTCTACATATAAGACACCCCTAAGTTATGCCCTAGGTAACCAAAAGGGCAGGGTGCTGTGTAGGCAAAAGGCAGGACATATACCTGTGTACTTTACATGTCCTGGTAGTCTAAAACTCCTAAATTTGTTTTTACACGGCTGTGAGGCCTGCTCCCTTCGTTGGCTAACATTGGGGCTGCCCTCATACATTGTTTTAGTGGTAGCTGCTGATCTGAAAGGAGTAGGAAGGTCATATTTAGTATGACCAGAATGGTGATATAAAATCCTGCTGACTGGTGAAGTTGAATTTAATATTACTATTTTTGAAATGCCACTTTTAGAAAGTGAGCATTTCTCTGCACTTAAATCTTTCCGTGCCTTACAATCCACGCCTGGCTGGGTTTAGTTGACAGCTCCTTGTGCATTCATTCAGACACACCCCAAACACAGGATACTCAGCCTCACTTGCATACATCTGCATTTTGAATGGGTCTTCCTGGGCTGGGAGGGTGGAGGGCCTGCCCTCACACAAAGGACTACACCCATACTGGGACACTGGCAGACAGGATTGAACTGAAAAGGGACCTGGTGCACTTCTAAGCCACTCTTTGAAGTCTCCCCCACTTCAAAGGCACATATGGGTATATAAACAGGGTCTCTGCCCCTACCAACTTAGACACTTCTTGGGGTAGACACTCTACCTCACAGACACTTCTGGACAAGAAACCTGCTGGTGAAGATTCCCTGAACCAGACCTGCCAAGAGGAACTGCCTGGCTACCCAAAAGACTCACTGGGACTGCTTTTCTGACAAGGACTGCTGCCTTGCTGTTGCCCTGGTGCCTTGCTGCTCCCTGGCTGTGCTGAAAAGTGTTCCCCAAGGGCTTGGATAGAGCTTGCCTCCTGTTCCCTGAAGTCTCAGGACCAAAAAGACTTCACTCCTGCAACTGGACTCCTTGTGCGGCGAAAATTTGACTCCAATCTATACACTTTGACCTGTATAAACTACAGACACCATTTAAAGATTTATTTTTATATTTAATAAAAATCCAATCTAATAGTAAAGTCAGCTTTGTATTAAATATAGGAGAAATGTAACATCTGGAAAGTTATCATTATCCTGTCTGAACTGCAGAAGGCTAAACTGCATTAGTTCTCCTTCAACTGCCCAGCCGTACTGGGCCTGAATGAGGTGTGAAATCTGTTCCCAGAGCAGGGATTAGGGCCTGAGAGAGAGGGGGTGTTTTTCCTCTGTCAGGAAAACCAGCTAGGATGGGCCTGGGAACTCAATTAACTTCAAAGAGGGCTGTCCTTCACACAAGTAAATGTTTGGCGACACCTGGAAATGCATTCCTTTGTCTCAGTTGTCAGGCTGGCACCAAACCCTGTGATAGGAAAGCTATTGCTAGAATCAGTTTTGAGTGACCACAGCGGGAGGGACTGCTCTTTCAGTGGTCACACCTTGGGTGGACCCACAGAAACTGCACAATGGAGAAATGGTTTCTCCCTCTTGAATTTTGGGAGTGAAAGGCACTGTGGGATAGTTTGCAGTAGAGCAACCATGAACTGCTGAAAAAGTAGGTAGGGCGGCCCCTAGGAACTTTTACCCCATTGGCTAGGAAGAAGTCAGGAATATTCCCATTCACTATCTAGTACCACCCATAAATGTAGCATCCCAGTGACTTGCAGAAGATCAAAAGACTGTACATGCTTTCTCTGACTTGAGAAGAGCCCTGAAGGACTGGAGCTTCTCTCTCTTGGACCCAGTACAATGAAGTGGACTCTAAGGGTCAGTTTGATTACCTCCTGTGTGGCTACAAGGACACAACAAGTTGCAAGAAGCCTTTTTCCTGCCAACCCAGCTGACTAATGGCAACTGGACATGAACAGTAATTTGGTGTTAGCCTCTGCCCAATACCCTGAGGACCAGGGGCCTTATAAGTGTAATTCTGTGGTTGTTTAAGCATCAGGAGAAAGAAAGTTTGGAAACTTTTAAAAACTTTTCCTCCATATCTCCTGAGCTTCAGCAACACCTGATGGAAAAATAATCTGACTCTCAGCTATTCAGCGTTGGACTAGATTTTTGCTTCGCCCTGGTTCAAAGCCCCACACTGTTGGTATTTTGCTTCTCCAAACATCTCATACTCCCATTCTGCATTGGTACTTGGATGACACTTTTTGAAATGAGACTTCACGGCCAGTCTCAAATCGCATATAGGTCTAAATCTACCACTTCCACACTATATTGTTCATGCTTTATGGTGCTATTGCAACCTAAAACTTTAAAAATTAAAAATGAATATCTCTGGTTCCCCTGACTGTTTTTTTGGTGTCAGTTTTTGTACTGGATACATACTTAGATATTGCCCTAAATTAAGCCTGTTTGCTCTGTGCCATAGCTTCTGTGGTTATTTTGATGACTTTGAGAATTCATATTGACAAGACGCATTCACTCATCCCCAAATAATAATTTATTTTCTTAGAGCATTGTAACTTGACTGGGCTATATCTTTCGATCACTTTGTCAATCATATGTTATTTTGTTTGATCATTTATAGTTGATGACTTCCTGGTTATAATTTAGTATGTGGTGTACACTGTAAAAAGTGAAATTAAAACAGGAAGGAACTGTGCATAACTACATTACAGTTCACGTCTCAAAAGTGTTAATTTTGGCGTATTATTCCAAAACAAATTTCCTTTTACGTTTTAGGGCAGGAATAAATTTATGCAACCAGATTGGCTGTGCCTAAGCCCATTTTACTTCGTGATTCAGATTAATGGTAAGGAAATATGTATTTCAGGCTTACATCTGAAACGTGATCTTTTAACAACTAGCATGCAGTGCTGCCAACCAAAATCAAAAAATTCAATAAAATCAAAATACAGAAAGTAAAATGTCAAAGCAAATGACAGAAAAGAGATGAAACACAGTTGAGAGATCTTGTGGCTAAAGATAGCTTTGGAACCCTTAACTCCATGCCTACTGTCCCCCAGCTGTTTTTCGAAGCGATTTCTCCCCTTCTGATTGGTCTCAAGACACCTTTGTGAGGACTTTCAACTATGAATTAATGATGAATATGTGTCAAAGGTCATTAGAATTTTTGGAACTTCTACAGAGTCTTAACTTAGAGCAGCATTTCTCTGTGTCCACACATATCAAAGGCCATACCCTTGGTCAGGTGTGGATGTTAAACCTCTGGTTAACAAGGTTGGAAGTACTACCTTGTATATGGTCTGATCATTTTCTCATAACATTCAGTATTGCGGGTCTTCAAAGCCTAAAATTAGCTCTGAAATATATTGTTGTTTCCACAACTGGTCTCAAATTGATAAGGATAACTTTGGTATTAGACTCCGTGACTCCATGCTCCTTTTAAGTAAAATGTGTCCTCTTCAGACAAGGACATTAATAATTGGCTTCTTGGAGCCTTTCATAAACACGGTTCTTTTGCATAAACCTAAGTTCAATTCTGTCAAGCAACACATCTTCTCAGTGGTTCTCTGAAGAATTACAACTTGCCAAGTTGAAGGTTCACCAATTAGAACAGAATTGGGCTAGAGTCTACTGTCCTCATTAAAGAATCCTATAAAAGAAGGGTCTGGATGATTATAAAACCTTATTAATTTGTACAATAACTCATTTTTTCCAATATAATTTTTCAATCTTACAATGACTCCAATGATATTTTCACAACAGTGACTCAGCCATCTACACCTAAAAGACTTATTTCTCACAAAACATTTGCAATAAGCTCAACAGCTTTTTTAATAGCAAAATAAAGACTATCAGAGACAGTATTGTGACTGGTAATAGGGAGTTTTCCTCCCCCCTTTTAGATAGGACTCCTTGTCTGCATTCCAAACTTCCTTTTGTCAATGAAGAGCAGTTCCATTATATTATATCCAGAGTGAAATTGGGCTCGCCTAATGACCCCTGCCCACGTGAATTTATGCAACATTTTTCCTTGGAAATCTCTGGCCTGTTTCTGACCTTAATAACTGTTCTCTTCTCCAAAGAAGCACACCAAATGTCCTAAAGAAGCCATGGTAATCCATCTACAGAACAAACAAGGGAAAAACTCTCTGAAAAACCCTCTTGTCAATTTCTCTACTGCCTTTTCAAACTAACCTATTAGGCTCTCATGTGGCTAGTCTGTACCCTTCTTGAAACTTTGCACTTTTTTTAACATGCCTCCAACTGGATTCTACCCCAAACATTTCACTGAGTCTATTATGCTGGAAGTAGTGGATGATATGCGTAAGGACTTTGATAACGGTCTGAGCGCTGACTTAGTGCAGTTAGATTTGTCAGCAGCCTTTGACACTGTCAACTGTGAATTATTGATGGACCAGACGTAAGCTGCTGATTCCCAGGGGATTGCCCTCAAATAGATTCAATCTTTCCTGGGTGACTACATGCAATCCCTTCATCTGAGTCCTTTCAAAGTTTCAATATGTCAATTGGAGTGTGGGGGCTCTTCTCTTTCCCTACTTGTTTATTATTTACATTAGAACTCTTATTCAGGTTTGTACTGTAGAATAGTTTATTTTAAGTCATGATAGCTCCCTTGCTTCTCAAAGGACTTTCCAATCTATAATGTGTTTTATCTGGGACTAGATGGGTAGCAACATTTCAAAAGTTAGGGCTTGATTACGAGTTTGGCTGTCGGATGAGCCAACCGCCAATCTCATGGGGATGAGACCACTGTCAATCCGTTGACCTTACTGTAGGAGGCTGACCGGGCTTGTAGTGGGTATCAGAGGTACTTACACCTTGTGCCAGGTCCAGTTATCCCTTATTAGTGTAGAAGAGGTGTTTCTAGCAGCTTAGGCTGATAGAAGGTAGCTATGGCTAAGCAGCTTAGGCTGAACTAGGAGACATGTAAAGCTCCTACTATGCCACTGGTGTCATATGCACAATATCATAAGAAAACACAATACACAGATATACTAAAAATAAAGGTACTTTATTTTTATGACAATATGCCAAAAGTATCTCAGTGAGTACCCTCAGTATGAGGATGAGAAATATACACAAGATATATGTACACAAACCAAAATTATGCTAGTAATAGCAAAAGGAAGTAATGCAAGCAATGTAAAGTTACAGTAGATTGCAATAGGAGCACATAGGTATAGGGGCAACACAAACCATATACTCCAAAAGTGGAATGCGAACCACGAATGGACCCCAGACCTATGTGAGCTTGTAGAGGGTCGCTGGGACTGTAAGAAAACAGTGAGGGTTAGAAAAATAGCCCACCCCAAGACCCTGAAAGGTAGGTGTAAAGTGCACCTACTAATCCCAGAGAGCACAGACGTCGTGATAGGGGGATTCTACAGGAAGAACAAACACCAGCAATGCAACAACAGTGGATTTCCAGACTTGAGTACCTGTAAGACAAGGGGACCAAGTCCAAGATTCGCGACAGTGTCGATAGTGGGCAGGAGCCCAGGAAATGCCAGCTGAGGGTGCAAGGAAGCTGCCACCAGTTGGAAGAAGCTTGGTGTTCTGCAAGAACAAAGAGGAATAGGAATTTCCCCTTTGGAGGATGGATGTCCCACGTCATGAAGAAGCTTGCAGAGGTGTTCCCACACAGAAAGACCACAAACAAGCCTTGCTAGCTGCAAGTTAGGGTTAGGGTTAAGGTTTTTGGATGCTGCTGTGGCCCAGGAGGGACCAGGATGTCGCCACTTGGATGAGGAGACAGAGGGGGCGGCCAGCAAGTCAGGGAGCCCTCACAGAAGCAGGCAGCACCCGCAGAAGTACCTGAACAGGCACTTAGAGGAAAAGTGAACCGGAGTCCACCCGAAGTCACAAAAGGGAGTCCCACGACGCCGGAGGACAACTCAGAAGGTTGTGCACTGCAGGTTAGAGTGTCGGGGACCCAGGCTTGGCTGTGCACAAAGGAAATCCTGGAAGAGTGCACAGGAGCCGGAACAGCTGCAAATCACGTGGTACCCAGGAATGCAGTCTAGCGTGGGGAGGCAAGGACTTACCTCCACCAAACTTGGACTGAAGAGTCACTGGACTGTGGGAGTCACTTGGACAGAGTTGCTGAGTTCCAGGGACCACGCTCGTCGGGCTGAGAGGGGACCCAGAGGACCGCTGATGCAGTCTTTTGTTGCCTGTGGTTGCAGGGGGAAGATTCCGTCGAGCCACAGGAGATTTCTTCAGAGTTCCTGGTGCAGAGAGGAGGCAGGCTACCCCCAGAGCATGCACCACCTGGAAACAGTCGAGAAAGCCAGCAGGATGAAGCAAAACAAGGTTGCTAGTAGTCGTCTTGCTACTTTGTTGTGGTTTTGCAGGCATCCTGAGCAGTCAGCAGTCGATCCTTTGGCAAAAGGTGAAGGGGGAGATGCAGAGGAACTCTGGTGAGCTCTTGCATTCGTTATCTGGTGAGATCCCCAAAGCAGAGACCCTAAATAGCCAGAAAAGGAGGTTTGGCTACCTAGGAAGGAGGATTGGCTACCAAGAGAGGTAAGAGCCTATCAGAAGGAGACTCTGACGTCACCTGCTGGCACTGGCCACTCAGAGCAGTCCAGTGTGCCAAAAACACCTCTGTTTCCAAGATGGTAGAGGTCTGGGACACACTGGAGGAGCTCTGGGCACCTCCCCTGAGAGGTGCAGGTCAGGGGAGTGGTCACTCCCCTTTCCTTTGTCCAGTTTCGTGCCAGAGCAGGGCTGGGGGATCCCTGGACCGGTGTAGACTGGCTTATGCAGAGATGGGCACCATCTGTGCCCATCAAAGCATTTCCAGAGGCTGGGGGAGGCTACTCCTCCCCAGCCTTCACACCTATTTCCAAAGGGAGAGGGTGTTACACCCTCTCTCAGAGGAAGTCCTTTGTTCTGCCTTCCTGGGCCAGGGCTGCCTGGACCTCAGGAGGGCAGAAACCTGTCTGAGGGGTTAGCAGCAGCTGCAGTGGAGACCCCGGAAAGGCAGTTTGGCAGTACCCAGGTTCTGTGCTAGAGACCCGGGGGATCATGGAATTCTCTCCCCAATGCCAGAATGGCATTGGGGTGACAATTCCATGATCTTAGACATGTTACATGGCCATGTTCGGAGTTACCATTGTGATGCTGTAAATAGGTAGTGACCTATGTATAGTGCACGCGTGTAATGGTGTCCCCGCACTCACAAAGTCCGGGGAATTTGCCCTGAACGATGTGGGGGCACCTTGGCTAGTGCCAGGGTGCCCACACACTAAGTAACTTTGCACCCAACCTTCACCAGGTGAAGGTTAGACATATAGGTGACTTATAAGTTACTTAAGTGCAGTGGTAAATGGCTGTGAAATAAGGTGGACGTTATTTCACTCAGGCTGCACTGGCAGGCCTGTGTAAGAATTGTCAGAGCTCCCTATGGGTGGCAAAAGAAATGCTGCAGCCCATAGGGATCTCCTGGAACCCCAATATCCTGGGTACCTCAGTACCATATACTAGGGAATTATATGGGTGTACCAGTATGTCAATGTGAATTGGTGAAGTTGGTCACTATCCTGTTAGTGACAAATTTGGAAAGCAGAGAGAGCATAACCACTGAGGTTCTGGTTAGCAGAGCCTCAGTGAGACAGTTAGGCATCACACAGGGAACACATACAAGGCACATACTTATGAGCACTGGGGCCCTGCCTGGCAGGGTCCCAGTGACACATAGACTAAAACAACATATATACAGTGAAATATGGGGGTAACATGCCAGGCAAGATGGTACTTTCCTAAACTTACCCCCAGTCGTATTACAATGTTACTACCAGGCTGAATGGCAGGAACAACTTATTATGATGTGCCCACCAGTCAGCCCGGTAGGAACAGTGCTACGGTATTAGGAGCAGAGGCCAATACTGTAGCACAATAGAAACCTCTGAATGAGCGCTGTCTGCAAAGCAGACAGTGCTCATTCTGAGGGTGCTGGGCAGCAGTGCCCCTCAGCACTTCCTTTCTACCAGATTTTTCATGGCAGTTAAGCCTTCATGAAAAGACTGTGGGAAGGAGACTTGTGATCAGCATGACAGTGGTGACCTCAGCACCACTGTGGCTGACCATGAATCTGTCCGTCATCAGCCCGTCGGGAACCATGTTCCTGGCTGGATGGCGGTCCCCTGGTGGTCGAACCGTCAGGGTCATAATGTGGCAGTCAGACCACCAGAAGTGTGGCAGTCCCATCGCCACCGCGAGGCTGGCCATCTCAAGACCACCAGCTTCGTAATGAGGACCTTAATGCTGAAAAAACTGATATTTTTAAGTGAACAACAAAGCAGACATATGGACCTCTTCTACTTGGGGGTGTCTCCTTCCACTAAAAAATCAGTAAAAAGTCTGCGAGTGATTATAGACAAAAAACTGTCTTTAAAATCCAAGATAGGATTGGTGTTTTCTGATTGTGCTTTTATGCTCCGAAACAGTAAGACGATAGCTAGGTCCCTGACCAAATAGGCCCTGATCATGGTGGTGATGGCCTTAAGCAGGTCTCATCTAGATTATGCTAACTATCTTTTCTTGAGTGTTCCTGAAGTTCGAGTGAGTAGTCTGCAGATTACACAGAATCAGACTGCTGGATTTATTTTTAATTAATCTAGATACTATCATATCACTCCACTCTCACTAAACCTTCACTGGCTTCCAGTGGAACAGAGGCTTATATTTAAAGTTTGGTACATTACCTTTAAGGCCCACTATGATCGGGCCCCCATTTTATTCAAACTAGAATCAGGAGTTATTCTCCTGGTTGGTTAAAACGTTCCTCTTCATCCAACTTGCTGACTACCTCGACTTAAACCGGTCCCAGGATGCTTGTTTCTTGTCCAGGGAGGACCTGGCCTGGAACCTTGGGCTGGACTGTTCCCATGGTGAACAGGGTCAAGACTGATTTGCGTATGGCTGGGTGCAAACTAGAACGGCATGGCAAGCAAAAAAATTGATGGATTAAACCTAGATCTGTGTCTTGGGGTGAATGTTTCATTTGTTCTGCATTCCGGCCATCATTTGTTGTTTTTGCCCAGTGTTAACACCTTGGGGCTTCTTACCCAAGCTGCACAGTTTGCAGTTGACTGGCACCTTTCTGTTATTCCAGACTTCCCCGGGATAGAGCAAAGGTCCAATACACCAAGTGAGTCACCCGTACAAAATTTATAGTTTTAAACATTTTGTGAAGGAATAACAGCACATGTAATTAGATGTAATTGTAAATGATGATATTATGTGATACTTAATATGTTCATATGTGTACGAGTTACAAACCAGGGAAAACTGCAATAAAACACAAATGAATCGTTAATTGAAATCAATTTTGGTTTGTGAAATTTCGAAAAAGCGTTGCATATTTTAAGGCTAGATGGGACTTTAGCAGACGATTTTGGAGAAAGATTCATGATTGAATATATGAAAAATGTCATCAATAAAACACATTGTGAGGCACAACCACTTTGATAACTGGTACCACATGCAATGATTATCAGCAGGCCATAAACATGAAGGAATACAGAAAACCATAATAGGTTCTGGCATTAACATGGTGATCAACATCATTTGTCAACTGGACACTGTGGTCGTTGTTTTGGAGCAAACGTCTAAGGGAAACTATCTGAGCAGATATATAGAGCACACAAATTTGATATCAGTAGCCAACCATTTTGCGACAAAACATGATGAAATGTACTAGTGAAAGGATTATCTTGTACTAAATGAAAGGATGCCCATTACATTACCATTTTTCTTTAGGATACATTATAAGTCATAAAGTTCATTGTATGAGTTTCATGGACGTTTTCCAAATTTTCCGACTTGCAATGCCTTTTGGACATTGCGACCTGGAATTTTGCAGTTGAAAGCCTATGAGATCACAGGATTCACAGGATCAAGCGTTATACTCCTGTCTAAAATGTTGCAATTCACGAAATAAATGCCCAAGTACAAAAAACTAAATCGGGTCAGTCTATGCAGTTCAGACCGCAGTAGCCTGGAATGTCCTGCTCCTGGAAGTGAGAAGTAAACGGAAGATGATGTTGTAAAAAACGCACATCCTGTATCTTTTAAGGCAAATAACCTTTGCTTTTAAATCCGACGACTAAAAGGCCCCTGAAGGAGTATTGTATGTGTTTTACAAGCTCACCAGCACATCATGACAATACATCATGTGAAAGGAGCCTGAATCTAAAGTCATTTTGCAAGAGATACAACATTTTTATTTATACCAAATGAACAGTTCATACTCTTGCAGAAATAGATGTAAACATTGCCAAGCATCCTTAGAAGTATAGATGGCAAATGAAATCAGAGTTCAGCTTTTATCTCTTCTATACATTTTATTAGCAACCTAGATTAAGTTATTAGATGGGTGAAAATGACTAATTAGCAACTCTTGTAGTTGTTTGCCTTTTGTGTGTTAGGAGAGCGTACAAAGACTGCTATGTGACCATTATGAAGAAAGGCGATTATGTAAAGTGAGTGTTGGACCTGGCTTTTTGACAGGGTCATCCCCAAACTTTATGCCTCCTTCCTCCTATTTCTTTCTGACCTGTTGTTGTTGGCTTTTGAACTCTGGGCACTTTACCACTGCTAACCCGTGCTAAAGTGCATATGCTCTCTGTGTAAATTTTACTGTTGATTGGTTTATCCATGATTGGCTATTTTGATTTACTTGTAAGACCCTAGTAGAGTGCACCATATGTGCCTTGGGCCTGTAGATTAAATGGTACAAGTGGGCCTGCAGCACTGGTTGTGCCAGCCACTTAAGTAGCCCCTTCACCTTGACTCAGGCCTGCCATTGCAAGGCATGTGTGTACAGTTTCACTGTCACTTCGACTTGGCATTTAAAAGTACTTGTCAAGCCTAAAACTCCCCTTTTTCTACATATAAGTCACCCCTAATGTGTACCCTAGGTAACCCCTAGAGCAGGGCGCTGTGTGGGTAAAAGGCAGGACATGTACCTGTGTAGTTTATATGTCCTGGTAGTGTAAAACTCCTAAATTAGTTTTTACACTACTGTGAGGCCTGCTCCCTTCATAGGCTAACATTGGAGCTGCCCTCATACATTGCAGAAGTGGCAGCTGCTGATCTGAAAGGAGCAGGATGGTCATATTTAGTATGGCCAGAATGGTAATACAAAATCCTGCTGACTGGTGAAGTCGGATTTAATATTACTATTCTAGAAATGCCACTTTTAGAAAGTGAGCATTTCTTTGCACTTAAATCTTTCTGTGCCTTACAATCCACGTCTGGCTAGGTTTAGTTGACAGCTCCTTGTGCATTCACTCAGACACACCCCAAACACAGGGTACTCAGCCTCACTTGCATACATCTGCATTTTGAATGAGTCTTCCTGGGCTGGGAGGGTGGAGGGCCTGCCCTCACACAAAGGACTGCCACACCCCCTACTGGGACTCTAGCAGACAGGATTGAACTGTAAGGGGACCTGGTGCACTTCTTAGCCACTCTTTGAAGTCACCCCCACTTCAAAGGCACAATTTAGTATAAAACAGGGCCTCTGCCCTACCACCTCAGACACTTGCTGGAGAAGAAACCTGAACCAGAACCTACATCCTGCCAAGAAGAACTGCCTGGCTCCTCAAAGGACTCACCTGTCTGCTTTCTACAAAGGACTGCTGCCTTGCTGTTGGCCTGCTGCCTTGCTGAACTCTTGTCTGGCTGTAAAAGTGCTCTCCAAGTGCTTGGATAGAGCTTGCCTCCTGTTCCCTGAAGTCTCAGGACCAAAAAGACTTCTCTTTTTCATTTGGACTCCTCTTGCGCCGAAAATTTCGACGCACAGCTTATTCCGCGGTGAAAAATTCACCGCACGCCGATCCAGAAAGACGCCGCTCGACACGACGCCTGCGGTGCGACCGGAACTTCGATGCACAGCCTCGCCTGGACAACGTCGCCCGACTTCCAGAGGGGAAATCGACGCGACGCCTGCCGTGAGAAAGAAAATTCCACTCACAACCTCCCGGAACGATACGCAGCAAGATAACAAGCAGAGGAATCCACACACAGACCCTGGGACATCTGGTAAACCCGCGATCCATAGAAGGAGACGGTTCGCGTGCCGGAAAACGATGCACGGCTTGCCATAGTGAAAAATAACGACGCAAGTCCGTGTGTGAAGGGGCGAAACCGACGCACACACCATTTTTCCTCCCGTAGAACGACGCACATCTCCCCACGTGAAAAATAACAACGTAAGTCCGTGTGTGAAGGGGCGTAACCGACGCACACACCATTTTTCCACGCATCTCCTCTTCTGCGGCCCTCTGCAGAGATTTTCCACTTTAAACCAGGTACTTTGTGCTTGAAAGAGACTTTGTTTACTTTTTAAAGACTTAAGACACTTTATATCACTTCTCAGTGATATTTTTACAAATTCATATTGCATCTTTGATCGTTTTTGACCTGCAAATACCCAGATAAATATTATATATTTTTCTAAACACTATGTGGTGTATTTTTGTGGTGCTATATTGTGTTATTGTCTGATTTATTGCACAAACGCTTTACACATTGCCTTCTAAGTTAAGCCTGACTGCTTGTGCCAAGCTACCAGAGGGTGGACACAGGATAATTTGGATTGTGTGTGACTTACCCTGACTAGAGTGAGGGTTCTTGCTTGGACAGAGGGTAACCTGACTGGCAACCAAAAACCCAATTTCTAACATTGGTGATCAGCGGTGAGGATAGGAATTGTATTTGTGCAGTGACATACAGTAGCTAAGTATTTCACTACCTACCCACAGTTGAGGGTCAACTTGATTTTTCATCTTTTTGCTTTTGG
Source organism: Pleurodeles waltl (assembly GCF_031143425.1). Lineage (NCBI taxonomy): Eukaryota > Metazoa > Chordata > Amphibia > Caudata > Salamandridae > Pleurodeles > Pleurodeles waltl. The sequence continues at coordinate 880,787,213 of NC_090449.1, forward strand.
TTCTCTGATGTCCTCCTGGATATATTATTGATATTTTGGACTTTGGATTTTGGTTTTTCTGTGATACCTTATCAGATTGGGAATGGGTATCTACTGTGTGTCATACGTTGTGCCTACTGAATCCCTCACTAAGGCTGACCTAAGGAGGCTTTGCAGAAAATGGGAACTTCCTATGTCAAGGAGATCCATAAGATGGAACTGCTAGATATCTACATAACCTGGGGGGAAGAAAGATGGGCAGAGGAACAGGCAGCAAAAAAACAAATGACTGAGGACTCCTCAGATGAGGACGAGGACTGTTCAGATGAGGAGGAGGACTACTCAGATGAGGAAAGAGAACCAGTGAGAGATAAATGGCTCCTAGAGGCAGAGCGGTGGAGAGAGGAGCTAGATGACTTTATTGAAGGGGCTGAGGCGGCCAGAGCCTTAGCCCTGGAAAAAGAAAGGATTGCAGCTCAGGAGCTGAGCTGTGAAGAGCTGAAACTGGAAGCAGGAAGGGCTGAGTCCAGTTCAGATGGTGGCAGCAAAGATATTGCATCCAGTACTGCTGAAGAAGGGCACAAGCCCAGAGATGTAGTGCCCAACTTGAAGAAGGGAGTTGACACACCCCAGGCGGTTCAAGAGTATGAGGTAGTTCCCGTTATGCACAGGGTCCCTGAGAAGGATTGGGGAACTGGTACAGGGAGTCATATTTCAACTGGGGGAGGGACACTTTACTGGCTCTAGAAGAGAGTGACAGGGAAAAGGGTTCCCCCCTGGTGGACGTCCTGGATATAGAGTGTGGAGACATCCCAGAAGGGTATGGGTTGAGTGTCAGGGACAGTCCGATACTGTCTCACCAGTCTCAGGAGGGTGATGTAGAGTGCTTTTTCAAGACTGAGTCACTGGATGGTTGGGTGAAGGGTACTGTGGTTAATACATGTGAAGGGCAGAATGATGTAATTGCTGGAGAGCATATGTCTGGTCCTTATTTTCCAGAGCTACGCCAACACCAGGTGGAGTGTGAGTTCTCTGACCCCAGGGAGCTTACAATGGAGGCAGACTTCTGGGTGAGTACCAGAGAGTCTGAAGAGGCATTTGGGGGTGCTCCTGAAGGGAGTGGTCTAGGTGTTTCCCAACCAAGTGAGGTGGGAGAGGATTGTAGTGTCCCAGGTAGGTCCCAGGTCCTAGAGGGTTCAGTGAGGGAATGCCAGGAGGGAAGGCTAGCCTGTACCGTAGGGCCACCTGTTGAGGGAGGCCCCGCAGTGTCAGAAGAACTTGGGGGGGGTTGACTGTAGCCAGCATCCCACCAGTTCTGGTGTCTGGCAGTACCACTCCTAGTGAGGAGGTGCAGAAGTCCAGACAGGGTTGAGGGGGGTTGCGGACCCCAGTGGAGGTCCTGGAGAGTCAGGGGTCAGCTCTGAGAGCAGAGCCCCCCAGAAATGACCCCGGTGAAACCGTTTCTGGTTTGGGGGAGATCCAGACTCTGCCAGATGGGCAGAGGTCAGGAGACCTGCACCAACCAGACTCTTGTGTAGCCCTTGGGGATGGTGTGTCCCTTGTGGGGGGTGAGCGTGCCCCCCAGGAAGTCCCGTCGTGCCAGGCAATTGTTCAACCTCAGGGTGGTGACTCTGGGTTGGATGACCAGGTTCAGGGGTTAAACTCTGGCATGGTGGGGGGTCAGTGTGCCCCCCAGGAAGCCCTGGTGTGCCAGGCAATTGTTCAACCTCAGGGTGGTGACTCTGGGTTGGATGGCCAGGTTCAGAGGTTAAACTCTGACCCGGTGGGGGGGAGGTGTGCCCCCCAGAAAGTCCTGGTTTACCAAGCAGTGAGCCAGTCTGAGGGTACAGACCCTGGGCTGGAAGACCAGGTTCAGGGTGTCCCCCCGGACCTGGAGGGAGGGGCTACTGATAACAGTGCCCCTACCTTGTTGTCTTCTGAGGAGGATACTCCTAGTTGCAGGGTGCTGGACCCCAGAAGGGAGGGTAGGGGGAGGGAAGCCTCACCCCGGGCCCTAGTCCAACCTGAAGGTACAGACCCCAGGTTGGAGGGCCAGTTGCAGGTTAACAGCCCTGCACTGGTGGAGGAATGGTGCAGGGCGGCTTCTATAAGCACCCTGACCATGTTGGACTCTGGCGGTACCGCTCCAGGAGGGAGGGTACAGAGCCCCAGAGGGGAGGACCAGGTTCAGGCAGTCATCCCTGACCTGGTGGAAGGGAGAGTGGTTAAAGGGTGCCCAGCTCATGGGGCTACTGCCCCCCCACTCTCAACAGCCACAGTGGTTGGAGAGCTTTGAGAGGCCTGGGGCCTGGCTCTCATCCCTGACAGCTGTCAGTAACCACTGTGACTTGCTGTCCGGGTGGACATAGTTATCCCTGGGGAGGGGACAAGTGTCACACCCCGGGGGTAGAGTGGGCAACACCACTGTGTTGGTCCTGGTGGTACTATCCTGCTCCAGGGATACGTCTGTGAGCAAAGTAAGGTTAGGTGCTGCACAGATGGTATCCGCAGGTAAGGAGAAAGGTTCCCCCATGAGTTGGCTTAGTGGGCCCTGAGAGTATGGACAGAGGGATCCAATTGGAGTCAGGAAGGCGAAGAACTGGAGCATGCCCCTGCTGTTGTGGGCCTGGGTCCTTGTTCTATCGCCTCAGGGAAGTACATCAGCATAGTGATTGTTCTCCCCTGACTTTAGGCTGGTGGGGGGGTCATGTTGGACCTGGCTTTTTGACAGGGTCATCCCTAAACTTTTTGTCTCCTTCCTCCTATTTTTTCTGACCTGTTGTTGTTGGCTTTTGAACTCTGGGCACTTTACCACCGCTAACCAGTGGTAAAGTGCATATGCTCTCTGTGTAAATTGTACTGTTGATTGGTTTATCCATGATTGGCTATTTTGATTTACTTGTAAGACCCTAGTAGAGTGCACCATATGTGCCTTGGGCCTGTAGATTAAATGGTACTAGTGGGCCTGCAGCACTGGTTGTGCCACCCACTTAAGTAGCCCCTTCACCTTGTCTCAGGCCTGCCATTGCAAGGCCTGTGTGTGCAGTTTCACTGCCACTTCGACTTGGCATTTAAAAGTACTTGCCAAGCCTAAAACTCCCCTTTTTCTACATATAAGTCACCCCTAATGTGTACCCTAGGTAACCCTTAGAGCAGGGTGCTGTGTGGGTAAAAGGCAGGACATGTACCTGTGTAGTTTATATGTCCTGGTAGTGTAAAACTCCTAAATTCATTTTTACACTACTGTGAGGCCTGCTCCCTTCATAGGCTAACATTGGGGCTGCCCTCATACATTGTTGAAGTGGCAGCTGCTGATCTGAAAGGAGCAGAAAAGCCATATTTAGTATGGCCAGAATGGTAATAACAAATCCTGCTGACTGGTGAAGTCAGATTTAATATTACTATTCTAGAAATGCCACTTTTAGAAAGTGAGCATTTCTTTGCACTTAAATCTTTCTGTGCCTTACAATCCACGTCTGGCTAGGTTTAGTTGACAGCTCCTTGTGCATTCACTCAGACACACCCCAAACACAGGGTACTCAGCCTCACTTGCATACATCTGCATTTTGAATGAGTCTTCCTGGGCTGGGAGGGTGGAGGGCCTTCTCTCACACAAAGGACTGCCACACCCCCTACTGGGACTCTGGCAGACAGGATTGAACTGAAAGGGGACCTGGTGCACTTCTTAGCCACTCTTTGAAGTCACCCCCACTTCAAAGGCACAATTTAGTATAAAACATGGCCTCTGCCCTACCACCTCAGACACTTGCTGGAGAAGAAACCTGAACCAGAACCTATATCCTGCCAAGAAGAACTGCCTGGCTGCTCAAAGGACTCACCTGTCTGCTTTCTACAAAGGACTGCTGCCTTGCTGTTGGCCTGCTGCCTTGCTGAACTCTTGTCTGGCTGTAAAAGTGCTCTCCAAGGGCTTGGATAGAGCTTTCCTCCTGTTCCCTGAAGTCTCAGGACCAAAAAGACTTCTCATTTTCATTTGGACTCCTCTTGCGCCGAAAATGTCGACGCACAGCTTATTCTGCGGTGAAAAATTTACTGCACGCCGATCCAGAAAGACGCCGCTCGACGCGACGCCTACGGTGCGACCGGAACTTTGACGCACGGCCTCGCATGGACAATGCCGCCCGACTTCCAGAGGGGAAATCGACGCGACACCTGCTGTGAGAAAGAAAATTCCACGCACAGCCTCCCGGAACGTCGCGCAGCCGGATAACAAGCCAAGGAATCCACACACAAACCCTGGGACATCTGGTAATCCCGCGATCCATAGAAGGAGACGGTCCGCGTGCCGGAAAATGACGCACGTCTTCCCCAAGTGAAAAATAACGACGCAAGTCCGTGTGTGAAGGGGCGAAACTGACGCACGCACCATTTTTCCTCCCGTAGAACGACACACGTCTCCCTGCGTGAAAAATAACAACGCAAGTCCATGTGTGAAGGGGCGTAACCGACGCACACACCATTTTCCCACGCATTTCCTCTTCCACGGCCCTCTGCGGAGATTTTCCAGTTTAAACCAGGTACTTTGTGCTTGAAAGAGTCTTTGTTTACTTTTTAAAGACTTAAGACACTTTATATCACTTCTCAGTGATATCTTTACAAATTCATATTCCATCTTTGATCATTTTTGACCTGCAAATACCCAGATAAATATTATATATTTTTCTAAACACTATGTGGTGTATTTTTGTGGTGCTATATTGCGTTATTGTATGATTTATTGCACAAACGCTTTACACATTGCCTTCTAAGTTAAGCCTGACTGCTCGTGCCAAGCTACCAGAGGGTGGGCACAGGATAATTTGGATTGTGTGTGACTTACCCTGACTAGAGTGAGGGTTCTTTCTTGGACAGAGGGTAACCTGACTGCCAACCAAAAACCCCATTTCTAACAGTGAGCAAGGTATCAATTGAGTATACAAGATCCAGCTATGCTCCTTTGGTAGCTGCTGTCCAAAATACATAAAGACCACACTCGGTTGAACCATCATCATAATAATAAGAGTACTAACTGAAAATATAGCCCATATTAAACTACAGATATATTAATAATATGTCTGGATTAGACTCATCATTTACATGTACAATTTTGGCTGTTGCATGGACAAAGTTGTATCATGATTTGGGTCAAGTTACGTTGCTGAAAAGTCACAACTCTGGACATGATAAAATGCATACACAGTGACAATAGGACCAATAGGACCAATGTGCATAGAAGCTTCTAGCCTGTGTAAAATTTGCGCCTCAACTCTCTCCCTGACTCTACTGGCACCTACAAAAGCGAATTTACTCTTGCAAATGGATTTTCTCAAATGAAATATGTGGGTTTGTGGTTATTTGCAAGTTTATTCTGGGCAGCAAGCCCAGCCTCGATACAGATGGCGATTTACTTGTGTGAAGTATAGTAGTGAATATTTATTATGGGAAGGAATGGTGATGCAAAGGTTCCAAAGTCATGAGATATAGTGATAGGAGTTTCTTCATTAGTGATCATTCTTCTGTTGGAGAAAAAAAGTTTTAAAATGCAGCTGTGCCTTTGCAAAGTATTTGCCCTTGCATAGTATGCACCGTAAGAAGGAAATACATTTTTGTGGTTCCCCTGATTTTTTCTGCTGATTTTGCTGACTGTTGACATTCAGGACGTTGTGCATTATGACAGAGTTAAACATTGTCATATAATGCATGTCTTCCCCTAAAAGACTATGGTGGTCATTACAACCCTGGCGGATGGTGTTAAAGCGGCGGTAAGACCGTGTCATGACCACACAAACTTGCCAAGTCAAATCAAAGAAGTGCATGAGAAAAGCAAAGAGATATCCTCAGTGGAGACAGCAAAGCCCAAACTGGAAGAAGGTTTGCAGAGTAATATTGCGCTTATTTCAAAGGAAGAATCAAGAAGAGAAGATCCAAGATGGCCGCTGTGAGTCCTGAAGGTTAGTTACAGTTCTAGTCTTGCAATCGGTTGGTTGCTAGGTTACGAGCTCTCCAGCTGGAAGCCTTGCACTTCAACTGAGGTCTGACAGGAATCAGCTGTGTGGAGAGAGAGCGCGCTTCAGAATAGAAACTCCTGTGAGGTAAAATTACATTTGAAGATTATATTACAGAAAACTGATAAATATTGTCAAGGTTTATTCGAAGAGTTTGATAGTAGACCGTTCCCGTGAAAGTCGGCAAGGCTACAGAGTTAATGTATGAATTAACCTTATGTTTACAAGGTTCTTGTTTAAGATATTAAAGTCAAAGAAAAAACGAACTTTAAAAGAGCAAGTATCTACAAATGCCAAGGTAATAAACAAAGGGCAAGTTTAAAGGAGAAACGAACTGTTAACAAATAAGCATTTACAAATTCAATGGTAATAAACCAAAATAGAGTTTAAAAAGAGAAACGAACTTAAATAAACAAGCATTTACAACTACAAGTTATCGACAGATGTCGAAGTAAGGAAGGAGAAACTAACTGTAATAAACAAGCATTTACAAATACAAGTTATCAACAAATGTCGAAGTAAGAAAGGAGAAAAGAACTTTAATAAACAAGCATTTACAAATACAAGTATTGACAGAAGTCACAATAAGACAGGAGAAATTAAATAACATCAGCTGATTTGAAGAACGCATTATCACCAACTATATATATATATATATAGCAACATAAAACCAATCTCTAACAAAGGTAGAGAAGTTCTTCCAGAATCAGTAATAAGCATTTTTTTAAGAAGAGCTATCATTTATAGAGAGAAGCAAGGCTACAGAGAACTCAGGGTGAGTGAAGAAATAATAGAATTAAAGAGAATTAAGTGTTGAGAGTAGAAAGTGAAAAACTGATGTTGTATGTCCCTAGTAATTGCGACTGTGACTCTTGCAGGTGCTGTATCCAATCTTAGATGTGAAGAGGCAGACTGAGTACTGGCGTTCATCATCTCTGTGGCAGTCTCTCTACCATCCATTCCCCTTTCCCCCTCCGGGGTACTCAGCACGAAGGATTAATATTCGTTGTGAGTAGCTCGGGTCGGGACTGAGGAGTTATTTTCTGCTTCTGAGGAAATCGAATTGAAGTATCCTGACAGACCGCAAACAGGCCGGCAGAAACAAAATTGAATTATGACCGCGGCAGTAACTTCACCATTCCGACCGCCATGTCGGTGAAGACCGCTGGGCTGAAGATTGCGGTCTCCAGCCCGGCGGTCTTCACTAGACCGCCGACGGTATCAGGACCTTGCATACCGCCATGGATCTTGGCTAGTTGGGAACCGCCATGAGATCCATGGCGGTAGGCACTATCAGTGCCAGGGAATTCCTTCCCTGGCACTGATAGGGGTCTCCCCCACAACCCCAACCCCCCTGCCACCCCTCAAAGGTGCCACAACCCCCCTCCCCACCCCGACCCCGAACATGCACATATACACACCCCTACACGCACACACCCCCAACATGCACATATACACACCCCTACACGCACACACCCCCAACATGCACATATACACACCCCTACACGCACACATACACCCCGACAACACATACCCGCAGACATACAAGCAGACATGCACACCGTCCGACCCGCACACATTTGCCATACACACAACACCTCCCAGCATGCATACACTTACTCACTCACCCCCTCTACACTCTCACACGCACACCCCCATGCACGCACACAACACACAACACCCCCCCACCCACTTCCCTAACGGACAATCAACTTACCTTGTCCGTTGATCCTCCGGGAGGGGACGGGATCCATGGGGGCAGCTCTGCCACCAGAACACCGTCACCAGAACACCCCCACACCGAATCATGGGACGTGATTCAGTGGGCGGTGTTCTGTTGACGTGGCGGTGGAGGTTGAGCAACCTTCACTTTCCCGCCGTCCGCCAGTATGGCTGCTGGCGGCTTTCCGTACGAAAAAGGACGGCGGCCTGCCAGTGGTCATAATACGCGGTGCGGAAGACCGCCACCACTGGCGGTCTTTAGCATGGCGGTACCTCAGTGGTCTTGCGAAAAGACCGCTGAGGTCGTAGTGACCCCCTATCTCTGCATTGAGTTCATTCAGTTGCTTTTTTAATTTCTTGCAATGCTACAGTAGATTGTGCAGAAAATGTGGCTCCTTGAGCAACACAGGAAATGTGTTGCTATTGATTTTTGGTAGGGCTTTTCTATCTGATAAGGGGCAGGAACAGTTGAAACACAAACAGAACAGTTATCGACTCTTTTTGGAAATACCAAGTGAGGCTATTGGAGGCTGAAACCATTCATGCCCAGAACGTCCCTGGAGATTCTGTCTGATCTCCCAGTAGGAGGGAAAACCAGTTCTGTCCTTGACATCTCCTCAGATGAGTGGTGTGAAGGCGGACTGAGACACCAGCAGCTTGATGAAGGCTAAGGTCATTTTGGTTGGGGGACACTAGGAAGGTTTGCAGTATATTGGCAAAATAGGTGCTGTAATAGGAAGTTCTGCAAGAAAGTTGCCCAGAATTCGGTTAGGGAGCACTCAAATTACATGCTAGTGCACTGGATAAGATTTAACTTTTGTCATCATTTTCTGATAACATTATTGGAACTGGGATGCAAACAAAAGAAGAAAGAGGATTTGCCTGAAAACTGCTAGAAAGAATGCTCAAGTAGCTGTGACAGGTTCTGGCACCCCAAGACTACACCTGCTGTTCGAGGGTCAAGAGGTAGCCTCCCTCATGTGGCTGCTATAGGGGCACAAAAGGCAAGGCCCAGCTTTCCATAGTCAACTAGCCCCTGTGGAGCCCTATTTGGAGAAAGACCTTGTGGCTAAAATCCTGCCAAGAGAACCTGATGGCTGTATAATTACCTGAAGTGATTTTTTGTGCCCCAAGATCTGAAAGGATCCCACCGGGTTATTTAGAGTTATTTATGTGCTGGGGCCATCCAGGGAGGGGCAGAGCTCACCTTCGTCAGACAAGATATGCAGTTTTCTTCCAGAATGGAGCCTTTTGTGTCAAAGAAAGAGGCTTCAGCAGGACCTTCTGGAAACAGTTCTGACTTTATGGGAACCTTCCTGACTAAAGCTTTCCGCCTTGTCCTTCTAGATGATTGTAAGAACCAACAAAGTGACTGGGCTCAAAGGTAATAGTGTTAGATGACAAGTCCACACCAGCTGCAAAGTACTGTCTGCAGACATGCAGTCCTGCTTTATGCTATCTGAGCTTTGACACCAAAATTGAAGGCTCATGGATGAAGAATTTGACTTTTAGAGAGCATCACTGGTCACAACCTCCTGCCTTCCAATGCTGAAGGACCTGAAGCTCCACACAAACATCTTAGTCTGAGAGTAATATCTTTGAATGATGTGATTTACTTGGCTTAAGCGACCTTCACTCCTTGTAGTTGGCCTGAAATCCTGGCCGGGTCCTGGACCATTAAATTCTACGCCTTAGAATTAATGCTTTGTGTTCTCTTGCCACTATTTTGCCGTAAAACTTAAAGAAATCATATCTTCACTTCTTCTTAATCATTTTTGTGACTGTCAGCTGATTAAAATTTTCTTGAGGCTCCTAAACTGGGTTAAGATTTGCATTGTGTTGTTTTTATGACTTTGAAATTCTTTGGTCCTGCTTGAACATCTCACACTTTTCTATGGAGAATTGCCTGCTGATTGTGCAATTGCTATCAAGGGTTTAAGCAGATAGGCCCTCATTCTGACCCTGGCGGTCGGTGATAAAGCGGCGGCCAAGCCGCCAACAGGCCGGCGGTCTAAAATATGCAATTCTGACCCTGGCGGGAACCGCCAACACAGCCCGCCAACTTAACACTCCGACCGCCACAGCGGTACAAACAAACAGCGCGGCGGTTCCCGCCAACAGCCCGGCGGCAGACAAAGTACCGCCCACCCTATTACGACCCACCAATCTGCCACCTTTTCCGGGGCGGGAGCACCGCCGATAAGAACACGGCGGAAACAGACTACGAACGGGAAAACGCTCACCTCTACGCACTCCACGCGAGATTCCGGCAGTATGGAGCCAGAGTTACAGGTCATCCCCGCACTCCTATTCCTCCTCATATACCAGGAGCACGCCCGGCGGCGCGGAAGACATCGGTGAGTACTGCACCTACGACACAGGGGAGGGAAAAGATTACCGGCACACACCCACCCACCCACACCCACTACAACACACACATCAATGCATTCCCACAGATCACTGTCACAACCCACAAACCACCCCCCTCCGAAATAATGCAAAGACCAAAAGAAGAGATCATAAACGGGCAGATATATTGAAATATGTACGCCATTAATCCCAATAAATAAATAAACTATGTACAAAATATATACAGCTACTAAATGTAGTCCAACCACTGTCCGTGGATCACAGGGGTCCTGTGCAAAGGGGCAAGGCCCAGTCCCACGACAAGAACTCCACGGAGAGAACACTGCAGGGGCATCAGAAAGAAAATAGGACAGGCACCTCAGGGGGAAGGGAAGGGGGGGCACCTCAGCCACTTGAGTACACGACGCCAGATCCACGAGGGGACTCCATGACCACTGGGCCATCCTGGGGAGAGCAAAGCCACAGTCCATACAGTCCATACAGTGGGTGGCCTGCCCACTGGGCCATCCTGGCGAGAGCAAAGCCACAGTCCATACAGTCCATACAGTGGGTGGCCTGCCCACTGGGCCATCCTGGGGAGAGCAAAGCCACAGTCCATACAGTCCATACAGTGGGTGGCCTGCCCACTGGGCCATCCTGGGGAGAGCAAAGCCACAGTCCATACAGTCCATACAGTGGGTGGCCTGCCCACTGGGCCATCCTGGGGAGAGCAAAGCCACAGTCCAAACAGTCCATACAGTGGGTGGCCTGCCCACTGGGCCATCCTGGGGAGAGCAAAGCCACAGTCCATACAGTCCATACAGTGGGTGGCCTGCCCACTGGGCCATCCTGGGGAGAGCAAAGCCACAGTCCAAACAGTCCATACAGTGGGTGGCCTGCCCACTGGGCCATCCTGGGGAGAGCAAAGCCACAGTCCATACAGTCCATACAGTGGGTGGCCTGCCCACTGGGCCATCCTGGGGAGAACAAAGCCACAGTCCATACAGTGGGTGGCCTGCCCACTGGGCCATCCTGGGGAGAGCAAAGCCACAGTCCAAACAGTCCATACAGTGGGTGGCCTGCCCACTGGGCCATCCTGGGGAGAGCAAAGCCACAGTCCATACAGTCCATAACAGACCCCACTGCCACTGGAGGAGGCAAGTTGGCCAGAGGACATCCTGCAGCCCTGCCCGAGATAGATCCTGCCCTGCCACGTCTGCCAAAGGGCCAGCGGTTCTTGCCCTGAAGGGCCCAGTTCAGCGGTTCATGAGACGGCGGGGCCCAGTTCAGCGGTTCTTGAGACGGCGGGGCCCAGTTCAGCGGTTCTTGCCTTGAAGGGCCCAGTTCAGCGGTTCTTGCCTTGAAGGGCCCAGTTCAGCGGTTCTTGAGACGGCGGGGCCCAGTTCAGCGGTTCTTGCCTTGAAGGGCCCAGTTCAGCGGTTCTTGAGACGGCGGGGCCCAGTTCAGCGGATCTTGCCTTGAAGGGCCCAGTTCAGCGGTTCTTGCCTTGAAGGGCCCAGTTCAGCGGTTCTTGAGACGGCGGGGCCCAGTTCAGCGGTTCTTGAGACGGCGGGGCCCAGTTCAGCGGTTCTTGCCTTGAAGGGCCCAGTTCAGCGGTTCTTGAGACGGCGGGGCCCAGTTCAGCGGTTCTTGAGACTGCGGGGCCCAGTTCAGCGGTTCTTGCCTTGAAGGGCCCAGTTCAGCGGTTCTTGCCTTGAAGGGCCCAGTTCAGCGGTTCTTGCCTTGAAGGGCCCAGTTCAGCGGTTCTTGAGACGGCGGGGCCCAGTTCAGCGGTTCTTGCCTTGAAGGGCCCAGTTCAGCGGTTCTTGCCTTGAAGGGCCCAGTTCAGCGGTTCTTGAGACGGCGGGGCCCAGTTCAGCGGTTCTTGAGACGGCGGGGCCCAGTTCAGCGGTTCTTGCCTTGAAGGGCCCAGTTCAGCGGTTCTTGAGACGGCGGGGCCCAGTTCAGCGGTTCTTGCCTTGAAGGGCCCAGTTCAGCGGTTCTTGAGACGGCGGGGCCCAGTTCAGCGGTTCTTGAGACGGCGGGGCCCAGTTCAGCGGTTCTTGCCTTGAAGGGCCCAGTTCAGCGGTTCTTGAGACGGCGGGGCCCAGTTCAGCGGTTCTTGAGACGGCGGGGCCCAGTTCAGCGGTTCTTGCCTTGAAGGGCCCAGTTCAGCGGTTCTTGCCTTGAAGGGCCCAGTTCAGCGGTTCTTGAGACGGCGGGGCCCAGTTCAGCGGTTCTTGCCTTGAAGGGCCCAGTTCAGCGGTTCTTGAGACGGCGGGGCCCAGTTCAGCGGTTCTTGAGACGGCGGGGCCCAGTTCAGCGGTTCTTGAGACGGCGGGGCCCAGTTCAGCGGTTCTTGCCTTGAAGGGCCCAGTTCAGCGGTTCTTGAGACGGCGGACGGTCTATGGCCAACTGCTAAATGCCTGGTGGTGCCCTCCTGGGCAGCGGGGATGGTGCTCCTTCACTGCCCACCTGGGCTGTGGGTGGTGGGGCCCTCCTGCCCAGCTGGGCTGGGTCCTCCCTGGGCAGCGGCTATGGGGCTGGTGGGCTCTCCCGGGGCAGCTGTGCCGGTTCCTCCCGGGGCAGCGGCTATGGGGGTTGTGGGCTCCTCCTGGGCAGCAGGCCTGCTGCCTGACCTCTCCAACTTGCTGCCCTTGCCCTCCTTAGTCGTCGGCCTGTGGCCCTTTCCTCCCTTTGGAGCTGTGGCTGGTGACTGTCTCTGGGTGGTGTCCGGGGGGGATGTAGAAGGTGGGCTCCTGCGGCGCCCCTTCCGCCTTCTGCTCCTCTTCCCAGGGGGTGGGCTGGCTGTCCCCTTGCTGCTGGGCGAAGATCCAGACATGCGGGCTGGCGGGCTCCAATACCCCTGCACCCTTGTCAAGGGGGCTGCAGGGCTGGTGGTGGCTGAGGTGCTCTTCTTACCCCGACGAGAAGGAGGGGGGGGCTCAGGGTCAGGAAAGAAGTTAGTAGTGGCGAGGAAGAGCTTCTTGGGACAATGGAGAGTGGTAGGTACAGTGGGAATGGGAGTGGAGGGAGAGGATGTGGTTGTAGGTGAGTCACGTTTGCTGTCTTTGGGTGCAGGTGCAGGAGGGATAGGCTGTCGTGAGGTGGATGGCTGTTGGGTGGGTGGGTGGCTGCGTTTGTGTGGTGTGGAAGAGGGGGTGACAGACACAGTGGGAGAGGACACAGGGGACGTGTAAATGGCAGTGGGGGTGGTGACTGCACGTGTGCGGACTGGAGTGGAGGGTGTGCTGGTGATGGAAACACTGGCTGATGGTGAGGTGAATGGAGGTGTGAGTGTAGACGTCACAGGGAGGGAGGAGGGAGACGAGGAGGTGGGGGTCACAGAGGTGGTAGTGACTGTTGGCATGTCTGCATCGGAATGTTGCGTGTGTGAATGTCTGCGTGATCTGTGGTGCTTATGTTTGGATGAGCTTCTCTTGGGTGTTGAGGTGTGTGCAGGCTGGTCTGATGGTGTGGGTGGGACAGGCAGAGGAACAGGAGACTGGGAGGAGGGAGTTAGTAGAGGCAGGCAGGAGACAGGGACAATGGCTGCCGTCAGTGCTGAGGCCAGAGCCTGGAACGATCGCTGATGGGCAGCCTGACCCGAATGAATGCCCTCCAGGTACGCATTGCTGCGATGAACCTCCCTCTCCACCCCCTGGATGGCATTCAAAAGGGTAGTCTGCCCAACAATGAGCGTTCGGAGGAGGTCAATGACCTCCTCACTGAGGGCAGCGGGGGTAACAGGGGCAGGGCCTGAGGTGCCTGGGGCGAAGGAGATGCCCGGCTTCCTGGCAGAGCGGGCACGGGGCGAACGCGGAGGGGCTGCTGGGAGGGCGGAGATGGTGCGCTGGGTGGCGGCTGTACCTGTAATGGCGGGGGGCACGGATGGTGCCACCCCCGCAAGGGAGCCCCCTTCCGAGGACGTGTCCGTGTCGCTGCAGGCTCCAGTCGTCCCCGTCGTGGAGCTCCCCTCGCCCTCCGTCTCACTGGTCCAGTCTGACTCTGTGGCATGGCCCTCCTGGGCCATGTGAGATGCAGCTCCCTCCTGCCCCGATGCCACTTCTCCTCCGCCTGATGATGCTGATGCACACAAGCACAGAAAGACAAACAAAAAGGGGGGGGGAGAGAGAAATAAAGGCATATTGAGTACATGGATCTCCGGTACAGTTAGCGGACATGACAGACACAGATGCCCCCTGCACTAAGTTGCGCACTTGGGGTACGCTACGCATTCCGTGGAACATGGCCTACACGCCTAGAGTTGACAACTGCACCCATGGATGACACGGCCCAGGGATGGCTGTACTGACAAACTACTGAGGGTGGTGGCTGGGGACACAGGGGCTTACGGGGGTGCCCAGCCTACAGATATCGCCCTGGCCTAGGGGGACCCCCAGCCCTCCTCCCCCACCCAGACACCTCCACTGCGCGACAACAGAGTAGATAATGCTTGTACTCACCCCCTTGTGTCTGCTGTGCTGCCCTCACGCGCCCATCCAAATCAGGGTAGGCCACCGCCAGGATCCGGAACATCAGGGGGCTCAGTTGACGGCAGGCACCCCGCCTACGTTGGGAGGCCATCCCCAGCAGAGACTCGGCGGTCTTCTTGGTCCCGCGGCGGATGTCCTCCCACCTCTTGCGGCAGTGGGTGCCCCGTCGATGGTGGACCCTCAGGGCCCGGACTTCCTTGGCGATGGCACGCCAAATCCCGATCTTCTCATGGGCGCGGACCTATGTGACACGTACAGGGAGGGAGAAATACCACGTTCAAGTTACTCAGCATTTTCCTTTCCAGTGGCCCAACGCCCCCCATCCCCGCCAGGCCCCCCGCCAGGCCCAACATGCCCCCCATCCCCGCCAGGCCCCCCGCCAGGCCCCCCGCCAGGCCCCCCGCCAGGCCCCCCGCCAGCCCCAACATGCCCCCCATCCCCGCCAGGCCCCCCGCCAGGCCCCCCGCCATGCCCAACATGCCCCCCATCCCCGCAGGACCCCCGCCAGGCCCCCCGCCAGCCCCAACATGCCCCCCATCCCCGCCAGGCCCCCCGCCAGGCCCAACATGCCCCCCATCCCCGCCAGGCCCCCAAGCCAGCCAGTGGCCCCAAATCCAGATTGAATTAAACTCACTTGTTGGTCTGGAGGACCGTAGAGTAGCGCACACTGGGGGAGGACCCCATCCACAAGTTTCTCCAACTCCTCTCCAGTGAAGGCAGGGGCCCTTTCCCCAGTCGCAGCAGCCATTGTCCCTTCCAGACCGAGGTCACAGCAACACTTGCAGTATAGGTCCTCTCCTGTGAAAGTTCAAGTCGCAAGTGGATAAGTAGATAGAAAATGGCGGTCACGTCCGCGGCGGTGCGTACCGCGGCGGTGCGTCCCGCCACCGCCGGCGCCCTTCGCCATTGGCTCCTGAAACCCATAGGCTTCAATGTTAACCAATGCGGCTTCGCGCCGCGGTCTTCGCCCGCCGCCCGCCGCGGTGTGCCACGCCAGCGCATTGACCTCACATCCCATTGTCACACTTCACAGGTCAGGCAGCCGCCATTTCCAGGGCCCACATGGCTCAATTTCAACTGCGTCACACAGGCCTAGGCCTTGCATAGCCACTCAGACACGCCATTCACTGCATAGAGAATCGTATACTGTGCTAGCTGTGAGTACGTACCTGTGGGTTGCCTGACTGTGTGCTCCATGTTGTCCTTCCTAGGCACCGTCCGCTGGGTTGGGCGAGGAGACGGATGAATCCTCCCGTGTACCGACCGCTGGTGGACCTGTCGACAATGGAAGAACGCAACATTATCCTGACCTACCGTCTTAACCGTGCCACTATCCATGAACTGTGTGCCCAGCTGGAGCCCGACCTGATGTCCCCCATCCGCCAACCCACAGGGATTCCCCCTCTGGTGCAGGTCATGTCAGTACTACATTTCTTGGCAAGTGGGTCATTTCAGACAACCGTGGGAATTGCTTCCGGGATGTCTCAGCCCATGTTTTCAAAGGTGTTATCCAGAGTGTTGTCTGCCCTGATGAAATCCGTGAGGAACTACATCATTTTCCCTGAGGTGGGCGAATTGGCTACAGTGAAGGGTGATTTCTACGCCCTTGGACATATTCCCAACGTAATTGGTGCCATTGATGGGACCCATGTGGCTTTGGTTCCCCCAAGAGACAGGGAGCAGGTGTACAGGAACAGAAAAAGTTACCATTCAATGAACATCCAGGTGGTGTGTTTGGCTGACCAGTACATCTCGCATGTAAATGCCAAATTCCCAGGGTCAGTGCATGACGCCTACATCCTCAGGAATAGCAGCATCCCTTACGTGATGGAACAGCTACAGAGACACCGTGTATGGCTAGTGGGGGACTCTGGGTACCCCAACCTGTCGTGGCTACTGACCCCAGTAAGGAATCCCCGGACCAGGGCAGAGGAACGGTACAATGAGGCCCATGGGCGTACTAGGAGGGTGATCGAACGCACCTTTGGCCTCCTAAAGGCCAGGTTTAGGTGCCAGCATATGAGCGGTGGATCCCTAATGTACTCACCTAAGAAGGTGTGTCACATCATCGTGGCCTGCTGCATGCTTCACAACCTGGCTTTGCGCCGCCAGGTGCCTTTCCTGCAGGAGGATGGTCGAGACGGTGGTGTTGTGGCAGCGGTGGAACCTGAGGAGAGTGACGAGGAGGAAGACGACGGGGCTGAAACAGACAACAGGGACAGAATCATTGAACAGTACTTCCAATAGGACACAGGTAACATTTCAAAGATAATTTAGTAAATGTTAACTACTCTGCAGCATCTCTGCTGCCTGTCTATTTGCCCCAGTGTATGATGACTGAGTTTTGGCTTTTCCCTCCCTATTTCAGATCTGGGGTCCCCACTACGAGTCCTGTGCTTCGTTTCCCCATGGACTACAGCTTTGTGGCAGCTGTTTGTTGACTTCACCATGTACAAGGACATATTTGCACTGTCATGTCAATTACAATCTATTGAAATCACAGCCAGACTCCTGATATTTTGGTGCAAAATAGGTGTTTATTGAAGTGCTCAAAATGGGATGGGTGGTTTCAAGTGGGTGGGGGCTATGGTGAAGGAATGTCCATGGCAGAGTCCAGAGTAACAGTCACACAGGTGCATTGTCCAGAGGCCTGTGGAGAGATGGAGCATGGGCAGTTCAAGGATGGACAGGGTGACAATGTGGGACAGTGGGATGACATCAGGTGGTATCCATTGCTGGCGGGGGTCTTGACATCCTACTCTGTCTTGCGAGATCTCAGGGCCCTCTTGCGGGGTGGTTCTTCTCCTGCAGGAGGTGGGGGTCTGGTGGGCTGCTGCTGTGCGGGGGCCTCCTGTCCACTAGCGCCGGCGGAGGTGGATGGCTGTTCTTGGTCCAGGCTAGTGGCAGGGGCCCTTGGGTGTTGTTCAGTGTCCGCCCTGCTGTTTACGAGGTCCTGCAGCAGCCCTACCATGGTAACCAGGGTGGTGTTGGTGGCTCTGATGTCCTCCCTGTACCCCCGATAGTGTTCCTCCTGCAGCACCTGGATCTCCTGGAACCGGGCCAGTACCGTCGCCATCGTCTCCTGGGAGCGGTTGTATGCTCCCATGATGGTGGTGAGGACCTCGTGGAGAGTGGGTTCCCTGGGCCTCTCCTCCCCCCCCTGTCGCACAGCTGCCCGCCGAGTTGCCCTGTTTCCCTGGGCCTCTGCCCCCTGGCCGGTGTGCCCACTACCACTGCCCCCAGGTCCCTGTTGTTGTTGGGGTGGTGGGTTATCCTGGGTGCCCTGTAGTGGTAGACACACTGCAGATTGACGCGCCCTGGAGACAGAGGCATGGGCCCGCTGGGTGGGAGCTGTGCTGGTGTTCCCAGAGGGGTTAGGGTCTATAGTGGCCTGTGCCTGTGTGAGGGGAACCGACTGTCCAGAGGTCCCCGATGGTCCGGGCTGGTCATCGGTGTCCAGATCGACAGAGCTGCTGTCATCGCTGACGGCCTCTTGGGTGGGGGGTGTGGATAATTCTGGACTCTCCGCCGCGGTGTGTTGACGGTCGGGTCCTGCAGGGGTATAGAGGTATGGTTATAGTTTCAATGTGTGGCATATGGGTGTATCTGTGGGTTCCCGTGTCCCCAAGTGCTGGCATTCGTGTGTGGGGGCTTTGGTGAGGGTGGCTTGTGGGGGGGATGTGTATATGCATTGGGCATGCTTTGGTGATGGGTGTCCATGCTTAGTGGACGCATGCAGGCCTAGGTTTTGGGATGTGTGGGTTGTGATGGTGAGACATTGGCGGGGAATAGGTGTGCTGGGGGTGGGGGTGAGGATGGTGGTGGGGGTGAGGATGGTGGTGGGGGTGAGGGTGAGGATGGGGGTGGGGGTGAGGGTGGGGTTCGAGGATGGGGGTGAGGGTTGGGGTCTGATTTGGCATGCAGGTGGGGGGGAAGCAGTATTGAAGCTTCAACTTACCAGTATCCATTCCTCCGCCGACTCCTGCGAGGCCGTCAGGATGCAGGATGTTCAAGACTTCCTCCTCCCATGATGTGAATTGTGGGGGTTGAGGTGGGGGTCCTCCGCCAGTCTTCTGCACGGCGATGTTGTGCCTGGATACCATGGAACGCACCTTCCCCCGTAGGTCGTTCCATCGCTTCCTGATGTCTTCCCGATTTCTGGGGTGCTGTCCCACTGCGTTCACCCTGTCGACAATCCTCTGCCATAGCTCCGTCCTCCGGGCAATGCTGGTGTATTGTATCTGTGTGCCGAACAGCTGGGGCTCTACACGAACGATTTCCTCCACCATAACCCTGAGTTCTTCGTCTGTGAAGCGGGGTTGTCTTTGGGGTGCCATGGGGTGGTGTGTATGATGTGTGGGGTGGAGTATGTGTATTTAAGTGAGTTGAGTGTGGTGGTGTGTGTTGTTTTGTGTGTGGATAGTGTGTGGGTGATGGTGTTGAGTGGCTGTGGCTGTTATGTTTTGGATGCTGGTGTCTCGCTCTTGTCTTCTTTACGAATTTTTAAGCGTAGGGGTTTGTGGGTGATGTGGGTGGGTGTTTTATATTGTATTGTGTGTGTGGGAGTGGTGTGTGTATGTGTATCAGGTGTGTGGGATTCAAATCGTCCAATGTGGGTGAGTTTTGTTCGTTTGTGTGTATTCTGACCGCGCCGGTGTGTCCCGCCAATGGAATACCGCGTTTGAATGACCGCCGCGTGGATTCGTGGGTCGTAATGGCATGGGCGTATTTCTGTTGGCGTGGCGGTGGAGGTTTGGTCACCTCCACCTTTCCGCCGACCGCTGGTCTGGCGGTCTGTTGTGGCGGTCGGATTTTCGGAGGTTTGCCTTCTGCGGGTCAGAATGACCGTGGCGGGTTTCCGCGACCGCAGCGGGATTATGGAGGATTTCTGACCGGCGGTAGGCGCCTTTTACCGCCGAGGTCAGAATGACCACCATAGTCTTTTAGAAGTGTGCTGTATCCTAACAATATAAAATGTATTCAGATAGTAGGGGTGCTCTTTCCCAAACTAACTTAAACTAACATGTGACAAACTTGAAATTCATAAAAGAATTCAAAACCTAAAAGGGGGATGCTGTGACTCCCCGACCTGAGGCATCTACTAGAAAGATCTTTATTTCCCACCCATAAAGATAGAAGTTCACTGTAATGAACATGATTCTCTGGGTGTAAATTTTTGACTTTTGAAATTAAAGCTCAGTGCATTTATGATTCGGTAAAAATATAGGAACAGATATCCTAAAGATTCTTTTGTAAGTGTGTTTTACTCTTGATGTATTCCTGGATGTCAAGGAGTAAGTCACATCTACTCTTGGCTGAATTATTGAATTGAGCACATATCTCTTCAATGCTAAGAACGCTAAGAACATCTTATATGAACCAATTAATTGGTTGGATGGGGAGAGAGACAGCCTATTTCAAGAAGGCAGAGGAATATTAGGCATTTACTGCGCCTGAGTTTTTTAGACCACATACTAGTTATATTGGGCATCTTGAGATGTTAGAGTTAACACATATCTGAACACTATACAGTTATGTTTGAAATTGATGCCTAGTTTTAGTATAGTGTATCATTTTGGGATTTGGAGGTATGTTTATCTGTGGTACAAACACGTATGACAATTTGCAGAAAAGATATAGTAGCAAATACTACATTTATTCAGACAACTTCTACTCCAAACATATGTAGATGAAAGTTACAAAAAGGGGAACCAGGCAGTAGCAATGACATTTAGGATAATGAAGTTAAACAGAGCATAAAAAGACTTGTGAAAAAAGAATACAATGAATGGATAATAGAGTGAGGAAAAATAATGAAATGCAAAAAACCAAGTCAGATATCTAGAACAAAGCAGATGGAGACTTTAACCCATAGAGGAATACATACACTTGGCAAGTCGTATGATTCATATCACAGTGGTCTTCAAATTCTAATGAAATACATGGCATTATAAAGTAATATAAAACAATACCTGATAAGAGGAGTTGTAGCTGAGAACTCTTTCATTACTTTAGTAGTGCACATGATCTATATGAAACTAAACTCCACTGGACAGTGTGAGGCGAATTTACAATTTGGCAAGGAGGTAACCCTTCACAACAGTGACGGAGTGCCCTTTCTGCCAAACTCCTGGTACGCCTACCCAATTTAGCGCTGTTCAGACCAACAGTATGTGAAAAACAAAGCCTACTCCAGCTCTGTCGCCGAGATACTCCTCTGACAGCCCAAACAGAGTATGTCATGTGTGATGGTTCCATCTATCAAACCTTTTCAACACCGACAGTGAACAACTCTTAATTTGTCAGGTGGAGTAAAGATGTCAAACCTTAAATCAGGCCTATTGTTATTACTAGAACAAGTTTGAAACTTCCACCAGAAGGATTCTGTAGCTGTGCTAAATGTAATGTGTGTCATGCAAGCATGAATTAACAGAAACACATCAGTATAACACACTTAGAACCCACAGTAACACTCAATTCATTGACTGTTCAACCAGACATATGGTAAATTTATCAGAGAGTATCTGTTGGACAAGGCATATTTTAGCACCACAATAACAATGGAAATGCTTCAGCAGCAAGGTAATTTAAAGGAAGTACGAAGGTATTATCTCCTTTAGCGATACACTTTATTGGCTTTCATGGAATTTCATTTAATGGGCATAATACAAATGATATCACCTTTTAGGGTGATAAGAAAGAGCTACAAATTTGCAAAATAGAAAGTAGATATTTTACAGTCAGAATGCAGGGACTATTTTTAGGTTTGAGGATTCAGAAATGAATGTGTTTTTTAACCTGTGATGTTTAAAACAGACAAAGCGTTTGTGTATGTATGACAAGGATATGTGTTTGTATGTCCTCAAACATATAAAAGAAAATGTGAATATCGCTAACAGAATACTTTTAACCTATGTACTGTGGAGAGTGAGAGGCTCAATTCCTCCATAGTACTTCTCTAGTCTTGGGGATGTTAACATCTCATCCTCTGTGAAGGGTAGACATTCCTTCTAGTGCTTTCACCAGGATTTTCTTTTTTCATTGACTTCATGACATGAGAGAAGAGCGTCCCTTGCACCTAACTTCCTGAGATATGATCCGCAGTGAAACTGAGGGTGCTGACTGCTTTAGCCTTGATTGGTGCTCTGGGGCAGATCTCAGCCTCTTGAGCACCGATCAGTGTGGAGGGGTACCGTTTGAAAGGGAGCAATGTGCCCTTTCAAATCATACACCATCCTACTGGATGCCTGCTTTGGGATCACTGAGGTATGGCTGTCTCCAAGCAGGGATCCACCCACTGGACACCAAGGACAGAGAAGCGCTTCTCAAAACTTGGGCAAGTGCCCCCTGCCAAAAAATAATTTCTGACTTTCAGCCTCCCCTGGCAAGGGCGCCTGGGGGTTTACTCTGACAATATTTTTTAATGTGGGCCGACCTACCTTGACATCAAAATCGATTCATGCCCCACCACTTAAATGGTCAACAGCCTTTCAGCACCTTCCTGGGGAGGAATAAGAGTTACCTCACTCTGTATTCCTGGGGTGAGCTCATTGGACACTAGGTAATAATTTTAAAAAGTTCAGCATTTAGGTGGCAATCCCTGGCATTCAGACAGACTCTCTCCTACAGGACCAAACAGCATTTCTGACACCCGCTGGGCAGATTTCAAACCCCCCCCCCCACATCAGTATGCCTGTAAGAAATTTGATTACTGGTAGAGCAGGGTGAAACCCTACTCAAACAACAACCACAATCCATGTCAGGGTGAATCACAAGTCAACCCAAAATAACCTGTGCTCAGAAGGGCTTGGCACAGAGCAGTCAAGCTTAACTTAGAGGCACTGTGTAAAGCATTTATGCTTCAAACAGTAATAAAGTGAAAACACAACACAAGCCAAATCCCACACCAATTTAGAAAAATAGAGTGCATTTTAATAAATAAATCAAGACTAAAAAAACTAAAATCCAATCAGTTGAACCGGGGTTATGCAAGTTTAAAGATTTCATCAACAATAGAACCAAAAAGCACAAAGCACCAACTGTGGGTATCTGGTCATGCCAGACTGGGACAAAGTCACAAGGTGAGACTGAATGCGCTGGAGTGCGGGCCGGCTATGAGGACCCACTTAGGCTTGCTGAACAAAAATAAGGTGCCACATTGAATATGTATCGCGCAGCTGAGATAATGGGTCATTACTAAGGAGCTGCAAAGCTGCAATTTGAGGTCATGCATCATTGTTGAGAAATCCATCTATGAGGGCATTCAATGCAAAGCCCAGCATCAAGGATGACTCCATTCCAATGAGCTGAAAGGCTGTGGTGTGAGAACCTGCCTCATTGTCAAAGCTGCCATCAACCAGAAATTTGAGATGTGAGTGACTATATTGGGTAAGCTTCGCACAGTGGTGGTTCTGTTGCAGGCTGTAAGGTTGATGTGAATTCCTTGTGTGGAGGGAATTCTCACAGCAGACATGATGTGTCGGTTTTGCTTGGATTAGTGCCATGCAGCAGAGAAGCTGTGTTGGTTCTGTGGGATCCATAGATGGGCTGGCACCATTTGTCAGGTAGGACTCACAAATGGCAGAGTCCAGATGCTGAGGTCGAGGTTGTTGGAGCGTTCTGTACCCAAGCCTCTAGTCAGGAGGCCATTCAACAAGCCCTTGAAGTCACTGTGGAGTCCTCGGTATAACAGATGCAGGTCCAGTCCTTCTCACACAGGCAGAGGGCAGCAGGTCAGTGCAACAGGGCAACAGCCCTTCAGAGCAGCAGAGTGGTAATTCTTTCAGCAGCACAGAAGTCCTTCACCCTCGCAGAGTATCCACAGGACCAGAAGTGTACTTAAGAGTTGGTCTCTGAGGTCCAATATTTAAACCTGGTCCTTTCGTTTGAAGTGGGAGAAGGTTCTAGAGATTTTTCTTTGACATACACAGGTTTCCTGCCTTCCACGCTTTGGCTCCCTCCACAATAACTACAGGTGGTACACAGCCCTTTGTCAGGAGGCAGGAAATAGCCTATTCATGTATCAGTAAGGCTGTGCCAGCTCCGCCCTTCCATCCTTCAAGTGATGGCCCGTCCATGCACACTTTAGCTATTTATTGTGTGTGGCTATTTAGGAGGAATACACAAAGCCCAACTGTCAGCTGCACCCAGTCATGTGGCCCAGAGACAGGCTGCAGGCACTGAATGGCTAAGACAGAAAAATGGCAACTTTCTAAAAGTGGCATTTTCAAAATTGTAATTCAAAATAAGAGAGAATTTTCCATTCCAATTCCAAAGACACCAAAAGTAAACTGGTTATTTGTTCCCATTTGGAATTAACAGCCCATTACATATAATAAGGTAACTCCAATGTCATCCTATGGGAGAGGTAAGCCTTGCAGTAGTGAAAAACTAATTTGAGAATTTTACACTACCAGGACATGTAACATTTAAAAGTTTTAAATACTCTGCCCTCTGCCCTTTGGGCAGCCCAGGGCTTGCCCTAGAGGTGACCTCGGTGTATGAGAAATTAAGGTTTATTTTCCCAGGTCGACATAGTAGTTTAAAAACTTCACACACAGGCTGTAGTAGCAGACCTGAGACATGTTTAAAGGGCTACTTGTGTGGGTGGCACAACCAGAGCTGCGGGCCCACTTGTGGCATTTAACTTATATGCCCTGGGCACATGTAGTACCGCTTTGCTAGGGACTTACAAGTAAAACAAATATGTCAATTGGGTGTAATCAAATTCTACCATGAGGGAGGCAGTTTTGCACTGGTTAGCAGTGGTAAAGTGCACGATCCTAAGGCCAGCAAAAGTGAAGTCAGCAAAACAGGAGTGTTAAAGGCAAAACGTTAGAGGGGCAACCATGCCAAGGATGCCAGGTCTAACACCCCTCCAGTGGGGCAGAAAGCCTACTAGACCCAGGGAATTTTATTCAATTAAAAACATTTGGTGGTATGGTCTGCCTTGGCATTAGGTCATGCCCGACCCCATAGATCCCCAACAATCTTTCTGCCTCTGTGGGAAAGATTAGGAGTTTTACCCCCAATCTGCCCTCCCCAGATGTGTCCTGCCCAGGCATTGTGTTAGCCCTTCACCCCAAGATTGCCTAACAGTCTTTATACCTTCTCCTGGGAGGGGACAAATTGGAAAGGTGAGGGATTCTGTTTTTTAAACAAAGGTTGGAGTGAAGACGGACCATCCACGTTTTGGGCAAGACTCCACCGCCAAATGGGCCCAACAGTCTTTCTTGCCTTGCTGGGGGACAGATTCGCAGACTGTCCCCTCAATCTGACCTACAGGAGGCTGAAAAAAACAATAGAAACCATGGATTATTTAAACAAAAATGAGGTGGAGCAGTCCACCCAAGCAGTGTGCCTCACCTGCACCACAAAAAGGACCCAAGAGACTTTCTGCTTACTCAGGGACAGATTGGAGGGTTTCCCCCCACCTGCCTCCCTGGGTGGAGGTGTAAGGGAAGGTACCAAAAGCTTAGAAGCCCCGGGGATGTATAAAAAAGGAATGGACTAGGGTCCAAATCTCATCGGGCCATGCCAAATACCCTAATGCTCCAACAGTCCTTCCACCCACCAGGGGGTGGGAGATTGAAAGATTTACCCCTTACCTGCCTCTGTGAGGACAGAAAGTCGACTAATGAGAAGACTGCATTAAAAAAACGAATGGGGTGGGGGATGGCCGATCTTGACTTAAGGCTGCACCCTCACCCCTAAAGCCTCAACAGTATTTTCCCTGTGTCCTAGACCATCTCATGCCCATGGCAAGTGAGAAAAAATGTGGGTTCTTTTATGTGTAGTTTTTACTTACAGTCTAGCAGAACTAGGGTAAATCCTAATTTCCTCTAACCTGCCTTGTTGATTGGCTATAGTTTTCCAACTGTGGATATTTTTGAAACCCACAAACTCAGGGGAGTCTACAGTGAGATAGGTCACATAGATCCACATATGCCTTTTACTCATTATTTCCTTTTTTCCTATGTTTATGTGACAGGAAACCTGGGAACTTGCAGACAGTGATTGAAGTCCTACCAAGCGGAATTCCCACTGCCCCAGTGTGTGGGAGGGTCTAATACATGGGCTAGGAGAAGAACAAAACTATAACTGTGTGAATTTCCCCTCTGCTCTACAAACGGGCCCTGATTTAACACAATGCTGAAATGCAAATTACAAGTATTCCAATTATTTTTTTAATTACTATTTGCACCCTGGTATCAGTGTGGCTTGAAGCATAAAGAGCAACTATAGAATGAGACACATTTCAAATCATTTCACACAGTGGAGACTGAGTTCGGTCTCCCGGGCTCCGGTCACTGGAGGTATCACCAATTAGCACATTGTCTCAGAGCCACACAGGGAACCTTGTCCATTGAATATGGATGTATGGGCCTGGATACATTGGGGGTCATTCCTACCCTGGCGGTCTATGACCGACAGGGTAGGTGCCTGAGGAAGCACCAGCAACAGGCTGGCGGTGCTTCCGGGGGCATTCTGACTGCGGCGGTAAAGCCGCGGTCAAAAACGGGAAACCGGCGGTGTCCCGCCGGTTTCCCGCTGCCCCAGGGAATCCTCCACGGCGGCGCTGCTTGCAGCACCGCCATGGGGATTCCGACCCCCTTACCGCCATCCTGTTCCTGGTGGTTCTTACCGCCAGGAACAGGATGGCGGGAACGGGTGTCGTGGGGCCCCTGGGGGCCCCTGCACTGCCCATGCCACTGGCATGGGCAGTGCAGGGGCCCCCTAACAGGGCCCCATTAAGATTTTCAGTGTCTGCTATGCAGACACTGAAAATCGCGACGGGTGCCACTTCACCCGTCGCACCCCTTCCACTCCGCCGGCTCCATTCGGAACCGGCATCCTCGTGAAAGGGGGTTTCCCGCTGGGTGGGCGGGCGGCCTTCTGGCGGTCGCCCGCCAGCCCAGCGGGAAACTCAGAATGACCGCCGCGGTCCTTTGACCGCGGTACGGTCTTCTGGTGGTTCCCGCTTGGCGGGCGGCGACCGCCGCCCGCCAATCTAGGAATGACCCCCATTATCTTTAAATAATGTACAGTGAAAGTATTGTATCAAAAATCAGCAAATGAAACATTGACAAAGCAAGCATATATAAGTAAGTTTAGGTTTACTATACTGAGCTCCACGTATATGAATCTTGCACAAGAAGCACTAATGAGGTAATCTAGGACCCCACACTAAAAATGCATTTGGTAAAAGTGGTTGCAATTTGCCCAGGGACTTTTTCCCAATGCATTTGTATTTTGCTGACCAACCTATTTATTGATAGGTCAGTACACCTAACACAGAGATGTAGTGGGTTGCAATTCAGCCTGCCTCATAAATAATTCTGAAATAGGTCACAAAATGCCACCCATTCGGACTGGCTTCAATCACACACATGGTGGATCGCTGGAGTCAGCTGACCAAGATGTCAAAGATTGCTTTTCAATGAAGCAGTCCTTTTTTCCAAAACGCAGCCCGTTTTCCTAAATCGAAATTGGGATGTGTCTATAATCAAAAGCAGCATGTTTTACAAATATGTTTTACTTTTAAGACCACTGCATGCTCCTAAAAATGTTTTTTTAAACATTCACAAAGGGGAAAGGGTCCCTTGGGGACTGCTTCTCGTTGGCAAATGGGTTATCACCGTCTTTGATGTAGTGATAAAATACTAATGTTTTTCCACAGGATTTAGGTAGCAAATCATGAAAACATACCTTCACGAGTTGGTATTTGGAGGGGGCAGCTTTAACACATTCCTTCCAAACAACAATTCATAATGGTTTGCTGAACACATTTAACTATACGGAAAACCTTCTCCACATCATTAAATGGGCTTTATACATTTCAAAAAGGGCTTTAGCATTAACAAACCCTCAGATTTAAAAAATCAGAGGGTTTGTGAATACTGCAACTGTTTGTACATGAGGACCCTGAACATATGTACTGGTGTTAAAATGATTACAACATACATTTATTATCTGTTTTTAAAAATGCTTAAATTAGAGAAACCAAAATGCGATCTAAAGATCGTTAATCAGTATAAAGGTGTGTTGTTTTTTACATTATGAAACCAGTTATGAAACCAAAAAGAATAAGTAAATTTGATCATAATGAAACCATTTGTTTTTTGTATGCATTATTTATTCATTAGAAAAAGCAGATTGTAAAACAAATGAGTGAGTTGAGGGGTACCTGTCAGTCCCACAGATCTATTCTCCTATGTTAGCTAAAACCAGAAAACCATGCTTAGGATAGTTTAGTATAGCACCCAACAGGGCTAAGTAATGTGTAGATGAACAGAAACAAAGGCCCATATTTATGGGTTTTGTGGCACAGGGCAGCACAGCAAGTCACATTTCTGCGCTGCATGCGTCACAAGGAAAGGACAGGAATGTGCCGTATTTATCCAATATGGTGCATTCCTGTAAATTCCTCCTGCATTGTTTCCCTTTTGGAAGCCATGGTGCAAGGGTGCCTGTGTTCCATGCAGTGTCCCTTCCTGCATAAAAACAACCCTGAGAGGCTTTTCCTCTTTTTGTGTGTGCTGCAGAACCATGGAAAGCCTCCCTGGGGCAGAGTAAGTCAGTGCAGCGATTACTGCTGCCTTGACTTACTCCATATTTTTGAAGCTATTCAAAGCCACGCAAAGTATAATACATAATTTATGGTGAAAACAGTGTGGTGCTACCATAAGCAAATTGAGCATGAGAAAGTTATTGCCATACCATGTGCAAATTCAGCATGAAACATCTGCACACAATGTTTCCTATTTTTATTTCTCTTGTGTAAATTGGGTGCAACAACTCACCTGCTTTAAACCTCATTTTCATACATGAATGTTTATTACCTCACACATGCAGTAACTTTTGCCTCATAGTTCTGCTTACTGAGAGCTCACAGGGTTGTTAATCAACTTATTTAGAGAGGACACAATAGCAGAGCTTAGTCAAATTCAAAATCCAGATGGCAAATCCTTAATTAGCAGTCATAGTTATTATTTATTGTTTATTTTTCAGTAGGTTAAATACATTTGCTGGGGGTGGGAAGTATCCCATTTAACACCAGGTCATTTATTCGAGCTAATGGCGCCAAAAGTACGATAAACGAGACCCTTTGTATACGCTTATCTGAACTCTAATTTGTCGTTTTATTCTTTGCACACATAAACCTCCGTAAGCACAGCCAGTGACTATGGTGATGTATATTAAATGTTATAAAAGCTACTGTAAACTTTGACTTCGTGACCACTACAATAAACAGACATTTTATGGTCTTTAGGCTTCTTTTTCGTTTGCCCTCATAGTGTTACGGAAATTAAAGGGTGCTTCCCTTTTGATTTATGAGAATAATGGGCCTGTTGCCCCTTCATTTCACAGGGATTACACAAGAAGTAAACGGAACAAGCTTGTTCGCTATAATTTATTTCGTGACTCGTGCTGCCTTTGTCTCTATGAATAAATGCTAATCTGTGGTTTACAAATAACTCCGAAAGATGGTGAAGTGGACCAAGTAATTATGCATTAGTTAGACTCTGCATGTGTATTCATGAAATTGGATTCCATAAGTTATGAAAGCAGTATTATAAATGATGACTTCTTAACCTCGCACGCTGTAACAAACAGTTTTTGCTAGCACATTTTCTCTGCTGTTCTTGTTATCTGAAATATTTTCAAAATCGTTTTCAGAACCATTTCAAAATGAGTAGGTAGTGCTGAGGCGAGGTTAAACATTGACATAGGCTGTATTTCGCACAATTCAGTTGCATACATGAAGGACATTTCAGATGTTAAACATTTAAAAACAAATTAAGTTACCACATTCACTGTAGGCCAGCGGTGTTATTGAGCCCCATTTGTGTATTCTGCATGATATCAAGCACTTGCAAATCTAGCAGCTCTGGTTTTGGCAAGCTGTTGATGCTGTTTATTTTTAATTGTTTATTGGAAGCATATGCTATGAAAATAAAAAGGGGGTGGTGGGCATGACCAGGCCAGGCATGGAGTAAGACACAAAGAGCTGAAGCTCTGCTTCAGCCCAGCCAAATCAGCAGCCATCAGCACCCAGGCCCTGTAGGAGTGTGTCTTTTAAAAGCAATATTAACATGAAAAGTTTCCAATAAGTTGTGTGATGAAGCTGCATAGAAAATGTGTTAACATAGAAAATAATGCACATGTTTGAAATGTGCCCACAGGTAGTGGCTACCAATGTATACGAAGACTAGTGAAAAGCTTGTTAATTCTGAATTAATTATGTAATAATGTTTTGAATTTGTATTAATATATCATAATCATTAGAGTTATGTATTAAGAGTTTGCTTATTAAATTAGAAGGCCTTAACTTAGCAAGGGTCTGGGCCTAGCTGCCTGGCCTCATATTAAATTGTATTTTTCTAATGTGTAATGTGATGTTTTCCTGAAGGACACAAAGCTGTACTTTTCCAGAAATTGTGTGTGTAGCTGTAGTAAATTCTTTCTCATGAGAACCGACTTGCTCAAGGAGACGTTCTTGCTGAATGCAACAGTGTACCGTATTTATCAGCGTATAACACACACTTTTTCTCCCTGAAAATAGGGGGCAAATGATGTGTGCGTGTTATACGCCGATATAATGTTAAGTTTTTTTTTCCTGAAATGTCCTCTTAAAATGAGGTGCGTGTTATACGCCGATAAATACGGTAATTTGTAACAGGTGCAAGGTTAACTGTAGTAACAGAAACAATGGAGACACTGACTGAAGCGGAAAGTGTAACTTTTCCTACCTGACATTCCAACTGATGAAGACGCCAATTACATGGACCAATCCGTGACATTAGAACTGTAGTTTGTGTAAAATTCTGGCAAGATGCGTGAAGAATTATTGGACAGAGATAACAATGCACCAATTATTATCCAATGAGGAGTTAAGGGCTAATTAGGTAGTTTTGATTTAACGGAGTGACCCAATAAGAAACTCGGTCAGAGACTTAAACACAGACTCTGTTTCTCACTTCACAGAGACTTTTCACTCTTTTGCTTTGTCCTATTATTCTGAACCATCCTCTACCCATTCGTCCCGATACTTACTTCTCCTCCATATGAGGAAAGATCCTATTCCTTAGCTATGCTATATTGAGACTCTGCCCGCCCTATCTCTGCTGATGGTGAATCGACTGATGTACTGAGGACGAAAACTGACGCTGTTTCCTGATTTGTTGGATTGGTAACTGTCTGGTGCAAAATTGAAATTGTCTGTTTGCCTTTTCTTTCTAGGTACCAACTGCTATGTTGATAGAGGCCATAGTTTAGATGTTTTCTAAATTCGTGTTTGCTAAAATGCTTTGCATGAAGCCCAACATGCTAATGCTAATTTGAGGTTAGTAAAGGTGTTCACAAATATCTTGTGCAAATAGACAAATGACTGAGTTCTTGCTTTGTTGAATCATGTATTAATGAGACTTTGCTAAGTTGCTTCATATTAATGACGTGTCAAATACTGAATGAATATTCTCTATGCATTGATTGATTTGCGTTCTATTTGCCAATTAGAAGAGTTTCTAATGAGATTTGAATTGCTAATGAGATTCACAGAGATGACATTAGATTGTAACCATTAGGGAAATAAATATCTTAACCCTTAATTAAATTGGTGTGGTTATTCATGACAGAAAGGTTATGGTGTGTTCAACTTATTGATTCATACTAAATGTCAATGGTTAGTTTGCTTATTGGTTATTATAATTATTGAGTGGCTTATCGATCTATTGATTTGTGATGCCAAAAGACATCTCGTACTGGGAAGTCCCCGAACGTGGTCCAAAGGTTCATCGACCTAAACGCGTCTCCTTGTAAGTTTACTTATTAAGGTTCTGACGCGCTAACTCCCCCAAGCCTAGCAAGATGCCCAAATGCTGGGGGGCAATAAAAAAAACTCAAGTCACACCAGTGGCGTAGTTGTGTGATAGGGAAGGAAATCCTGGTACTCCCACCCATATTTACCCAGTGAGTGAAACAGGCTGGTGAATAAGGGACCTGCTGGAGGTTACCTGACAAACTGGAGAAGAACAGGAAGACCCAGCATGGGGAAGATGGCACTGGCCCCCTTAAAACTCCAATAAGGACGAGCTTACAGATGATGTAACAAGCTCTAGACTCTGTTTGGAACAGAGGGCTAGCTGGGTGGAGGAATGCCTTAATGGCCCAATCTAGCAGGTGAGTCAATGGGGCCCAAGGAACCCTAGGCAGGCCACTCCCAAAGAAAGCAAACTTTTCTCCCTCTGCCACAATAGGCACCAGGAAGGTAAAACTGTGAAAAGAGAGGCCTGCTCATATGAGTGGAAGCGGAAGCCCAGGGGGAACCATGGGACCTGAAGAGAAGTCCTGACAGTTGCAGTGGAGAAGTCCAGGGATCACAACTGGGAAACTAGATTGCATAAATGGGGACACAAAATAGCCAGTGGAAAATACCCCAGGGCAAGATATGTCTATAGCCAGTTCCAGTGGGAAAGACCCCAGAGCAAGATGGTTTTTCAGTCCCATTTTAGAAATCTTCGGGCCTGATTTAGATCTTGGCGGAGGGAAATGTGACAGATATCCAATCCACTGTATTATGATCCAATGGCGATCGTAATACAGCAGACGGAATATCCACCACGGTTGTGACAGAGTATTCCATCTGCTGAGATCTAAAACAGGCCCTTTATTTCCACACCTAGGCACACACTTAATAACCCTGTTCAATTCATCCTCAGAGTCATCAGGGTTCACTTCCTCTATATGCAAAGTCACCTTTATCTATAAAGTAGGCAAACTCCTCCACTTTGCATGGGTCATATTGACCAATTCCACTATTGAACACTGATGTAAAACTCTTCACCAGAATTCTAGTGAACTGCGTAGAGACTCTGATGCCCCAGTTGGTAAACCCTGATCAAAAGGGGTTCAACCTACACAAGCAGGGCAGTGATAATGTCAGCAGGCTAACACATTTAACAGAAAAAAAACAGAACTCCCAAATGAAAAAGATCCTGACTTTCTTGAGACTTCTCAATGCAGCAAAGGCCTTGGAATGGGTTGGTTGAAGTTTCTGATGACGGTCTTCGACAAGCTAGACTAGGGTGAGGAAATACAAATCTGATTAATTGCTAAATACAGATCCCCAGAGGACTCAGTCCATGTTAACAGCTCCTGTTTAACCCTCAATTACAATAGACAGTGACGAGGCAGGGCTGCCCCCGTAATGAGATTTGCCTATTTGCTGATGATATCAACTTTATATTCAAAGAGCATGATATCTCACTCCTGGTGGTGTTAGACAACTAAAACACTTTGATAAGCATTCAGATTTCAAAATAAACAAGGAAAAGTCCATTATTGTGAACATTTCAGCACTCCAAGCAGATGTTACACCTCTAAAATTCAAAACCACCTTTACCTAGCAGAACACCAGATAAAATATCTGGGACTCAACTTGACCAACTACAGCAACACATGGAAAAGAGCAAATTAACCTCACTTCAGATGCACCGTCTTGTAAGACCTCCAAAGGTGGTGTTCACTGTATATTTTTGCCTGTGTTGCATAAACATAAACATAATAAAATGAATGTCTTTCCAAGAGTGATGTATATATTTCCAACACTCCCTATTGCCTTTCCCTTAGATTAAATAAAGGCAATGCAAAAGAAAGTGATGCATTTTATCTGAAAAGGAAGGAGAGTGTAAATGTTTGCTAAATTAGTGAAAGTCCCAAGAGAAAGGGTTGTAAACAATATTCAGGGATACAATGCGTGTGGTTGTCACATTTTGCACATGTTGTGAAGCATAATGATCTGACAGATCTTCTTAAACAAATACAAGAAAGATCCCCCAGCACATGCTTACAACCAAGTCTACTCTTTACTGTCCTAATGGTCTTTCTTGTTTTATGTGGGCTCCCTTCTAGTTCTCTGCTCTTTTCATGGTTCCAACAGAGATATATGAACTAATGGCATCAATGGGTATGCTCAAGCTCATGTATGGGAAGCACATCATTTTTAATTTGATGCTCATACAATGGTAAACAATCAGAATGATACTTTGGAAGCAGGACGTGCACCCTCAAGTGAATGGCCAGGCCACCCTGATTCTTTAAATAGAGGCATAAGTGTACATCACTTGTACTACAAAGTCAACCCTTCTTGTGTGGCAGAACCAGCCAAACCTATTTTCAAGCCTCAATATTCCACAAAGGAAACACTGTCAGATGCATATGATCATCACCCAGTCATCCATTACTCTTTTATTTTTCAAGACGACAAATGAGTCAAGTTAGGACCCTGGAAAATTGGCTTTGTAGTCTGTGATGATTAAATCTATATCACAAGGTCATCTGAACATTCAAGTGGTAAGTAACCTTCTGGTTTCAGGATTTTTTTTTCTTTTGCTTTGGAGGGTGTGTATGTAGGTACGATCAGTAGTACCAGCCACTTGGGGAAATGAGCATGGAAACTAGCTTTACCTAATGTGGTGAGCATGTAATTCAACATGCAAGGATGTTATTCTTGAATTAATTAATTAGCACATATGCTAGGGAGGCAGGCTGAGGGGGACCAAGCAATTCCTGTGCATGTTCAGATTGATTGCTGCCTACATCTCCTTACATCAGGTTGTTACGAAGGCACTATATCTAAGCAGGAATAATATCACAGAGTACTCTTTCAAGCATACTTAAAAATGCAATGCTGACCAGAATAAATGTGCATATCAATTATTCACACTGTTCAGTGGATTTAGTGACAACTCAATTGAATTCTTATCAGATAGCATGTATCCCTATCACCATAGGATGTGTACATAACACATAAATGCTTAAATGCCCCTCTCCTCTCTAATATTTGTACAAGAAGAGGAAAGCCACGCTCACCTAACATCCAGGTAGTGTTATGTGCTGAATATGTAAATACAGACATTGTTGTGTGTTACCCAAGGAGTACACGACACTTTCATTTTTCATTATTGTGGACAAGACAATCAGCTTGCAAGGGGCGACACAGGAGACAGGTTTTTGCTAGGTGAATGTTATAAACCATGGCGTTATGCCATTCATTCAGCCTCTATGTACATATCATACGAATTCATGTTTGCAGTTACATGCGATAGTGCGTTTGGCAATGGATCATTCAACCACATTTACATCGAAAACACCACATGAACATCGTTTAAATGTAAGACAAAAACAAACATAATCAGCCTTTGAAAATGTTGGCTTTTTAAATGTTCGATTCTATTGTCTGCATAAAAGTGGTGGTTCTTTGGAATACCAATCAGAGACATCATGTAAAATAACTGCAGTTTGTGCAGGGCTGCAAAATATTTCTATGTGAAGGGAATTGAACGGATGAATACTCAAATGACATTGAAGCTCCCCTTTTCATCATAGACCTGAAATTAAATCTATTTATTTTTGATGTCCGTATTTATTCTACTGAAAACAAATAAATACAACTCTTGGCTCGTAGTAATGACTTTTAATTCACAGGTATTTCTAATCATTTCCATTACAAAACAGTCATGTCTTACAAATCAGGAAAATTATTTTTTTATATCATAAATATAACACATATTTCATAAAAAACATGTGTAAGTTACTTTTCGTAGATCTGCCAACAGCTGGCCTGGTCATGGGCACCAGACAAGGAGTACGTTGTACTTCAACACTCCTGTTCCAGCTACGTGTACAAGCTCTACTATCTTCTACTGGGACACTACTTACACAATAGATCCTTGCTCACTCTCAAATATCAATAGGGCAGTCCTATTTCCTGCATTTAAGAATTTCATCTATTCTGAAACACTAGTACATTGAACTAATGTCTCTGTTATGCCACCATTTTGTCAAGTGGACTTGACCTGTAGATTTAAAAAGAGTATACACACGATAGACTTCACCTAGAATAAAGCACTGACCCATACTCTATGGTCAGCAACACCACAGTCAAGAAGCCAAAACCTTTGATCTGGACAGACTGCACCCTTGTTAGTTCAAGTGTACCCTTCCTGTACCACCACAGACCTACCACCATCGGACCCGCCTGCTGGAAATGGAAAAGCATTACAGAAGAAGACTGGGCTTCTACCCTCTCTGTGCTCCTGCCCAACCACACCAGCAATTCACTGAAAACCATAAGGAACCTCAAAAGCTGGATCACTGCATGCACAAAAACCATGGCTCCTCTCTAGCCTGTCTACATGCCAGCTGGTACACAGAGGAACTCTGGCTGACAAAATGTCACTACAAGCAATTCAAGCGGAAATGCAGAACATGTTGACACCACAGATAAAGACATCTTCAAATCCGCCCAAGATACTGACACCAGCAGATACAGGACACCAAACATTCAGCTCTTGCAGACTTCATTGATGCTAGTACAAACAGCAGCAAGAAAAATCTCTGACATCATGAAAGATGCCATCAAGCCTCCTGCCACCTTCAGCAACATCACAACCTTTGCAACAAGCTCTCAGAATCCTCCTGAAAAAAAATCACCTCTGTGTATCGGAACTTTGATCCTCAACCAGATGACATCACTCTTGCATCTCAACTTCGCATCATGCCTGAAGAATGAGCTCTAACGTTGTGGCCTGCTGCCACCAGTGTCAAAACCACTGCTACCGTGAAGACCCTCTACTGGGGGGACCTCATCTAACCCCTGTTCCCACCATGTCTTCTGCAAAGAACTCCTACCAATCATCAAAGCACTAGCACCCATCATCAACACCCACATTTACTCAGCCACATTCCTGGAAAAATTGGAAACATGCCACTGGCATGCTCCTGCTCCAGAAACCATCCACTAATTCAGCCCGGCTCACCACCCGCAGACCTATTTCCTTTCTACCATACCTGTCCAAGTTCTTGGAGAAAGTAATCATATAATGCCTCATTGACCACCTCAGCAATCACCAGTTTCTCAAAGCCACTCAGTCCAGATTCAGGCCCAAACAGCACAGAAACAGCATTCACTATCACCACAGATGACACCTGCATGATCCTAAACAGGGGAGACACAGCAGCCTTCATTCTCCTGGACCTCTTTGCGGCATTTGACATGATCTTACACCCCATCCTCACGAGGCGTCTGCATGAGATTGATATCCAAGGAGCTGCCCTCCACTGGATCTGCTCCTTCTTAACAGACAGAACACAAGCCATCATCTTGGTACGCTACTTCTTGGAAGCCTGCAAACTAATTTGTGAAGTGCTTCAAGGTTCATTGCTGAGCCCCACTATCTTCAACGCACACATGATTTCTCTTGCCAACATCATTCAGGCATTTGATTTCAACATCCTGTCCTATGCCGATGACAAGCAATTCTTACACTCTTCCTCAGACAAGAAGCTCCAACACAAGAAACAAGTTGAAATTAAGTTTTCCGACAGACTAAAGTCGCTAACTGAATGAAAGCTAACAGTCTCAAGCTCAACACAGACAAAATAAAAGTAGTGATCTTCCCCAAGAACACCTTGCCAGGGGACTCCCACTGGTGGCCAGCCAAACTCAGACCTACACCCAGCACCCATGCCATGAAGCTCAGAATCTTCATCAACAGCAAACCATGACTGCACCAGTCAACACCATCACTGCATCCTGCTTCAAAACCCTGAAGATGCTGAGGAAGATCTTCAAATGGCTCCCAAACAAGATCAGAGAACCCATTATTCATGCCCTAGTCACCAGCGAGTTTTACTAAATAAACATGCAGACATCACCAAGCAACTAATTAAAGAATGCAAACTATCCAGAACTCGATATTCAGACTCATTCTTAACCTCCCACGCAGAACTCACATTACACCACACCTCAGGGAGTTTCACTGCCTCAAAGTACACAAAGAAGTTAATTTTAAACTCCTCACACATACCTTCAAGGCACTATACAACTCAGGTGACATCTACTTGAACAGTCACATCTCCTTCTACCCACCAACCAGGCAATTCTACTCAGCAGGACTCCTACTTGCACGCATCCCACACATATACAAAACCAGTTCAGGACTGTTGTTCACTATAACTTCTCCTAAAACCCCCACTTCATTTCAGAGCCTCCTTGTTTTTTTCTTGGATTCTGCAAGAAGCTGAAGGGATAGATTTTCAGTTAACCAAACTGACTTAGGCAGGGCTAGGCACACACACACACACCTGTTCAGCACCAAGATACCTTCATAGGTGATAGTGTGCATTACAAATACACATAAAATAACATAACTGCATGGTGGAAGTAGTTGCTGCTAAATGCTCGTCAGAGCAGCCAAAAGAC
Source organism: Pleurodeles waltl (assembly GCF_031143425.1). NCBI lineage: Eukaryota > Metazoa > Chordata > Amphibia > Caudata > Salamandridae > Pleurodeles > Pleurodeles waltl. The sequence goes on from NC_090449.1 coordinate 880,825,027, forward strand.
TAAAGATGAGTGTCAGTGTGGCATTGTTGTCACCTAAGTGCTTCACTTTCTACAGCTTCTCTTCAATATAGTGTTTGTACTATGTCTGGAGTGTCTGACATAATACATGACATGTAATTATAGCCATTTTGCACTGTGTTTTTGTAACTCTCTTACCTTCTGGATTAGTTCACAAATGGCTTTACACTGCTTGTTTCTGTACTCCTAGCATGGAATTTTTAAGTTTTTGTAAATGTTCTGCCACTGCAGCATTATCCCTTCCAAATGCTATTTCACTAAGTTCTTTACTCCAAAGTCCTGCATGCATCACAATGGGAGAAGCATAGTACATCATTGAGAAACACTAGCTGTTTTTTGCAATTGGGCTTGTAGCTGCAGCCAGAGGTGCAGAACGATTTGGTAATTCCCTCAGTTGCACCATGATCAGTTGCCAAGCAGCTATGGCTTCCCCAGTCAGGTGTGGTTTCCCCACCTGTGAGAGGTTGTAGACTCTGCACTATGCCTGTCCTTCCTACATGTGAGTCATCAGTGACACTTTGTGGTTTTGTGTGGACAAAAAGTAGTCATGATAAAATAATGTCTTAACTTAAATACATCTCATATTAGTAATATCTATTAGTTTAAGTTTAAAATTATTGTGAGAAAATGACACTTTATCCCTGGTTAATCCCATGTTTTGCTGAATTTGATTGCTTGCTTTTAGACTGCACACTAGTGCACTGCTGTCTTGTGCCTATTGTATGTGCTCCGACCCTACATATGGAAATTGCTTAGTCCCTGACCAGCAATTTTTACATTATTATAAGGCAATAGAATAGGGAGTAGAAAATGAACTTTTCATGAAAAAAGTTAAATGTTGGGCCTGCTGCTACTATCATACTGTCCACAAATGTGATGAGGAAAGCAAGACTTGAGGCCTACCACTGTGGTCTGACTACTGCAGTTTAAAATTGCAGTGAACCTGTTTAAATAACTAATCCTTTTTGACAGGTAAAAACTTCCCTCTTAAATATTATTAAGTCAGACCTGTATAGACTTTCTTGTCCACAGTGTACGCTGGATATTATTCAAAAGTGGGGCATTTAGGAAATTAATATTAACATTTCCCTACAGTGAAGAGGCCTTAGAGATATTTTCACTGTGGCAGGCCTAAATGTCCTATCTAGAAAACCAGAATAGAGATCAAAATACTACTACTGCTAATTTGGGAAGGAAAACAACTAGGAAAATAATGAAACCCCTGTTTGTAATAGTTTAAAAAAAATAGTTTTATTGTATTATTCATCATAACACAACAACCAATCTGCATACCATATATCCATATTGTCATTAGTTAAATGAAAAACAGACATTTACAGATAGTATGACTGTAAACAATAAATGGAAAAACTGATCTCCAATAACCATCAGGCTCCCAACTGCTCTCATGGCATCTCAGTCACATTGATATTAAAATGCTGTAAGCACTTGCTGCAATATCTATCGCTGTAGTCCCAGAAACCTAAACAAGTCACCTGTGACTAGTCCCCCCACCCTCTCGGCTCTACAACTTCAGTCTCTTACTCTCAGCAACATTCACACCTCTTTTCTCAAAAGGAGTTTAGCACACATAGGGGGTTATTCTAACTTTGGAGGAGGTGTTAATCCGTCCCAAAAGTGACGGAAAAGTGACGGATTTACCACCAGCCGTATTACGAGTCCATTATATCCTATGGAACTCGTAATACGGCTGGTGGTATATCCGTCACTTTACCGTCACTTTTGGGACGGATTAACACTCCTCCAAAGTTAGAATAACCCCCATAGTCATTTTATGAGTCCTCGTCGGTATTAGATGACGTGTCGGGCATAGTTCTAAGATCGTAAAGCATCTGTGCCCAAGCTGCTAAGTTGTGTAATAGATTTTCATCTTTTCAAACATGCTTCATCCTTATCTCCTCTGCCACTGCCCAGTCTGAAAAGTCTCCAAGCCAATCCCGGTTCCCAGGTGGAGTAGGACTGAGCCACTTAATAGCAATGTGATGCTTTGCTAGCAAGAATCCCAATAGTATGAATTTGCAGCTTTGTTTTTTCCCTTTCGGTTTAGGGAGCCACCCTCCCCCTCCCCAGAGTTCTCCTCCAACCTCCTCCTCCCTCTCCTGCCCCCCGCACATATACACACCCACATGTGCACCCATTTACACACATGCACACATGCATACCCACCACTACCCATTCATGCACACATACATACCCACACACCGCAACACACACCAAGATACCTTGTCACACACATGCATTCACAACATACAACACTCACAATCACTCATTCATGCACGCATTCAACGTGACTCACACCCGCATGCATGCATTCCAAATCATACACACACCCCCCCCCATACACACAACACCCCCCACCCTCCTCTCCTGTCGGAGATCCCGACTTACCTGCTTGCAGGGGGTCCTCCGGCTGGAGATGGTCCGTGGCGCTGCTGTCAGCAGCAGTGTCCACCAGCAAAACACCGCCAGGCTGTATCATTGGTCAGGACACGGTCAGTGGTGTTTTGCTGGCGTAGCGTTGCTGCTGTCAGCAGCGCCACCTTACCGCCGTCCACCGCCATGACCATGACCATCGGCGGTGTTCCGCCAGCATTCTGGCGGTATACCGGCGGCAGTCATGATAAGTGTAGGTGGCTGGTAGCCACGGCGGCGGTATATTGCCACCTGTCGTGGTGGCGGTAGGCCGTAGTTACCGCCAATGTTGTAATGAGGGCCAATATGTAGGAAGTCAGCTGATGATTTGGCACAGCATGGACACCTAGGGGAGGGTGAGGGATATATGCACTGGAGGAGAGTCAGAGCCAGAGACGCATGATGGTTGTAAATATATTGTATGAGTTTAAAGCACACGTTTGAACTACCTGCCTTGGCACCCTCATAGACTCACTGCCACTCCAGGGCAGACACACCCTCATCAAGTACTTCTTCCCACCTGTTTTGTGCGTTCAACGTTATGCTAGGGGAGTCGCATCTCAGAGCTCTGTAAAGGAGAGAAATCATTCTGCATCCTCCTCCAAAGGTCAGCAATGCCATCAAGCTGGCTAAAACCAGAGGTTCTTCAGGCAAGAAGTACCACAAACTACGGGCATTCGTCAACATTGGCATACTGTAATTATTGGCTCTTTACCTAGCCTAAAAGAGTCAATTGCATCTTTTGGAGCAATAGATTGCTCCTGAGGTAGAGACCCCCCAAAACATCACACCCTCCATCTTTCCACTTCTTCATGGACATATCTAAAGTAAATGGCTGCAAATTTTTAATTGGCACATTCCTTGTATATGGACAGCCACACAACAGATGTGACACTGTGTGTGCCCACGCACTGTATACCCATTGAACCACAAAGGGAGCCTTCCAGTGCTATGCTTTGTCTCCCAATAGCAAGGCATACAGGGTGCTATCCCCAGACGAGCCCTGTAGGAGTGTCTTCTTCCAGGTACTCTCAGGATGGAACCAATGTACCTCATGTTGCATCTGGGTGGCTGGATAATAGAGTTCCATGTGGGAAAGCTTGATCCCTCCATGATCTCACTGCTTGAGTATAGGCAGACCCACTCTCTTTCTCCGGTTCACTCACAGCAGGTCACGAATTAAGCTGTCCAGGTGTGTAAAATATGATTTGGGAACATCACAGAGTGTATTTTGAAGACCATATGGGCACCTCTACAAAACCACTATCTTCACAGTGGCTGCCCTGCCCTTCAGAGAAAGTGTCAAGTCTCGCCAGAATCTAATAGAGGCCTTCAGGCCCCCCATCACTCTGCCCTGATTAAAGTAATAAAAGCTGTCAGCAGTGTGTGTGAGTCAGATCCCTAAATATCTAAGACCTTCACTTCCCCCAGGGGAGTGCCACACGCAGGAGGGAGTCAATCTGTTGTCGATCCAGGGTACCCTTTGGAAACAAGTAGGACTTTAGGAGGCTGACCCGAGACCAGAGCATTCCCCAAATTTCTGTAGGGCATTTAAAAGAATGGGGATCGAGTACTCTGTGCGTTAGATATATACCAGGACATCATCCACGTATAAGGACACCACATGGGTGGCTACCCCAATGTGCAATCCCCAAGGCATCAATATTTTTTTAAGGAAAACAGCCAAGGGCTCCATCGCCATGGCAAACATAAGGGGGGACAACAGACACCCCTGTTGTGTCCCCCTAATTAAGCAGATTGTTTCAGAAATCCGTTCACCAGAGCGCACACGTGCAGATGGCTCTGAATATAATAGTTTGACCCAGGCAATGTCATTTGGGCCAACGCCCAGTTTGTTCATACCTTGCCACAGATACCCCCACTCTGCTGAGTCTGAGGCCTGCTGATATCAAGGAGGACAAACACAAATGGGCCGTCCTGCTGTAGTTGGGCATGATAAATGTGGGAGATGCAACAAAGATTGTACATCGCACTCCGATGTGGAATAAATCCACATTTATCTTCATGAATGAGAGATGCCAGGTGTGGACAGAGGTGTGCTCTCAGGATACGCTTACATTTTTAACGATAATGGCCTGTATGCTGCTGGATCAACCGTATTGCTTTCTGGCTTAGGGATCAAGGACACCAGGGCTTCATGCATAGAATCTGCTAAGCGGGTGCTTTTTTGTGCCTTTTGGTAGATCTCCAACAATTTCTTGGAGAGGATGTCAGCATATTTTTGGTAGAATTCTGCCAGAATTCTGTCAGAACCCGGCGTTTTTTTACATATTTAGGCGTTTTATAGCTGTCAGTATTTCATCCCGAGTAACAGGTTCATCCAGCAAGGCCCTTTCATCTTTCCCGAAACAGGGAAGTGTAACTTCAGTCAGGAACGTAGTCTCATAATCTGATAACATGTTTTTCAGTGGAACGTAAAGCTTGATAAAATGGGTTTTAAACACTCCATTGATTGCTGCTTGTATATTTACCCTCTTGCTGGTATCATCTACCAGTGCAGTGACTGGCGTGAGTTCAGATTGTTGCTTAATCAGTCGTGCTAACAACGTGCCTGCTGTGTTGCCCCCATGTGTAGGTGATGGAGGTGGACCGTATATACATACCGCTCCAAGTAACGCCATTCATCAAGCAGGGCTCATCTGGTTTGTTGCCATTCCTCAACACGCTGCGGCTGTGCAGGAAGACATTTCTCCATTTCACAGAGTTTGGTTTCATGTTTGTAGATATCATTCGCAAGCTGGCACTTGCCGCCGTAGGTGGTCTTAAGACACAGTCCCCATAGCACCACCTTTAGTACTTCCCAGTCACAGGCCCTAGTCCCAGGCATCCCCAGATAGTATCAAAATATTGCGTAAAGTAATCTCTAACCGTCATTTTAAAGGGGGAATCAGTTAAGGCTTTTGGGCGAAGTTGTCATGTGGGGATTGCTCGTCTGTTATACCCTTTACTCAGTATAACCAGGAGAGAAGAATAGTCCGATAAGTATTGGGCTAAATAAGTGGTGGCTCTCACCTTAGGAGATAGTTTATCTGACACAAAGCAATAATCCAGTCTGCTGTAAGTATGTGTTGCAGGCATGTAACATGAGTAAGTCTTTAGGGTGGGGTTCCTTTGTCACCAGGGGTCTTGAAAATGCAATTCCTGTATAGTGTTCATCAGTTTCCCTGTCAACTGTGGTTTCTCTGAGCTCCTGGTGGGTCACGGTCTAACGTTCTGTCTAGAACACAGTTGTAGTCTTCTGCAAGTATGGCATCTGCCAACAGATATAGGTAGGCAGCATGGACAACATCCCCAAAAAAGGTCCTGCTGTGCACATTGGGGTTATATAGATTGATCAGGCATAATTCTCGGCCGTCCAGGGTTCCAAACAACTTCACATATTTCTTTATCTAGTACGTGTCCTTTATGCTGAAACTGAACCACGGGAGGCACCCATATCAGGACCACCCCCAAGCAAAGTCAGAATAAGAGGAGGCATAAAGTTGTCCTCTCCAGCGTTTCTGGAGACTCAGGGTACAAGACCCCCCAGGTATGGATCTCCTGTAACAAGGCAATTGATACATGGTAGCATCTGAGGTACGCATGGATACAGCACAGTTTCTCAAGTTGGACCAAATCCCTAACATTCCAAGATATTAGTGTATATGTGTCAGCCATAAGTATAATCTAGTCGGTGTAAATCCTTCCTCCGGTGCCCACCCTGAGGGGGCTGTCGTGACTGAGAAGAGTATCATTTCGGGATCCATAATGAGCAGCTAACTTCCCCATTCAGTGAACTAAAAACCTAAAACCAGTCCCAAACTCTCTTTTCCTCAGACAGTGATACCAACCCTCCCCGTGTTAACCACAATGGGGTAGGGTCCAGGGGGGCCCACCCTATTACCTCGGAAGAAACAAAAATCCCAGTTAACTAATTATACAATCAACTGTGTGTAACATTATGCTTTGTCAGAGGTCATCACAAAGCATGACCACGAGGCCGAAGCCTCCAGTGACCACAATTCCGCATGAAACCCTGTAGTGCTATGGGACCGACCAACCCTACATAGAAAATTAGGATACATGACAGTTATCGTCAAAACATTTTAACTTATCTCATGGAACAGTAATGCAACTAAGATGCAGTTAGGGCACTACACTGGCAATGCCATCATCCAGTCAGCCTTGGTGGCCCGGGCACTTTCGTAATAGCAGTACAAGAACAAAGGCTCCAGTGTTTAGAGGTGTCATATCGGTCCATCAGCAGTGATATCTGTATCAGAGTCAGGATAACTTTGCCGTTCCCTAAAGGCCTTCTTCCTGTGCATGTTGTCTGCTTCAGTTGTAAGAGTTCCATCAGGTTTCACAACTATTCTGCCAGCTGTTGCTGTAGATTGAGCACTGCTCCTTAATTGTTCCTGTTTCCATCGTCTTGAATTGTATCTTCCCTGATGTTCAGGTCTCCCAGTATCTGGTGAGTGGCTAGATCTCTGCAGAGCTAACACAGTGTCACCCCAGTCACTAGCTTCCTGCGCACTGGCAAAAAAAAGCACCTTATTGTCATAGATTACTCTGAGGTTTGCCAGGAAGTTCACCTCCTGCATCCTTTTCTTTACTTCCATGAAGGATTTTCTCTGATTCTGAACCTTTTGAGTATGGACCTGGAAGACAAGTATTGGGTGTCCCTCAAACAGTAGTTGGCCACAAAATGACATCACAATCCTTATAATGAAAGAGCCAGGCAATGACCGCACATGTCAGTATTCTGGGGCATACAGTGGGCAGAAGGGCCCTGTGAGCTCTTTCCACATTAAAAAAGTGCAATGGTTCCCTCTAGGGGGCCACTGATTTGGGACATTTTTCCAGAAATTGTTCAGCATGTCGCCCTCTGCCCCCTCTGGGAATCCCACAAAATGTAAATTGTTCCTGTGGGACCTATCCTTGGTGTCTTCTGCATGTTCTTTGAGTCTCATGGTGAGTTTCTTGAGAGCAGAGACAAAATCCTTTAGAGTAGTCACCTCACGGTGGAGATTGCTAATATTATCTTCTGCCTCTCTAACTCTAACTGCCATGCTAAGCAGGTCCGCATGCAGGATGGTCACATTCACTGCCACAGTGTCAATCTTGGTGGCCAGTTCTATGCGTGCACCTCTGAGTTCTTCTAGGGTGTCTGTCATGGCGGGCCCTTGAGTCCCAGGGCTATTTCCATTGCCCCAGGGAGTGTCCAAGGGCACCATCACCACTTTATGTCAGTCATGGGTGACCAGCTTGTAATTGCCATGAAGTTATCTCAGGTATGTGCTCAGTGTACTCTAGACAATCAGTGGCAGTATAGTATCCTGGGAAACAGAGGGGCCACTGGGCTTCACCATCTATCTCAAGCCAGGCCAAGGCAAAGTTTATATGACAGGGAACAGAAAGTCCCAATGTCCGGACACAGCTCCCAGCCCGCTTTTGCACAAAATGATGTAGGTGTGCCCCAATTTTCAAGCGCAGGGAGCTTGTTAAATTGGGGCAGTAGTTCCTTAGATTATGTCCCTATGTACAAAATGGGCTGTAACTTTCCTCCAGTTTAACCACCTTATAGGCTGCAGACACCCACAGCAAGGGGAAGTAATCACCCCCAGTTCTTGGACCTGCCGCTCTCCTTCATGGTGCGGTAGTCCCACAGCTCCGCAGCAGCTCCAGTTCTTTCTGTTTCATAGTTTATCAGGGGGCCACGCGCAGTCGATCTCGACCTCATCAAAGGGGGAGGCCCAGAACACCAGGGAGTCCAGCGTGTGACGTTGGGGGCAGAGATATTCACTGGTCTTCTGTGTAGGGCATTTGGGATTCAATCCAATTCCACCACTCTTGGAGCACCGTGCCTCCCCCTCTTTCCAAAGAACTTACCCCTGAACAGGGTGACAGCAGCTATTTTCTTCACAAGGGCCGTGTGCCTACAGGCCCTCTGGCAGCAAAAAAACCATTCTAGCCTGTCGGCCAGGCTGCCGCCACCACACGCCTCATGGCAAGAAGTGGACCATACACCTTGAAGAGCCATCCCTTCTAAATTTGGGTGGTTCAGCCGGCAGAGCCTTCAAACAGGTGCAGCATTGGCGTACCTCGGGAAGGAGAAGCCTCCCTCTGTCAGCTCCATCCAGGTGGGGACGCACCACGCCTAGGCCACACAATCGGAGCGGGCGAGTAGGCTGCTCTGTCATTGTATTGTAATAGTATTTATATAGCACTTACTAACCCTGACGAGGCATCGAAGCACTTTTCGGCGAGTAGCACGCTACTGTGGAACCCAAAGGAATTAGTGGTGGATTAGTATAGGGAAATATGAGTACAGTTTTAGTATTATTATGAGTTAATTTGAGCCGCGGATATGTGAGTTTGTTAGTTAGATTGGCTGGAGTAATGGAGGGGTGGAGGAGGGAAGAATCCATAAGTGTTAATTGGGAGTATATGGTAATAGGATTTAGGCTTGGAATGACTAAATGGGGGATGGAGGAGGGAAGAGTCTGTGGAAAGGTTATGGAGATCATAGCAACAGGGTGAGATAAATGAAGGAGAATATAGTAGGGTTGTTTGGGGGATCATGGTAGTAAAGTGAGGTTTGGGTGAGTTAGATGTGGAAGCGGAGGGAAGAGCTTAGGCAGAGTTATTTAGGAGATGAAAGTAGTAGAATGGATTTTGGGATGAGTCAGAGTGGGAATGGAGGATAGATTGATAGAGACATGACATATGATGATGGGTAGATAAGTGTGATATAAGATGAGTGCAGGGATTCATAAGTATCTAGTATAACAACTTATCTAGGAGTTATGTAATGACCTATGAACATGTTAAGCATAGAATACCATACACACATATATACACACACACACATGAATACACACACATATATGTACATACATATACATATTTAAACCATGAATAAATATACATTAGTTAAAAAGGTTTAAAGAGTGTGTGTGTGTAGTTTATTGTTATGACATAGTAGCGATACATACTTTCTAAAGAATTATATATAACTAGAATATACATATAATCAGAAAAATATATTTATCCACATAGGTATATGCAGTCCATAGCTGTTTGAATATGGTTGTTATGAAGACAAGAGCCAACTCTTGAGTAGTTTTCTGAAGACAAGATAGTTATCTGTGGCTCTTATAGTTGGGGGTAATGAATTCCATCGTTTGGCTGCTTGAACAGAGAAGGATGTACCACCTATAGTCTTTTTCTTGTATGGTGGTGTTCTAAGGCGGGATGCCAATCTTGAGCGGAGGTTTCTTAGATGAATGTATTTGGTTATTTTGTTTCTGATAAAAAAGCGGTCCTGTTCCATGTATAGCTTCGTGGGTGATACAAAGCAGCTTGAAAGTGCCACCTTGGACAGAAAGTATTATAATCCCAGGATTTGTAATCCAGAATTACCCTATTTTTTAAAAGGGAAATGGGAGGGCTGCTTAATGTTATAGACCTATTTCCCTCTTGAATTCCTAGGTGAAACCTTTAGGAGGATACTTTTAGAAGGGCTGGAGAATTGGGCAGCAGATAACCAGGTGCTTACTGTGACCCAATTAGGTTTTAGAAAAGAAGTAGGGATGATAGAACAGTGTATTAATCTCCATCTATTATTAAGCAAATATACAATAGTAAAAAAAATCATATTTTTATGTGTTTTGCAGACCTTAGTAGTGCATTTGACCTTGTCAATCATGCTAAAATGTCAGAAGTTTTGATGGAGCCCCTGTAGATATAATTAATTTTTTTGCTCAACCGTACAGCCATCTTACAGCAAAAGTACGATATTGGATCAATGGAGAATGTACGTCTGGTATTAGGATAGGGAGGGGCATTCATCAAGGGTGAGTTTTAGCTCCACTTCTTTTTTCATTATATATTAGTGGAATGGATGCGTACTTACAGCAACTTTTGGCTGACACACCAAAAGTTGGCAACCGCCCTGTCCCCGTCCTACGGTATGTGGATGACGAGATCTTGTTGTCTCTGAACACTAATGTTCTGCAGCTGTTGATTGATGGGTTTTTAGATTTCATGGTGGGTAGGAACATGCGTTTGACTCAGGATAAGACCTTTATAATGTCTTGTGTCCCAGGCAAGACTAAGAAACAAACCTTTAGAGTTAAAGGTCAAAAACGAACAGAAGTGTCATTTCACTTATTTGGTGGTACGCTTCTCTAATTCTGGCTTGTGAAGCCAACAGCTGAAAATTTTAAGATCTTCAGAGGCCATCTTCAGGTTTTCATCTAAAATTGGTTTCAAACCGGTAAAAGAAAGGCTGACAATTTATAAAAGTAAAACAATTAGTAGTGTTTCCTATGGCTTGGCTTCATGGAGATTAGTGAATATTCAATCGCTGTAAGTATTGGAGAATACATTTTTGGACAGAGTGCTTGCGGTACCTAGTTGCACATCATCTTATATTATATGCAAGGAACTGATGCTCCTCTTTATTGAAGATTCTATTTATCAAGAGCTTTGTTAACTTGGCATAGTACATGGTCCAAAGAAGGGATAGGTTTTACTAAGGAGATTATAAGAGATTGTTTAGCTCTTGACCATAGTAAAATAATTCCTTGGTTTGTACACTGGAAGAACTTGCTGAAAGGTATTGGTTTTAATTCACACTTGGATGACCCATTTACAATACTTAGCTATAGTAAAAAAGACCTGAGGATGCTATTGAAGAGTCAGAGAGAGGCTGATGGGGGGCCAGAGAAGGCATGAAATTTACAGTAATGCGTTCTACATGAGATTTTTATGATAATGCCACCCCAAAATATTTGTCAATGGTTACCAATGTACAAGATAGGTTTTTATTAACTAGACTGTGTCTGAGGACAATACACTATTTATTTGCATTTTCAGTTATGGGAAATGGCAGGAGCATCTGCCAAATTGTCCTTGTGATGGTAAAATTATGCAATCTACTAAACATTTTATTTTATTTTGTAAACTTTACAAGGATATTAGGAGACACTTTTTAAAACCTCTATTTATTACCAAAGGTTGTTTTATTTTAAAGAGGGTTTTAATTTTATTGGTAAACTAAGTACTGTGGAAACCTTTTTTTCTGTAATTCAATGTATTGCAATTAAACAGAGGAAGACATATGTACATCTGGAGAGATTACAATATGAGGATGTGTATATTGATGGGCTGATGCAATAATGATCAAATAGATATTTTTGCTAATTGTTGTGTCTGTTTTATAAATATATTTGTTATTGTAATATTGTTTTGTATGCCTGTCTTTTATGGATTGTTTATCCAAATAAAAAAAGATTGACTTGACTTGAAGTAACAATAATCAACACTGTGGGCCTGATTATGACCCTGGCGGACGGCGGAGGCCGTCCGCCAAGGTACCGCCGCTGAATGACCGCACCGCGGTCAAAAGACCGCGGCGGCCATTTAGACATTTCCTCTGGGCCGGCGGGTGCTCTCCAAAAGCGCGCCCGCCGGCCCAGAGGAAATGCCCCTGCAACGAGGACGCCGGCTCAGAATTGAGCCGGCGGAGTTGCAGGGGTGCGACGGGTGCAGTTGCACCCGTCGCGTATTTCAGTGTCTGCTTAGCAGACACTGAAATACTTTGCGGGGCCCTCTTACGGGGGCCCCTGCCGTGCCCATGCCATTAGCATGGGCACGGCAGGGGCCCCCAGGGGCCCCGCGGCACCCCCTACCGCCATCCTGTTCCTGGCGGGCGAACCGCCAGGAACAGGATGGCGGTAGGGGGTGTCAGAATCCCCCATGGCGGCGCAGCAAGCTGCGCCGCCATGGGGGATTCTAAGGGCAGCGGTAAACCGGCGGGAGACCGCCGGTTTGCCTCTTCTGACCGCGGCCGAACCGCCGCGGTCAGAATGCCCTGCGGGGCACCGCCGGCCTGTCGGCAGTGCTCCCGCCGACCCTGGCCCCGGCGTTCTTAGACCACCGGGGTCAGAATGACCCCCTGAGTGTTGAAGGCAGGCTCACCTCGGGCAGCCATAGACCACCTCCGGATGACGATGAATCTACTGATGAATCTACTGATATTGTTGTGGTTCACTATCAATGTGCCAAAGTCACACCTGACTGCAGATGCTCTCATTTATCTGAGCTATCCTGGAATTGGTGCGGTTTTGTTCTTTTTCCCCCAGACCATACCATCTATGACATTCGGTGTATGTTGCCAATGTTTCAGTGGGAATGGAGGATAGATTGATAGAGACATGACATATGATGATGGGTAGATAAGTGTGATATAAGATGAGTGCAGGGATTCATAAGTATCTAGTATAACAACTTATCTAGGAGTTATGTAATGACCTATGAACATGTTAAGCATAGAATACCATACACACATATATACACACACACACATGAATACACACACATATATGTACATACATATACATATTTAAACCATGAATAAATATACATTAGTTAAAAAGGTTTAAAGAGTGTGTGTGTGTAGTTTATTGTTATGACATAGTAGCGATACATACTTTCTAAAGAATTATATATAACTAGAATATACATATAATCAGAAAAATATATTTATCCACATAGGTATATGCAGTCCATAGCTGTTTGAATATGGTTGTTATGAAGACAAGAGCCAACTCTTGAGTAGTTTTCTGAAGACAAGATAGTTATCTGTGGCTCTTATAGTTGGGGGTAATGAATTCCATCGTTTGGCTGCTTGAACAGAGAAGGATGTACCACCTATAGTCTTTTTCTTGTATGGTGGTGTTCTAAGGCGGGATGCCAATCTTGAGCGGAGGTTTCTTAGATGAATGTATTTGGTTATTTTGTTTCTGATAAAAAAGCGGTCCTGTTCCATGTATAGCTTCGTGGGTGATACAAAGCAGCTTGAAAGTGCCACCTTGGACAGAAAGTATTATAATCCCAGGATTTGTAATCCAGAATTACCCTATTTTTTAAAAGGGAAATGGGAGGGCTGCTTAATGTTATAGACCTATTTCCCTCTTGAATTCCTAGGTGAAACCTTTAGGAGGATACTTTTAGAAGGGCTGGAGAATTGGGCAGCAGATAACCAGGTGCTTACTGTGACCCAATTAGGTTTTAGAAAAGAAGTAGGGATGATAGAACAGTGTATTAATCTCCATCTATTATTAAGCAAATATACAATAGTAAAAAAAATCATATTTTTATGTGTTTTGCAGACCTTAGTAGTGCATTTGACCTTGTCAATCATGCTAAAATGTCAGAAGTTTTGATGGAGCCCCTGTAGATATAATTAATTTTTTTGCTCAACCGTACAGCCATCTTACAGCAAAAGTACGATATTGGATCAATGGAGAGTGTACGTCTGGTATTAGGATAGGGAGGGGCATTCATCAAGGGTGAGTTTTAGCTCCACTTCTTTTTTCATTATATATTAGTGGAATGGATGCGTACTTACAGCAACTTTTGGCTGACACACCAAAAGTTGGCAACCGCCCTGTCCCCGTCCTACGGTATGTGGATGACGAGATCTTGTTGTCTCTGAACACTAATGTTCTGCAGCTGTTGATTGATGGGTTTTTAGATTTCATGGTGGGTAGGAACATGCGTTTGACTCAGGATAAGACCTTTATAATGTCTTGTGTCCCAGGCAAGACTAAGAAACAAACCTTTAGAGTTAAAGGTCAAAAACGAACAGAAGTGTCATTTCACTTATTTGGTGGTACGCTTCTCTAATTCTGGCTTGTGAAGCCAACAGCTGAAAATTTTAAGATCTTCAGAGGCCATCTTCAGGTTTTCATCTAAAATTGGTTTCAAACCGGTAAAAGAAAGGCTGACAATTTATAAAAGTAAAACAATTAGTAGTGTTTCCTATGGCTTGGCTTCATGGAGATTAGTGAATATTCAATCGCTGTAAGTATTGGAGAATACATTTTTGGACAGAGTGCTTGCGGTACCTAGTTGCACATCATCTTATATTATATGCAAGGAACTGATGCTCCTCTTTATTGAAGATTCTATTTATCAAGAGCTTTGTTAACTTGGCATAGTACATGGTCCAAAGAAGGGATAGGTTTTACTAAGGAGATTATAAGAGATTGTTTAGCTCTTGACCATAGTAAAATAATTCCTTGGTTTGTACACTGGAAGAACTTGCTGAAAGGTATTGGTTTTAATTCACACTTGGATGACCCATTTACAATACTTAGCTATAGTAAAAAAGACCTGAGGATGCTATTGAAGAGTCAGAGAGAGGCTGATGGGGGGCCAGAGAAGGCATGAAATTTACAGTAATGCGTTCTACATGAGATTTTTATGATAATGCCACCCCAAAATATTTGTCAATGGTTACCAATGTACAAGATAGGTTTTTATTAACTAGACTGTGTCTGAGGACAATACACTATTTATTTGCATTTTCAGTTATGGGAAATGGCAGGAGCATCTGCCAAATTGTCCTTGTGATGGTAAAATTATGCAATCTACTAAACATTTTATTTTATTTTGTAAACTTTACAAGGATATTAGGAGACACTTTTTAAAACCTCTATTTATTACCAAAGGTTGTTTTATTTTAAAGAGGGTTTTAATTTTATTGGTAAACTAAGTACTGTGGAAACCTTTTTTTCTGTAATTCAATGTATTGCAATTAAACAGAGGAAGACATATGTACATCTGGAGAGATTACAATATGAGGATGTGTATATTGATGGGCTGATGCAATAATGATCAAATAGATATTTTTGCTAATTGTTGTGTCTGTTTTATAAATATATTTGTTATTGTAATATTGTTTTGTATGCCTGTCTTTTATGGATTGTTTATCCAAATAAAAAAAGATTGACTTGACTTGAAGTAACAATAATCAACACTGTGGGCCTGATTATGACCCTGGCGGACGGCGGAGGCCGTCCGCCAAGGTACCGCCGCTGAATGACCGCACCGCGGTCAAAAGACCGCGGCGGCCATTTAGACATTTCCTCTGGGCCGGCGGGTGCTCTCCAAAAGCGCGCCCGCCGGCCCAGAGGAAATGCCCCTGCAACGAGGACGCCGGCTCAGAATTGAGCCGGCGGAGTTGCAGGGGTGCGACGGGTGCAGTTGCACCCGTCGCGTATTTCAGTGTCTGCTTAGCAGACACTGAAATACTTTGCGGGGCCCTCTTACGGGGGCCCCTGCCGTGCCCATGCCATTAGCATGGGCACGGCAGGGGCCCCCAGGGGCCCCGCGGCACCCCCTACCGCCATCCTGTTCCTGGCGGGCGAACCGCCAGGAACAGGATGGCGGTAGGGGGTGTCAGAATCCCCCATGGCGGCGCAGCAAGCTGCGCCGCCATGGGGGATTCTAAGGGCAGCGGTAAACCGGCGGGAGACCGCCGGTTTGCCTCTTCTGACCGCGGCCGAACCGCCGCGGTCAGAATGCCCTGCGGGGCACCGCCGGCCTGTCGGCAGTGCTCCCGCCGACCCTGGCCCCGGCGTTCTTAGACCACCGGGGTCAGAATGACCCCCTGAGTGTTGAAGGCAGGCTCACCTCGGGCAGCCATAGACCACCTCCGGATGACGATGAATCTACTGATGAATCTACTGATATTGTTGTGGTTCACTATCAATGTGCCAAAGTCACACCTGACTGCAGATGCTCTCATTTATCTGAGCTATCCTGGAATTGGTGCGGTTTTGTTCTTTTTCCCCCAGACCATACCATCTATGACATTCGGTGTATGTTGCCAATGTTTCAGTGGGAATGGAGGATAGATTGATAGAGACATGACATATGATGATGGGTAGATAAGTGTGATATAAGATGAGTGCAGGGATTCATAAGTATCTAGTATAACAACTTATCTAGGAGTTATGTAATGACCTATGAACATGTTAAGCATAGAATACCATACACACATATATACACACACACACATGAATACACACACATATATGTACATACATATACATATTTAAACCATGAATAAATATACATTAGTTAAAAAGGTTTAAAGAGTGTGTGTGTGTAGTTTATTGTTATGACATAGTAGCGATACATACTTTCTAAAGAATTATATATAACTAGAATATACATATAATCAGAAAAATATATTTATCCACATAGGTATATGCAGTCCATAGCTGTTCGAATATGGTTGTTATGAAGACAAGAGCCAACTCTTGAGTAGTTTTCTGAAGACAAGATAGTTATCTGTGGCTCTTATAGTTGGGGGTAATGAATTCCATCGTTTGGCTGCTTGAACAGAGAAGGATGTACCACCTATAGTCTTTTTCTTGTATGGTGGTGTTCTAAGGCGGGATGCCAATCTTGAGCGGAGGTTTCTTAGATGAATGTATTTGGTTATTTTGTTTCTGATAAAAAAGCGGTCCTGTTCCATGTATAGCTTCGTGGGTGATACAAAGCAGCTTGAAAGTGCCACCTTGGACAGAAAGTATTATAATCCCAGGATTTGTAATCCAGAATTACCCTATTTTTTAAAAGGGAAATGGGAGGGCTGCTTAATGTTATAGACCTATTTCCCTCTTGAATTCCTAGGTGAAACCTTTAGGAGGATACTTTTAGAAGGGCTGGAGAATTGGGCAGCAGATAACCAGGTGCTTACTGTGACCCAATTAGGTTTTAGAAAAGAAGTAGGGATGATAGAACAGTGTATTAATCTCCATCTATTATTAAGCAAATATACAATAGTAAAAAAAATCATATTTTTATGTGTTTTGCAGACCTTAGTAGTGCATTTGACCTTGTCAATCATGCTAAAATGTCAGAAGTTTTGATGGAGCCCCTGTAGATATAATTAATTTTTTTGCTCAACCGTACAGCCATCTTACAGCAAAAGTACGATATTGGATCAATGGAGAGTGTACGTCTGGTATTAGGATAGGGAGGGGCATTCATCAAGGGTGAGTTTTAGCTCCACTTCTTTTTTCATTATATATTAGTGGAATGGATGCGTACTTACAGCAACTTTTGGCTGACACACCAAAAGTTGGCAACCGCCCTGTCCCCGTCCTACGGTATGTGGATGACGAGATCTTGTTGTCTCTGAACACTAATGTTCTGCAGCTGTTGATTGATGGGTTTTTAGATTTCATGGTGGGTAGGAACATGCGTTTGACTCAGGATAAGACCTTTATAATGTCTTGTGTCCCAGGCAAGACTAAGAAACAAACCTTTAGAGTTAAAGGTCAAAAACGAACAGAAGTGTCATTTCACTTATTTGGTGGTACGCTTCTCTAATTCTGGCTTGTGAAGCCAACAGCTGAAAATTTTAAGATCTTCAGAGGCCATCTTCAGGTTTTCATCTAAAATTGGTTTCAAACCGGTAAAAGAAAGGCTGACAATTTATAAAAGTAAAACAATTAGTAGTGTTTCCTATGGCTTGGCTTCATGGAGATTAGTGAATATTCAATCGCTGTAAGTATTGGAGAATACATTTTTGGACAGAGTGCTTGCGGTACCTAGTTGCACATCATCTTATATTATATGCAAGGAACTGATGCTCCTCTTTATTGAAGATTCTATTTATCAAGAGCTTTGTTAACTTGGCATAGTACATGGTCCAAAGAAGGGATAGGTTTTACTAAGGAGATTATAAGAGATTGTTTAGCTCTTGACCATAGTAAAATAATTCCTTGGTTTGTACACTGGAAGAACTTGCTGAAAGGTATTGGTTTTAATTCACACTTGGATGACCCATTTACAATACTTAGCTATAGTAAAAAAGACCTGAGGATGCTATTGAAGAGTCAGAGAGAGGCTGATGGGGGGCCAGAGAAGGCATGAAATTTACAGTAATGCGTTCTACATGAGATTTTTATGATAATGCCACCCCAAAATATTTGTCAATGGTTACCAATGTACAAGATAGGTTTTTATTAACTAGACTGTGTCTGAGGACAATACACTATTTATTTGCATTTTCAGTTATGGGAAATGGCAGGAGCATCTGCCAAATTGTCCTTGTGATGGTAAAATTATGCAATCTACTAAACATTTTATTTTATTTTGTAAACTTTACAAGGATATTAGGAGACACTTTTTAAAACCTCTATTTATTACCAAAGGTTGTTTTATTTTAAAGAGGGTTTTAATTTTATTGGTAAACTAAGTACTGTGGAAACCTTTTTTTCTGTAATTCAATGTATTGCAATTAAACAGAGGAAGACATATGTACATCTGGAGAGATTACAATATGAGGATGTGTATATTGATGGGCTGATGCAATAATGATCAAATAGATATTTTTGCTAATTGTTGTGTCTGTTTTATAAATATATTTGTTATTGTAATATTGTTTTGTATGCCTGTCTTTTATGGATTGTTTATCCAAATAAAAAAAGATTGACTTGACTTGAAGTAACAATAATCAACACTGTGGGCCTGATTATGACCCTGGCGGACGGCGGAGGCCGTCCGCCAAGGTACCGCCGCTGAATGACCGCACCGCGGTCAAAAGACCGCGGCGGCCATTTAGACATTTCCTCTGGGCCGGCGGGTGCTCTCCAAAAGCACGCCCGCCGGCCCAGAGGAAATGCCCCTGCAACGAGGACGCCGGCTCAGAATTGAGCCGGCGGAGTTGCAGGGGTGCGACGGGTGCAGTTGCACCCGTCGCGTATTTCAGTGTCTGCTTAGCAGACACTGAAATACTTTGCGGGGCCCTCTTACGGGGGCCCCTGCCGTGCCCATGCCATTGGCATGGGCACGGCAGGGGCCCCCAGGGGCCCCGCGGCACCCCCTACCGCCATCCTGTTCCTGGCGGGCGAACCGCCAGGAACAGGATGGCGGTAGGGGGTGTCAGAATCCCCCATGGCGGCGCAGCAAGCTGCGCCGCCATGGGGGATTCTAAGGGCAGCGGTAAACCGGCGGGAGACCGCCGGTTTGCCTCTTCTGACCGCGGCAGAACCGCCGCAGTCAGAATGCCCTGCGGGGCACCGCCGGCCTGTCGGCGGTGCTCCCGCCGACCCTGGCCCCGGCGTTCTTAGACCACCGGGGTCAGAATGACCCCCTGAGTGTTGAAGGCAGGCTCACCTCAGGCAGCCATAGACCACCTCCGGATGACGATGAATCTACTGATGAATCTACTGATATTGTTGTGGTTCATCATCAATGTGCCAAAGTCACACCTGACTGCAGATGCTCTCATTTATCTGAGCTATCCTGGAATTGGTGCGGTTTTGTTCTTTTTCCCCCAGACCAGACCATCTATGACATTCGGTGTATGTTGCCAATGTTTCAGCCTCTGTCCTAGAGCTCAGTGAGGATAATGTTGAGTCTGCTGGGACACTTGACCTCCTGCATCTTGCTAATAATCCATGAAAGAGGGCACATGTGGGGTCTGCAGTCCGACCTGAAGTCCCAGTGGGCACATCACCAGGGGAACATGTTCGATTCCTCAACAGATTTGAAGGCGACTGCTACAGACCTTTGATGGTTACTGCTAGACTGTGATTGGGCCAGTAGCAGACTCACAAAAGTTGGACTTGAATTTAACTCTTACTTTTCTAATGCGTTCCCATTCAAGATCATTCACATTTCTCCACTACTCTTGACATTGAAAATGGGCTTTCTGCTTACGATCACATCAGCTCATCGCCTGAGTAGGTTGGAGGCACCTTCAGTCCAGCTGCCTTACACCACATTCTTTCCAGAAAAAAATTGTGTTGAGAGCTCAAGATGGATTTTTTCCAAAGGTAGTAACAACCTTCCACATGTGGCTGGCCATCATTCCTCTGAGTTTGTTTGCCCCTCCTCACAACTCAAAAAAAGAGGAGATGCTCCATTGTTGAGCCCCAGCAAAGGTTAAGGTTGGGTAAGAACAGGTAAACTGAGGTAACCCTTGATATCTGATAGAGACTTCTAGTTGCAGATTCCTTAGCTTATAATTACACCCATGCGTCAGACTGCATCCAGAGACTTTTCTTCGAGCAGTACCCTTGCATGTTGTCAGGTGGCATCAGTTGACTCCATGTTCGTCGTTCTCGTCGTGATTCCTGTGATCACATCGGGGTCGCACTTAAATACCACCTTGACACGGTGATGTCAGTTCTTTCTGCATCACACGCTGATCCAGAGAGAGCTACTCTGGTCGTTTTTTGACCAATTTTGGTGACTTTTTGTGCATTGAGGATGTCCCCGAAGACTGTGTTGAAACCATGTGAGGACTGTCACTGCATGATGTTGGTGACGGATCTGCACCAGGTCTGTTTATGGTGTTTGGAGTATGACCACGACCCGAAGTCATGCGCCGAGTGCCGGGTCATGCATCTGAAGGCTTTCAGGGAGCAGTCCCTAAAGCTCATGGCGGCCCGGCTCTTGACTTCTCATCTCTCCCGGTCTTGCTTGAGAGGAAGGTCTCAAGACTGCTTGCAAAGTCACCACCACTCGTCTTCTTCCAAGTCTTCGGTTCACTCGGCTAAGAAGAAGGCTAGGCATTCTTCGACTTCATCCAGTCACTCGGCTGATGCAATGCCGAAGGAGCGTCGACGTCCAGGGCCTCTGCCAGCGGAGCCTACTTCTGGGTCCGCTCCGCACCTCCCTGACTTTTCCGGGAGCCGGAGTGACCCCTGCCCAACTAAAAGAGTTCTATAAGGCCATGCGTCTCATATTTGGGCAGTCTGACTCCACTGCGGCTCCGTCTGGGTCTGGGAGTTTGGCTTGGTGCCCTACCGGTTCTGCCCCAGCGGCTTTGGCCTCGGCCTCCGAGGGCCCCTCTGGATCTGCTATCAGATCCGTGCCAACAGCGGTCGTGTCATTGTCGGTTGGGCCCATGTTCAACATTGACCCAATCCTAATTCCCGATTCCCAAACGGTCAATGCCGCTTTCAACTTTGATGGGGCCTACTCACCCCAGTTCAGATTCGGACCCTTTTTCCAATGGGTACAAAAATGAGGAGGGATTGGAGGGGTTGCAGGACCCTTATGCATTACAGCTGGATGACCCTAACATGGATTGGGCTTTGGGCTTTGGGTGACGCTAGTGGTCTGGATACTTCTCTAGACACTGGCATGCTTTCTCCTTCTACTGTGGCTACGGCGGAGATGGGCTCCTATTTAGTGGTAGTCAGTAGGACAGCTAAGGTCCTTGGCCTCAGACTGCCCACTTTATTGGTCAGGACTAATCTCCTGACAGAGATTCTTCAGCCTGAGGCTTCCAATTCAGAACCTGTACTGACATTCAGTGAAGCCCTCACTGATGTCCTTCTGGGTACTTGGTTCGACTTAGCACAGGGGCTCCTGTGAACAGGACAAACGCCCACCTTGAATGACCCTAAATTCCAGTACCAACACCCAAGGCCTGAAAGTGTTGCGATTCAGGCTTCCTCTTCTTCGGTGCATTCCCCCCTGCTCCCCAGATATGGAATCAAGGAGACCGGACCAACTTGCAAAGAAGATGTTTTCTTCCTCAACCAACTCTCTGGGTAGATTGATTGCGTCGACAGTTGCCTTGAGGTGTCACGCCTGGTTATGCACATTCGGTTTTTCCGGGGATGTCCCACAAAGCCTTATGGACAAGCCCTTTGATAGCAACCTTCTCTTCAGAGACAAGGGGGACTTGGCGCTTGAGAGGTTCAAGGAGTCCCGGGCTGCAGCTTAGTCCCTTGCCTTTTGCCTGCCCCTCGCCCACAACAGTCCACCTTGTGCCCCTTTTATAGCCACGGAAGGGACTCCCTGTCACGTCCCTTTCCCAGCTACCGAGCCACCCACGCTACTCAGTCTCTGCTTGGCTGGGGATCCTGAATCTCACTAGCTCATGGGACAGGGGACCAGAGGTCTGCCGAGTCCATGCCTGCTGCAGCCTCCAAGCCTTTCTGGTCTGTTCCCCCACCTCAGACCAGTTGGAGGCAGGATTCGCCATCACCTGCCTGACCTGGAAGCCATCACAACTGACAGGTGGGTTTTGCAGATCGTCTCAAGGGGCTACTCGCCCCCCTTCGAGCCTGCCCCTCCAGCCATTCCACCATCCTACGGCCGCTACCGGAGGATCATCTGGCACTTATCCGAAAGGAAGTTGTGTCTCTCTTGGCCAAGGGAGCCTTAAAGAAGGTCCCTGTGCCAGAAGTAGGTTGAGGTTGTTATTCCCGCTACTTTCTGGTGCCCAAAAAGGACAAGGGCTTGCATCCTATCCTAGACCTTCAGGCCCTCAATCTCTTTCTCAAGAAGGAGAAGTTCAAAATGCTCACTCTGGCACAGGTCCTGTCTATCTTGGAACCAGAAGACTGGATGGTAGCGTTGGACTTGCAAGATGCTTACTTCCATATACCCGCCTTGCCTGCCCACAGACGATATTTACGATTTGTGGTAGGTCATTAACACTTTCCACCTTCAGACTACAGCAAACCTTCTGCACACGCTGAACATGCCAAAGTCACTCGTGACTCCCTCTCAGACGCTCTTTTTCCTCAAAGCTGATCTGGACACAGTGCAGTGTCGGGCCTATCATCTCCCAAAAATTAAGTCCAGGATACTCAGGCTATGATTCTGATGCTTCACTCTCTATCCTGGGTTTCGGTGAGCAATGACTCTAAGGCTGCTGGGCCTCATAGCCTCCTGCATCCTTCTGGTAGCACATGCCAGTTGGCATATGCAGGCTCTGCAGTGGGACTTGAAGTTCCAGTGGGCGCAGCATCAGGTGAATCTCTCTGACATGGTCCAGATCTCAGAGGGGACTGCAAAAGATCTGCAGTGGTTGCTTTTGAATCAGGTTTGGGTCAACGGCAGATCTCTCTCCCTTCCCCAACCTGATCTTACAGTAGTGACAGACGTGTCACTCCTGGGATGGGGTGGCCACAAGGGAGAGGCGGAGATCAGAGTTGTTTGGTCTCCGACGGAGTCTGGACTCCACATCAATCTTTGGGAGCTCCGGGCGATCAGGCTTGCATTGAAAGCATTCCTTCCCTTTATCAAAAACAAAGTAGTGCAGGAGTTCACAAACAACCCTGCTGTCATGTGGTACTGCAACAAGCAAGGCTAAGTGGGATCCTGGACTCTTTGTTGAGGGGTTCTGTGCCTCTGGACGTGGCGTGCACATTAGGGCATTACACTGGTAGTTCAACATCTGGCAGGCTCTCTGAACATCAGAGCAGACAATCTCAGCCATCGATGCATAGTCGATCATGAATGACGTCTCCACTCGGAAGTGGCCCAGGGTCTCTATCAGCAGTGGGGAGAGCCTTGGTTAGATCTGTTGCCTCTGCAGAGAATGTTGAATGTCAGCTCATTTGTGCGTTGGTGTTTCCAAGGCGACACCTGCTCTGATACGCTTTCATCTCGAGTCCAACTCAGACCTCCTTTATTCCTTCTCACCTATACCACTTCTGTCTAGAGTTCTGAAGAAGATCAAGAATGACCTGCACAAGTAATACTTGTGGCTCTGGACTCTGGAGGGAGAGTATGGTATCCAGAATTACTAAGTATGGCCACAGATCCTCCAGTCAGACTTCGCCTTGCGAAGGATCACCTGTAACAACAACAGGGGACGATCTTCAACCCTAACCTGTCCAATCTTTACCGACATGCATGGAGTTCGAGCTGGGGCAGTTGAGACCTTTTGACCTTCTGCCGGAAGTCTGTGATGTTATTTTGGCAGCCAGGCGTCCCTCCACCAAAATGGTATACCCCCTCCGTTGGCATAAATTTGTGGCATGGTGTACCAACAAGTCTGTTAATTCCCCTCTCTGCTCCTCTCTCTGAGGTTCTTTTGTTCATCCTTTCTTTAGCCCGGCACGGCTCTGCTTTGGGAAGCCTTAAAGGCTACTTATCAGCTAACTCAGCCTCTCGTAGATTGCCAGACCAACCTATCCTTTTCAAATGTCCTATTGTTTATAGATTCCTTAAGGAACTAACCCATTTGTTTCCTCCCACTCCGTTTATTATGCCTCAGTGGGATCTTAATCTGGTCCTCACTTGATGTGTGTCCCTTTTGAGCTGTTACACAATTGCCCCTTGGGGGTCCGTACTTTCAAAATTGCATTTCTTGTTGCCATCACCTCTGCTCGCAGAGTGAGTGGGCTTCAAACTCTTTCTTCTAAACCCCCATTTTTGTCTGTTCACCATGACAAAGTGGTGCTTCGTACGAGGACCTCCTTCCTTCCCAGAGTTGTTACGCCTTTTCATGTAGGCCAATCCAACACTTTGCCTACATTTTATGCACCCCAACATCCTTCTCATGCGGAGGAGAGACTCCACCGTCTGGATCCAAAAAGAGCATTGTTGTTCAACATCGATCGTACTATAGATTTCCAGGTGGACGATCAACTCTTTGTTGGATATGTGGGTGTGAAAAAAGTGAAGGTCGTGCAGAAGCGTACCATCTCATGATGGGTACTACTTTGCATCAAACTGCGCTATGCTGGGGCAAAGAAGCAGCCCCCTGAGGACTTGTGTGCTCACTCCACAAGAGTAACTGCTGCTTCCACAGCGTTAGCAAGCAGAGTTCCTGTCCTGTACATCTGCCAGGCAGCAGCGTGGGCATCCCTGTACGTTCACAAAACATTAGTGCCTGAACAGTCGGGTCTGCAGAGATGGCTACTTTGGTCATTCGGTCCTGCAGGACTTTTAAGTATGATCTTGGTTCGCACCCCACCACCGAGGATGGTTTTGCTTGGGTATCTATTCTAAGATAAGGAATGTGCAACTAGAAGTCTCTATCAGATGAACAAGTTACTTTGATTTATCTAGTAGAGACATATTCTAGTAACAGATTCCTTACTGACCTACCCATCCTCCGAGCTTGCAAACTGATTTCTAGTGGCAGGGATTCCCTTTTCAGGGCCTTAGCTCCAGTGCACTATTTTCAATGTTCTTCATGGCTTCGCCCTTTGGTGTGGAAAGTCATGGAAAGAAACTGATGTCACTGCGCTGAGTCAGCGCCTACGTGCTGCACCGACATCATCATGGCGACTACGAAGCCAACGACAAACACGGAGTCGACCGACACCACCTGACGGTGCGCAAGGGTACTGCTTGAAGTCAAATCTACGGATCCAGTCTGACTCCTGGGGGAAATTCTAAGGTAAGAAATCTGCAACTAGAATATGTCTCCACCAGATAAATCTTTACTGAAGGTAAGTAACTTGTTCATTGCCTGTGATAGCTGGGAATGAGATGTGAGTAACAGTATGAATTTATATGTAGATGACTACCTTTTCATCACAGATACCAGTGGTGAATGTTTATAATATGTATTGTGAGATTGTATATGTGAAATATGTTTGTTGTTGGGAATTGTTTATGGTTGGCATCAGAGTTAAAATTGTGTGAAGACGGTAAGTCTTTGGTGAAGGTCTTAAAATAACCCACGCAGCAGCAGCGGTGTCAGTTCTTCCTGTGGATGTGCTACACAGTGGAGGAGATGCATTGATTCCACAGGATGGTGAAGCACCTTAGGCCCACTTCCACGGGTCCATTTCCGGTGTCAGTTCAAGAGATGCAGGTCCAGTCCTTCTCACCCAGGCAAGAGGGCAGCAGGTCAGCACAGCAAAACAGGAGTCCAGCAGAGTGGCAGGCCAGCAGCACAGCAGTCCTACTTCCTGATATAGTATCCGTAAGTCCAGACGTCTACTGAAGTGGTGGTGTCTGTGGTCTTTCTTTGATACACAGTTGTGCCTTTGAAGTCGGGAAAAGCTTCTAGAGGAATGCCTTTAAAGTACAGAGGTGCTCCTTCTTTCCTTCCCTAGCTCCAGAATAAGTACAGGGGGTATGCAGCCCCTTGTGTGGAGACAGGATACAGCCTATACAAGTCTGAGGCTGGACCCAGCTTCCCCCTCCCATCTTGCCAGCGATGTCCCATCTACTCACACCTAAGCTCCCATTGTGTGTGGCTGTCCAGCAGGAATACACAAAGCCCAAGTGCTAACAGTCATGTGACTAGAGGCAGGCTGCCAACACCGAATGGCTAAGGCAAGAAAAATCCAACTTTGGCTGGTTAGAACTGTGCACACACAGGCTCTGCTTTGGCAGGCCTGATACATGGTTAAAGGGCTCAAGTGGTGCTGCAGGCCCACATGTAGCATCTAATGTACGGGCCCTGGGCATGTGTAGTGGCACTTTACTAGGGACTTATCAGTAAATTAAATATACCATTTGGGTATGAGCAAATGTTACCACGTTTTAGGGAAAGAACACAAGTACTTTAGCACTGGTAAAGTGTGCAGAGTCCTAAGATAAGCAAAAACGAAGTCAGCAAAACAGAAGGTTTGAATGTAAAAAGTGACGGGGGAAGACCACACCAAGGATGCCAGGTCTACCAACTATGTTGTTAATAACTCCACTGAGATATTTATTTTGGATGTATGACTCGGCTAATTGTAGAGGTGAAGGAGGTAGAGGCGAAAGGAGGTGGTGGATGAGCTACCAGTTTCCCGGCTCTTCCTTAGCTCCACTGTTTCAAGGGTGAAGGAAACCGTTTACAGCCAGTGTTCTGTTTGCAGTTACCAACAGGGCCATTGGTCAGCTGTCACCTCACCCAGGCCTCTGTGAGCTGGAATGTAGAGAGTATAAAGGAGGACTGTGACAGCTGACACACGCCTCAGCTCTGTGTTCACTAATGTGAAGAGGTTGCTGGACTACATTGCCTTAAACGTCCTGCCTTGTTCAAGTGTAGGCATTGGATGCAACATTTTTTTTAATCACCATAACTTTGTTCAAGGACAGGATATCTGTGTGCTTGCCCCCCTGTCTTACTCAAGTATTAAGGTATATTTATGCAGCACCCCTAAGTGCAGGGGTAGTGTTTATAAGGCCTTCCAAATAATTTCCCCCCACATTGCCATATGAATTCCTTGCACAAAGGCAGGGCTACTGAATGCAAATTTCCCCAATCTTACTTAAGAGAAGATGTGCCTTTGACCTCCCCCTTTTGCCCACAGTTGGGAAGTGTACTTGGATCCCATACCTCTATTGTCAAATGCTTTGTGTTTTTCCAGTTCCTACCCCCACATTCCTCAAAGATGTGGTAGTGCTCATGAGACCCTTCGCCCTGCTCCTGCCTTGCCCAGGGATAATACTTTTGTTTTTCCCTCTCCTGATGATTATGAACATTGGGAGAGATGCAAAGAAATATCAGTGGCCAAAGTCTGTTCTTTTAACAATTGAAAACTTGTTGCTAAATATGATAAAATGTTGTTGAAAACGATTTTGGCAGTGGACTATATCGGCTCTGTCCCTCGCCTTGATCAAGGGTGAGATGTTGTGCTTTAATTATGCATATTGAATGCCTTGACCGATGTTGAGGATTTGTTTCTCTTAATGTTCAGAAGGATTATAATAATATAATGGCAATGGATATTTTTTTCCTACTACTTTGCACACTGTTAGGGAGCTTGAGTGGTCTTGAACACGCGCTTTTCCTTATGTGGGAAATTTGCTTTGTGTAAACCTTTGCCATCTCTAAGGCCACTACCCCCACCTTGTCCAAGGAAGGTGGCAGTGTAAGTAACTCCTCTGCCCTGTCCTTCTAATGGGAGGCAGTAGATTTATTCTTTACTGGCCCTTCCAAAGGTCAGTAGGAGTTGTTCCATTGGTCCCCTCCAACTTATCCAATGGCTAGTGGATATCCCTAAAATCCGTGAGGCAGTTCACTGCTACACAAGTAGATTCGTCAAATCTACATTTATGAAGAATGCACCAGGGCAGTTGAGAACTTCAGTTCATTGCAGTTGTAAGCCTCACAAATGGGAGCATAGTTCAGTTCACAATTATGAGCAGGTCCTCTGGCAACTCAGAGCTGTCATCCTCCAGTCCCACAGCATTTAGCCTGCCACAGAATTTCTTTGACCAGCACAGCTAACAGTTCGTCTTTCAGCCTGTAAATAAAGCTCAGTTGCTTTGAGTTGCTCTGTTCTTCATTGGCCTACCAAAAGCTACATATCATGGATGTTATAAATTAAGTTGTTGGTTGACTGAGGTATAAGCGCTGGTCAAGAAGCAATCACATTCCTAGTCAGGGTGAAGCAGAATCAATCCCAAAATTAACCTGTGCTCACCCTCTGGTAGCTTGCACAGAGGAGCAGTCAGACTTAACTTAGAGACATGTAAAGTATTTGTGCAAAATCAGGTTAGCAAAATGGATCTGAATTTAATCAATAAAACAAGAGCAAAACAACAACCATCTAATCGTTAGAACTTGAGGTATGAATTTTTTACGAGTAAACTAAAAAATAGCGCTCAAATGGAAGAAGCGCCAACGGGGACCATCTGGTCGTGCAAGGTGGAATAAAGTCAAAAGTTCAAGCCGACTGACATGGAGTGCAGGCTGGCTAAAGGGACCCAATTGAGCCCGCTGAGCCAAAGTATCTTAAATCCTGGTTGTGGAGCCTTGAATCAGATCTCAGCTTACCAAAAGTATATTTCATACTTCATCCACTTTCTGTTTCATTTAAACCCAGCTCATGAGTAGTGCTGGTCGAATAGCCTTTTTGCGCCCTGTGGAAACGAATGCAAATAAAATACAGCAGTTAGTTTCTGTCGGGACCAAGAACAGAAAAACTCACATAACCCAATAGCTGACTTGCTCGAATAGTGTTTTTTCTCACCATCAAAATAAGGCCCAGTGAATACTACATGAACCACGAACACTGGCTGGTTCGTGACAGTTTGGGAAGTTCTTCTGATTGTCCCCTGACCTCATTTTCCCGCGAAGAACCCCAAGGCTGCCTTGCGTTTGATATCCGCCCCAGTGGACGATTTGTGCACCCCAGTTTGCAGACAAATTAATATACAGGCGGATTTCATTTACTTAGTGTTCTGCAGATTACTCTCATCCACCCATATGTAGGCGCACAATCGATACGAAACGGAATAAAAAACTGTCTCAAATGTTTTTGTGTAAAGGAGTATTTCCAACCGTTTAGCCCGCACAGTAAAACAAAAATTTGTGCGTTCTTCCATCTGCTGTTATCCTCGATATAACCGCTCCTTAATTGTGGATTCCTGTTTTCCTGCTGAAATGAGTTTATATTTATTGTGAATGCTTCCCAGCTATAGCTCAAGGAAGCAGAGTTCCTAGGATCCTTAATTACTCTATTCTGAAGGTCGTAGTCTCAAGGCAAACTAAGCACGAAGAAACGCATTATGAAAGATATATAATGCACGTCACTATCATTTGAACATTCCAAGTAAAGGTTTTATAAGTAATTTTCTTGGCAATTACAATGTTCTTTTGGCATATGCCAATATATGAACACAGTGGCCTACTACAAATGGGCCCGCCCTTTGTTTCAAAGAAATTCACATTTAACTGCTCATGTTTTCTGTCCTCCTGCATTATATCGGTCATTTTTCTTTTACCAGTCTAAATTCATATGAATGTCATAACGATTGTGGGCTATTTAGTCAACATATTCTTTCAGCAAAGCTGTGCTGTTCCTGCCGGGGAAACCCAGTTCATTTAAACGGGAAGATTCTCGAGTTGTGGTGGTTGGAGAAAACTAAAACTTACTAGTACTGAAGCTGTGGTGTATCTGATACGCTGAGACCTTTCTCTTGAGACCTGATATAGATCTCCAAGCTTGATGTAAGGATCGATCTGTGGCTTAAATTCCAAAATGGCATAATTCTTTGTAGGAATATTGAATTTGCTGCCACTCGCCGGTCTGCTTTTTGCTTCTGCATCACTCTCTGTAGCAGACATCGGCTCTTCTTTGTGAGTAGGGGGGCTTCACTTAGCCGTGCCTCAGAGCGGATTCTCCAGTGCCAGCATATTTTAAACGAGGCAGTAAAACTGTAGTTAAGTTTAGGAAGTCTGATTATGTCAGATCTTGAAGTCTATGGATTGACCAGCTCTTCTCAATACGATAAAACGTAAGAAATTATATATTGTTTAACAGATAAATTGTTGTGCAGGACTAAATTATCTTTATCAGCCAATAAACGTCTTACAGTTTTATATTGATATAGAGGGCTGTTATGAAAGAGTGGGTTCTACTTACACTTCCCCCATAGCACCTGTTTGTGCATCTGTGCTGAGTGAGTCTCACTGAGTCTTACTCATTGTTAGCATCTGTAAAATGGATTGAGTCCTAACCACCAGTGCCCGTATTTTAAAATAAGGTCGCTACTGCACAGCTGGGTAGGACACTTCAAGCTAGTTATACGTGAACACGTATGGGGGTGGCGTCTGATGACTTGCAAGATGGTTGCGTTGTAGTATAGCTTCTTTGGCCATTTTATCAATCCAATAGTTATCTGCAGTGGGAAGAGTCATTAATTTCTGCATTACTTATATGCCTGAAGTTTAAGAATGCCTGAGTTGCCACATACCCTCACACTACCGTTGCAGGTTTGGTGAGATGAGATACTGACAAGTAATGCAGGACTCAGGCTAAGCACTGACTGGAGGCCAGATAGTGCACAACAGCTCTTTATCAAAACGTCTGGGATGGTGGTGTGAAGCTCTTGGTTTTCCTGTGGACAACCCATGTGGTGAGCCACCATCATCACACGCTTTGTGAACAGACAGGCTGCAAAATCAGAGTGCGTGGCTGCTAAAAGGTGACACTTGGAGGTAGTAGGTCCCATCTGCAAGTTAATTATATGTATTGCCTGGGCTGGTTGGGGCCATGTTTGAAATTCCATTAGTGGGTCATGCTGAATTGCAGTGACCGGGAATCCTGGAGGCTGGTCATGACAGAGCTGTGAGTGTGGCCTGGCTTACTGTGTGGTAAGGACAGATGATACTTGCATGGTAGGCCCAAATGCCTAGGGGGACCTAGTGTGTGTCCTGAAGCCAACCCGCCAATGTCATAATGTGGCTGTAAGTACCGCCAGTCTGTTGGCTGTACTACCGCCACATTATCGCCGACCGCCGGGGTCATAATGACCCCCTTAATCTCTTCAGGAAACTCCTTGTGTGTCGAAAATCATTGCACCACCTGCTGAAATCGACGCAAAGCCTACATTGCGACCGAGAAATCGCTGCATAGCAGACCGTAACGACACAGCCCCACTTCCCAACTGGAAATGCACCTGCCTTGCAACAGAAAATGAGATGCATCGCCTACCGGATCGATGCAGCGCCCGTGCCTTCTTCCAGCGTATCAAGGATTTCTCCTGCATCGTCCTTGGGCATCAAAATATCCCGCACCATAGTGAGGAACCAAAACTGTGTGTCAAAAAAACAACGCAAACCCCTTGCGCCGTGGAAAGAAACAACGCATCGTCTGTGCCGCATCAGAAAATTCAACGCAACACCCTATTTTTCCAGGCATCTCCTCTTCTGTGATCTCCGTGCGTTGTTATTTTTGACGCATACCAGGTGCTGTGTGTAACAAAGAGACAGCTGTTTATTTCTAAGGATTAAGAGTCTTTTAAACCTTTTAAAACTGCTATTTCAGCTGGTGCTTATTGGATCTTTGTCGTTTTGACCTTATTTTATTCAGATAAATATCTATTTTTCTAAACCTGTGTGGTGTACTTTTGTGGTGTTTTCACTGTGTTACTGTATGATTTACTGCACACATACTTTACAAATTGCCTTCTAAGTTAAACCTGACTGCTCAGTGCCAAGCTACCAGAAGGTGGGCACAGGATAATTTGGATTGTGTGTTACTTACCCTGACTAGGATTGTGGTCCCTACTTGGACAAGGGTGTACACCTCTGCCAACTAGAGACCCCATTCCTAACAGTCAGGAATGTATGTTCTGCCAAAGTAGAACAAACCTACTAAAGACTGTAGTTTCTTGATAGTATTTGGTGGCTGGAGTTGAGCACACTTCTCTAAAAAGTGCGGGCCAGGCCTTTGCCCTTGTTTGATAGCTCATATCCTAGGAACAATACACTGAGAAAGGCTATTTTAGTTTTTCTAAAATAAAATTTGTGCAAATCCCAGAACGATCCGATGGACCCTGGCAAGATGAATGTTGAGGTCGTCATCTGTGAGATAGATATCATCCACATAGGGCAACTCCTCAAGATCAATATAATGCAATATTGATGTTACACGGGCTGAGAACAGCCCTGGGGTGTTTTTGTAGCCTTGGGGCAAACAAGAGAAGCGTTTTTGTGAGCCAAATGAGAATGCAACCAGGTCCTGACTTTCATGTGCTAAGTTTTGGCAGAAAAAAACATTGGAGATATCCAAGGTTGTTTTATATTTTTTAAGAACTGTGTTGTTAATTAGTGCTGTGTTGGGTGAATTTTGTATTGCTTATGTGCGTGCGTGACTATTTAAGTGTCTGTTATCTAAGACAATTCTGTATGAATGGTCAGGTTTTGCAACAGGGAATAATGGATTATTCATTTTAGAGACACAGGACTCAATTACACCCTGGTACTTGAGCTGAGTGAGTACCTCCCTCACCAGAGG
Source organism: Pleurodeles waltl (assembly GCF_031143425.1). Lineage (NCBI taxonomy): Eukaryota > Metazoa > Chordata > Amphibia > Caudata > Salamandridae > Pleurodeles > Pleurodeles waltl. The sequence continues at coordinate 880,857,741 of NC_090449.1, forward strand.
TTTGGCTTTGTGTTTAACAGGATATTGTGGCTGAGGCCGGGGTGTAGATTTACCAGTAGTACATGGTAAGGAGAATCCTTATCCCAACCTACATGGTTGCGGTATAGAGCGGGTGCTTGCGCTAAAGCCCAATTGACAGCGTAGGCTTGTTTTACTGCTTCTGGAACGAGATCAGAGAAAGAAGGCAAAATTACATTTTCCCAATGTGGGAGCTTACGGATGTGCTCAGGTGGGCAGTCCCTCTCTGCCAGTAGGATATCACAACGAAGTATATCCCAGAATATCACACTGATGGTGTGCTCTATGTCTCTGTCGATTTGGCTATTTAAATCCTAAACCCTTTTGGGTGGGTGAACATTCCCGTCTACAGTCTCGACTGCAGTAAAGTCGCTAGTTGCTTTCGCATCCAAATGATCTTTCAGACTCTGGTGACATATTGTGACTTCTGTAGCGCTGTCCAGCAGTGTCACAGCCCACATCTTGTTCTTCAGCAATGTTCTGAAGTTTACTGGCATTTTTAATTGACAGTGCTGTCATCTTTTTCTTTCTAAACTGTGGCTTTTGTTGTGGGGACTTCTCTTCTTTTTTGTCTGAAGACTGCAATGAGTCTTTCTTCTGTTTCACATTTTAAGGACATTGATCTGACCGGCCCACTCTCTTGCTACATCTATCCTGTGCCTCCTGAAAGGAACAAGAGGGGTGCGTATCAGTATATCTGTCAATAGCTTTTATATTCTCTCTATTTCTGAGATTATATCTCCTTTTGGAATTCTCCGGTTGTGGAAAGTCCACTCTCTGACTTTGTCTGTCTTTAATTTGCTTTTGTTTTTCCCAACATTTTTTTAGAACCCTCCTTTGCTTGGTTGGCACCTTCCTTAGTGGTGGTACTTTGTATTTCAGCCTTTTTCGGCTTTGCTCCAAAACTATCCCTTCCTATACTGGTATAGGTATCGAAAAGGGTTTTCAGTAGATGTTTCTCCTGTTTCAAGTGTGGAATCTCTCTGAACCACTGGCGTATAGCCAACACTGCCGCTTCCCCTTTAATGTTACTTAGTAATATTGAGGAGACTGCGTTCAAGTTATGCATTAATTTCATCCCCAAGTCTAGGGCTGGAGCTGCCCTGTATTTGTTCTGAATTAGTTTTAACACTTACGGTAAATTGGCAAGTGTCGAGGTTCCATGTGTAGTAGTATAAATCGCAACAAAGACTGTACTTCATGTGGCACAGTCATCAACTGAGGGAACCATCCCGAAGGGCAAGCACATTGTGAGAATTCTATGTTTTTGCTGTGTCTATTATGGGGAAACACAGCTTCCAGCTGATCAGTTTTGTGGGCTATCCAGAACTGGATTTTCTCTTGTTCCGTGGGCGCTTTGCCCATGATAGAATGTAGTGTTTGTGGCTTAATCCCAGTAGTAGTCAATTGATATCTAGGAGGTGCTGGATGCGTTGTTGTGTTCAGAGTTCACAGTTCGAACTGAACAAGTCGTCTATATAGTGTTACTAGCTCAATGTAGAGATTGTGTAGATCAGCCGCCTGCATGTGTTGTACACCGGGGTGCGGTGTATATGTGGCAAACATTGGCCACTTTGGCCCTTTATTACCTAAGAGACCTAATCTCACTGGTTGTATTACGTGTGGTAGGGCGCCATTAAACCAGTTCTAATGTTCTTGATAAGTAATCAGTATTTCAAGATACTGGTATTCTTGGTATTGTTGTTGTACATTTGCAATTCTGTATGTGTGGAATGTAAATTTTCTAGGGTCTTCCTCAGGAAAGGTAACCCAGGAATAGAATGATTCTATCTGTAAGCTTCATGAGCTTCTACAATGAATGTGACATCCCTGCTTTCATCACCTAAGCCGTGCTCAATCAGATGTAGCATTAATGCATGTCTGACATTCTTGGGAATGTCTATGGTGTTAGCCATATTATGAATGGGTAAAGAGATGGAGCAACAAATGTGGAGTAAGTCCTTTTAAGAGCTCGAGCTCGAACAACCTAGAACCTAATTAGGTGCTTCCTGTTCAAATGAGGAGAAATATCCAAAAGACTACGGACGTCTCTGTATAATGGTACTTAGGGTACCTGTTGTGTGTGAGACGGAGATACTCAGGGCATCTGTAAATTGGTGCTAAAACACCATCATTGGTGGAGCCATGTCATAGTGGGCTGCTGGTTTAGGGATGACAGCACTTTTGATTGTAGGCAACTAGGGCAATACAACAACAAGTTGCAACTGTCGGACCAACCCTCCCGGCTCACAAGCAATACCTCACTAAAAACCCCAAAAGTAAAGGAATATTTGTGGCAGCCTTAACACATGGACTCAAGAGTGCAACATCTCTGGGGAGTTGTGCTTAAGCGGAGATTACCCTTTTGTCACATGAGCAATATGTCTCGTTTTCACACAGGCAGTGAAGGAGATGCAGTGAAGTTTTCAATATGTTTGTTTAACAAGACTGCAATCTACTGTAAATTGCATGGGCTGCAATGATTAAGATAATGAATAATGCAAGAAACAGAATTGTAAAAACAAGAGTCATGAATACAAAGACCCCCACCATTTTGCAATAACATGAGATCTGAAATAGACCCTAATACCCTAGCATGATGAGCCTAATTTCAAACCTAAAGAGAACTAGGTGTGATAAACCTAATCTGCCAGTACCATGTCCATGAGAAGAGCCCCCAGCCCTCCAAACCTTGTTACCTTGGAATGCGGTGTCTAGATCAGACTCCGTGAGGGCATGAAGGCTGGGTCTACATCATAGTGAAGTGTAGCATGGATAGCGTTGATGGCATCTGGTAGGAATCCCTCTGATAATCTTGTCTGTGTGAGATGTATTCATACAGAACTTGTAGGACCCCTGATGCAGTTATGTTCCCAAACAATAGATGAAAAGGCATGTTTGAGGCGCAATTATATAAAAAATTCCCTGAAAGGTACATTATGATACTGCCACAAGTAAGTGGGAAAGTACATAATGTGAATACCTGTGTATATCACTTATCTTTGATGCTGATAGTGACACCTTCACAGAGTGGCACTGATAACATGTAATTAATACATCTTCCTAACTATAAACAGAGCTGACATTTTGGAATAAATAATTAAATAAATGTGCTAAAACAGAGCAGGCTAAGTAGGGTAAAAGTCACTAGGTGACGGGGACACAAGCCTGCAAGCCAGAAGGCTAGACTATCTTCTGATTCCCAGTAAAACCAAATAGAATCCACTATAGTCTTGGTACACTGAAAACTGAATTCTGAATTTTGGAGCAGTTCCATGTACCAATTACAGTACACTTGCAGAATTACTGGGCAAACTTTGGGAAGAGACAGACTGTGAAGTCAGGTTTCTAGGTAACCATTCAATGGCCAGGATGTAGGAGCAGAGCAAATGAGAGTGTAGGAAATTGATAAAAATGCTGCAGCCAGTCTGAATCATAAAGACGGCATGGTCTTTGAGACCTTCGATGACTGCAAACTCCCTGACTCCCCAGGCATGCTTTCTCAATTTAGAGAATACTACCGACATCTGTACTTTCACAGATTTCGTATTGTGAGGCACAGGAGTCAGAATATCCTGAAAGACCTAACATAGCATAGTTCGAAGAAATGTATAGAGAGAAACTGATGTAACCAAATATGGTGGCAGTGGTGGGAGGGGTCGTCCAATGCATGATGGCAACTTATGGAAGATGGCAGCATGGTGAACATCTATAAAGAGCTTTGTGACGTGCTGGCCCTTCGTACACTTTCAGTGTTTGTGTCAGCCCATATTCATGGGCAGCGCCTGCAGACTCTCCTGAAATTGAATATGGTTGCCTTTCTGAAACCAAATAAACCTGAATCCTTATACACGTCATGTAGATCCCTATTGTTACTTAGCACTGAAATAGAAATCCTAGTGAAGAATATTGCCAACTTCTCCTCCATACATGCCACGGCTGGTGCTTAGTAAACAAAAGCGATTTTCCCCAGACTTCCTAACAATGCATAGTCATTGAATGTGTTTTTACCACCATTGACCAGCTGTACATGGATTTCTTGGCTGCTGCATTCTTTTTGGATGTGAATACAGCTTTTGCCTGTATCACGTACGATTTAGGACTCAGACTCACGTATCAACATTGGTTCACTTATTCCTTTACTTATGGGGTTGCAAAGGAACGGTTTGCGTAACACCTGCCCATCGCCATAATATTTATAAATTGGGTGTTGATAATTATTTACTTTAAGAATAGGAGTGAAAAGTAAGTACTGAAAATCCATTGTCTATTTTTGGAACAGTGAGAGAACTGTTTCAACATATATTCTGTTACATAATTCATGCTCTGAAGAAGTTCAAAAGAACGAAATACTTTGGCTGTAGATATTTTCTATATAATAAGACTTTTTGGAACTTATTAAAGAAGAAATAAGGAAAACGACTGTGTTTATTACATTTTTAATGCTGATTTAGGTTTGGGTGAGCGAGGGCGAGGGGGGAGGGTGAAGGGGTTCTTATTATGGTTTTTGGAAATTAGAATAAGACCTGGTCCTATTCTGCTTTTGTACACTTGTTAGAGATAAAGTTTGATGGTTTTCTCTGAATTCAACTCAATAAATCTTGTTAAAAAAGATATCCCACTCCCAGTGAGATGCTTCACGACTTTGGCTTTCCTTCCGGCCAAGAGCAGGTTGCAAAGTGGTGGTGGTGGTGGTGGTGTAAGGGTCCGCTCCCTGTGATAGCAGACTGGGATAGACACTTGATTTTCTGCTGTGACATGTCTGATTTATACTCACTGCTTCTTCCAGCTGTGGTGAGACTAAATGATACATTGGGTATCTTTAATGGAATACGTTCAACGACGAAGGCATAGCACATTGATTCTGATTGCTTTTTGGTTTGTATGAGATTGCATGTTGCCTGATGTGCGCAGAGATTGGCATGGGTTGTCGTCATCATCCTGCCACGTAGTTGTTACTGTTGTAGGGGTCTAGTTCTAGACAGTTATGCAGGAATATAATTCTAGACTTGTAGCCTTCCTTATGTGTCTGCTGCTATGCCAGTCATTTAGAAGCGTCCGTATATTTGAAAGGTTTTGTTAATTGGGATGATTTTGCACATTATTCTACAAAACACCACACTTTGTAATGTCAGTTTCTACATTGCTGTGTAATGGTATGTAGTAAAATGACCAAATATGTTATCAGGTGTGAAAACAACCCACAAAACACATAAGCATGTGTTTGTATGGCTGTACACATGTTTGTGGGCTGAGCAAATTGAGCCAATATCTAACTCAGCCCAGTAGCACATAGGTAGCCTGTCACACATGGGACCTTCAATAAATTGGTAAAGGCCTATACATACTTTATGAATTAATTGGGCATCCAAAAAGAAATATCCTCATTTCTTTTTTGACCGCAGTGTGACACAATAGCGCATTGCTGTGAGTCTGTGGTGGTTCACTATAAGTCTGAATTGCTTTGTTGTATTCGCACTCTAAGTGAAAGCTGCGCCAAAATATTCACATCCCATTGGACCAACATAGAAAGATGATTAAAGTCACGTTCTTAATGCTAAAAAAAAGTCCATAGTGTAAATATGATATTAGTTTGGCCATATACTTTCGGTTTTGCAATATTTTGCTGAGTTAAACTTTCATGACATTTTCCTTTTCACTACCTTGGCAGGCAAAGTAAGTTATTCTGCAGACAACAGGCATTTCAACCATTTTGATGGGATTAAGTCTTCTTGTAGAGGAATCGGGTGGGGGAGAAATCAGCATAAACTGATTAATTCTCACCTCACTGACAAGACGAGGCATGCTTTTCTCATAGGTACAAAAAGGAGCATCTAAAACATTTGCACCAGTCAGTGGATGTTAGGGGCATGGTTAAGACCAAAGAGAGGCCTGTTGCCAACCAAGAGTTGATTTTGCCATGATAAAAAAAATCTCATGTTGTCCAAGAAGGTAAACCAACCATTGGGTTGCTCCTAAAAAGTATCAGTCAGGGGTGGAGGATTGAGGTGGTATCTATGGATTGAGCAGAGAGTCTCACCGTATGGAACTCTCCACTTCTACTTTTAAACCTCTGCACAGGGGAGAAACTCTGAGAAGAATGGGAACTCTAGACGAAGAGGAAGGATGAACCCTGTGTGGATATAATACTGACTGGAGTGGAGGGACAATCTACAATTTTACTTTATTGAAATCTGTTGGCCTCTTGTCTTCAGAGCCATTGGCACTGTTCTCCACACCCCGTCAGCGGGACAGTAGAGGGTGTAATTTCTGGGACCCTGAATTAAAGGGTTCATTGGACTTCTATGGCCCTGTTCTGGCTGGAGGTTCTCTATGAAGGGTCCCCCGGGCTGCTGCCCATCACACAGGTGCCTGCTGGTGGAGACCTTGTAGCGGTCCTTGTACTCTTGGCTTCAGAGGACGATGCAAGATAAATGACGAAAACTTCATCAGTAAATTAATTAATAGTGTAGGTCTAGAAGACCCTAAACCAACACTCTTGGTGCCTGGAGCGTGCCACCTTGAGCAGAAAGCAAACAAACTCCTGTAGATCGGCCAAAGAGCCCAAAGAAAATTGTGCTTATCCGTCCAACTCATATTGTGAACTGCCTGGTGAGCCTCCAGTGCTGTGGGCTGAGCAGACCCATATCGCATGCAAGGTAAACCACAGATGGGAGGCCAGTATCCCAGAGGCCAAGTGGTGCACATAGAGTGCACAGTGCTCAAAATCCATTAACCTCCGGGATGGCCAGTGCCTTGAGGAAAGACACATTGTTAAAGACTGGGAAATTAGAGGCCCTGCACTAGGGTAATCTTCCCATCCTGATCATTCCTGTGTGTTCCCACTCCCTCCTCTCCACATGCCCACGTGCAGAGTAAGCGGTAGAACAGAATCTAAGAGCTTGCCCTGCATGCACAAGTAAAGGGCGAGCGGAAGAGGGAAAGGGAGAGTGTAATTGCCAAGCAGGCTGCCTGCAAGCATGTGCAGGTTAATGAGGAAGGGAAGCAGCAGACCACTGGCAGACAACCCTGAAGATTGTTCTTGAATCTCAATTTCATTCCCCTGACCAATGAAATGGAAAATAGCATTATTATTGCTGTACAAGAATTGCTGCTTCCTCTTTAGAGATGACCACATGCATTCAATAGCTCGTTCCCAATGCCCGGCCTGTTGCAGTGAATTCAGGGGTTGGTAACCTCACCAATTACGCCCCAGATCCACAAGAGCAATTATGTGGGGTGCGACTTGAATTGGTGCTAGATTTGGTATAACCGAGCTAGTATTTTCTTTGACCTAAGTCATCCCGGTTCTGAAACAAACAATCACATATATTGGATTGTTTTTCGAGCATGACTTCTGTGAATATGTTCCCATTCACCTGTAACCAAACAATACAGAGGTAAGGTTTGCAGGCATTCTATTGTGAAAAGCGACCCAGCAGATCAGACATTTACCACATTTGTTCCTGTGTTTACCTTCCTTTATGCTGAGGCTAGCACATTTTCATCCCACCAACTCCTTTTTCGTTATTCTTTCTACGAGGTGTCTTTCTTATTTTCGATGCCATTACTTGTAGTTCTCATTGAAAATTGCTCCAAAAAATCAAGACCTTACTGGACTGCTGACAGCAATGTATTTTAACAATGCTTTAGCACATCAGGTACAGCAATATTTGAAAAACGTGACAAGGTCACAGAATGCTTCGCTTTTCTCTTTGTTGTTGTGTCTGATAAGACTGTTAACTGGCTCTTAACTGGTTCTCAGCCAATGAGAGATTTTCCCCTTAAATGGTCACGTAAATGGCTACTAGCTGTGAAAATGCACATGTAACTCTTTGTATACACACGCTGTTCAGAACCTGGGGGTAAGAGAACAGAAATGTTTGGATATCACCAAGTCAGTTCCCCACACACCCCTTTCTGAATTATTTATTTTCATTCCAAGTGCTTGGCATCATATATCCCCCGCAGTGGCTGTCACAGCTAGACATAATCAAGTCTGCAACCCAAGTCTGATCTGTGCCTCCGCCGCATCCTCTGGTAAATTGGTCCTACAAGTTACACTATTGATTAGCTTTGGGCTTGTCTTAGTTCTTTCTTGGAGGGCACGGAGACCTTGATAAATTAATGCTGGCTGCCTAGGATGGCATTGATAAGTGTTCATTTGCTTTCGTCTCACAATGTGTCTTGAATACTGTTTCTGTCAGACACTGTGGTTATGACAGGGCTCGCGACTTCAATTTGGATTTTTATCCTTACGGATGCCTGTGGCGCCAGTGTGTTTTTTTCTGAAATTCTCTGCCATTCCTGTATTTCCAACACCATTTATAGCGTTACTATGGGGTGCCTCCTACCATGAACTATGAATTATGGGCTTCTCCTTAGAATCGGAATTGAAGGGATACAATTATAAAGCGTAAACTTTAATTAATCATGTCCTACATTGATGAACAAACGTTTGCTCACACTACCAAACTGACCAAAATTATAATGTTAGAATTAATTAAAAAAACATTTCTCGTAGTGGAAGAGAAAGCTGCTCACAAAGAAGGATGTCGAAAAAGAAGCATTCTCTGTTAAATTCGATTTTACAAATTCAACATGTGAAAGTAACAGGACGCAAAGCGTTAGGTTAAAATCGCTGCTGAGAACGCAGTTACAAATATCAGACAATTTTCCACTCCCAATACATCACAAATAGAAAGAAACAGTTTGAATGCGTATAATGCACCTTCCTGCGTGGTATCGTGCACCTTACGAAGTGGTAGATATGTTGCTATCATATCTGCAGTTTCTTTGGGTTTCTTTGATCATCATACGAACAGATGCTACATATTACTGGTATAATAAAAGCCTCGCTACTTGCATCCTTCTCCCATCATTTATTACAGTTCTCCAACACAAGACTGCTACTATTTTGCCCATCCAGGCAGTGTTCCGAGAACATTGTTAACAACTGTATATGAGTCCTTTCTACGTCATAAACTGGGTTAAATTGTCCACATATACCAGTGGCATTGTCAGGGTGCAACGAAAGTGGACCGCAAGAACGCCATAATAATAGTGCAGAAGGCCTCTCAAAAACGTGGGCCCGAGCGCTACTGCACCCGCCCTACGATAGCTGTGAATCTGGAGCTTCAATACCAATCTCACAAGCATGAACCCCTGGAGATTCTCTCCGTAACTTTCCATATTTCACAGTAAATTTTTTGAAAAAATGTGTTAAAATCCACTGCATTTACAGTCAAGCATAAAGTGGAACTTCTAAAATATTACAAGAACTCGAGTTCTGCTAAGATAGTCTCATCTTCCGCAGAGCATTTACCATTGCAACCTTCTGCTGAAACTGTCTAAAAAGCAATTCTTCTAAAGGTTCTTGTTGGAATGGGAATTTCCCTGCATGGTGAATCATGGTGCTCCCCTGGCCAACTGTAGCTATTTGACAATTTGTTTTTTTGTCTCTAGCCTCAAACTACTCTAGTGTGTGTTTAGAGGCCTATACTTGTTACCTTCCCTGAGTGAGGTCCTGGACCTATCAGGTGACCTGGAGAGATGCACCCAGTGTCCTCTCATTACATTGACCTAAACTACTCTCTCTGTCATAGGTTTATCATGAAGAACAGTGTACCATGATTTATGAGTCTATATTTGTGACCAGACATTTTTTCTGCGATGTCACTGGAGTGGACACCTGCTGGCTCACTTGTGTCAAGTACCACTTTTATGTGCTAACCCAGATCCTGACACTACAACCTCATTGTATGTTGTTTGTGTATGTGCCTGTATGGTACAAGCATTGTGTGTATGAGTGAGCCAGAGTGATGGAGCTATGGGTGATGAATTTGGGATGCTACTGGCCTTGTCATGTGCACAAAATGGATGTGAGATTGTTCTCCCAGACTGTTGAAGCGTTTGCTGACTATTCTGCAGCAGGAGGAGAAGACAAAGTGCCTCATTATGAGTGTGGCAGTCTGTGGACTTCCATGGTGGCATTGTCCGTCCGGATGCTGTTGGGTTGGCAGTCGGACCGCCGTGTTATGAGTTATACGGGCCTATGGAGCAAAGACCGTGTTATAATGTGCTATGGGTTAGAATAGAATGTTGGTAGGTTGTTATAGGAACAGTGTCTTAGAAACAATAGATTCCGCCTGTGGACGGTTACTTCAAGCTGGCCGAGGTGGAGGTCACATTTATGTAGTGTGCTTAATAAACACGTAGTGAAGACATCATCGCTGTCCAGACCCATCATTACAACATAAATTTGGCAAAGAGTTGGAGCCAGCTGCTACGACCAAGGAGTGGTGTGACCTCTATCCTCAAGGAGTAAACGGACTAGCGTGCAGTGGAAAAGAGAGGACTTCTTTGAATCTATGCCTTGTTACAATACAGCTGTATTGTTGATGGTGATTAAAGCTTAGGCTTGTCGGAAGGAATCAACGGAGGCTGTGGTCATCTGGAGACAAAAAGGGATGAGAAAGGATTTCGTTGGACCTACGTCTTGCTACAATTTAGCGCATACAGTATAGCGCAGGTACTGTGTGTAAAGGAAACACAGCCAACGGTAATTACAGGTCGCGGGCGCTGTGTGGAGTGCGACTGTATCTGTTATTCGCTCAGCGCAGAGCGCGAGAGTCCAGAAAAAGGAAAAGAAAGGACTCGGTTGAACTTTAACTGTTGCCTCGTTACAATACAGTGTTTTGTTTCAATTTAGCGCATACATTATAGCGCATGTACTGTGTATAAAGTAAACACAGTCAGCGGTGATTATAGGTCGCACGCGCTGTGTGGAGTGCGGCAGTGTCTGTTATTCTTTCAGCGCAGAGCGCGAGACTGGCTGCGTGGGACAGTGCAATCTGCAGCGTGTAACTCACCTCAGTTCTTCACGGCGACCGCGGAGTGGTGTGCGGACTCATCCTGCAGATAGTGAGACTTGAGCTCATCTCAGTCTTCACGGCGGCCGCGGAGTGGTGTGTAGTCTCATCTGTTGTTCGTGTTTTATCTCATGGGGTCTTCACGGCAAGTGGTTCCGGTGTTACGGCATTAGAGGAAAGGGCCTCGTTCCAGCACATATACTTTAGATGAAAGGACCTTACCGTCAACTTGACATGAACTTAAGCTGGTCACAAGCTGGAAAACTTTAGATTTTAAATTTGACTTGTGCATATTTTCATGTACTGATCGCATTGTTGTTGTTTACGGGGAAGATTACTTTGATATTTGTATTTTACGTGTCAACATCAACATGGATTTGCATGCCATTGCGCCACCACCATTGTTTTTACCTCAACCTGGTGAGCCTTCGCTTGAATGGGAAGAATGGATAGATGTTTTTGATAACTATTTAGAAGCAATAGATGGGCGCAACTTTTCTCTTGGGAGGAAAAAGGCTATTTTATTGAATGCTTTAGGTAAGGAAGGGCAACACATCTTTAAGTATCTACCGGCTTTACCCATTCAAGAAGACCAACCTGATGTAGATGTTTATTCTGATGCTCATAAACGTTTAGAAATAAGATTTGCAAAGGGTTGAAATATTGTAATTAGACGACACAAATTTTACACTCAGCCCCAACGTTCTGGGGAGTCGATTGATGACTTTGTTACTAGATTAAGAGAATTATCGTTAAAATGTCAGTTTGGTCCAATGACTGAGGAGATGATACGTGATCAATTGATAGTACAGTGCAACAGTCGCAAAATACAAGAAAGATTGTGGCCTGCTAAGAATCCTACTCTAAAAGATGCCATTGAGATAGCTAAAGTAATAAAGGAGTCTGAATATTGCATGAGAGTAATGGATAACAGAGAGGAAAAAACCGGTGTGTCAGTCATCGGTCAACATACAGAAAGTCAAGTTTTTAGCAGCAAAAGTGGTACTAGTGCATACAAAGGTGGTACAGGTGGTCAAAGGGTAAAAACAACAGGGAAAGCATGCAATAATTGTGGTAGCTATAACCACGTAACTGGAGCAAGAAATTGTTTTGCGAAGGGAAAGGATTGTAGGAAGTGTAATCAAAAAGGACATTTGGCCAGGATGTGTCAAAGTACTGCAAAGATGAGAGTAGCAGTGTTATCACAGGGATCTGATGATAATTTGAATGAATGCCTAGACAGAGTATTATTAGTTGAGGATGAATATTATAGGAAGCAAAGACCCACAGCTGAATTTCGCATTATGGGACAGGCAATTCACTTAATGGTTGACTCTGGGTCTCTTTATACCATCATACCTAAGAGTTTATTCAGGTCCAAGTGGCCAGACATTAAGTTATTGCCGAAAGACATCAACCCTGGTGGGTATCAGGGTGAAAAGATTAATATTATAGGTTATGTGGTAGCTGACATCGCCTTTAGTGAAAGGATCATCCAAGGGAAAGTATATGTTGCAGAATCAGGTCCGCCGATTCTTGGCTGGGCTCATCAATACGATTTACACATCATTCTAAATCCACGTGCGGAGAATCCTGTCATGGTTGTTCAGGAGGTGACATTGGAAGACATTATTAGGGGTGCTGATAATGTGTTTCGTGAGGAAATGGGTGAACTCAAAGGGTACGTGCATAAGATTAAATTGAAACGTGGTGCGATTCCTATTCAACATAAAGTTAGAAGAGTACCTGTTCTGGTAAGAGAAGAGGTCAACAAATTAATTTGTGACATGTTAAAAAGGGGAATAATTGAGCCAGTGGAGACGGCAGAGTGGATTTCTCCAGTGGTTATCACACGTAAAGCTGATGGCAAATTGAGATTTTGTGTTGACTTGAGGAGTCTAAATCAATGTGTTGTTGCAGACAATTTTCCACTCCCAAATATCAACGAACTTTTGACTCTTCTGAAGGGTGGAAAATTCTTCACGAAACTAGATCTGAAGCATGCATATCATCAGATCAAATTGCACAGTGACTCTAAATCTTTAACATCCTTCATAACTATGGAAGGCACGTTTCAATTTACACGTATGCCGTTTGGGTTATGTTCGGCGGCTAGTGTGTTTCAGAGAGTAATGACTGATGTATTTCGTGAATTGGAAAATGTTCTATTTTTCCAGGATGATATCTTAATTTTTGGAGACACAGTGGAGAATCATAATTTCACCTTGACGCAGGTCTTGGACAAAATTTCTAATGCTGGGCTAACTTTGAGGAAGGAGAAATGTGTGTTCTTAGTCAGGGAAATAGAATATCTCGGGCATTCTCTTTCAGGGGAAGGTATCAAGCCTAAAAAAAAACTACTTGATTCCATTAGATTGGCTCCATCACCGCAAGACAAAGATCAATTAAGGTCTTTTTTACGAATGTTAGAATATTATTCTAAATTTGTGAAGAACTTTGCCTCTAAGACCGAGAGTTTGAGAGGGTTGTTAAGGAAAGGGGCAAGATTTTCATGGACCAACATGCATCAATAGTGTTTTGAGAGTATTAAAGAGGAGGTGTGCTGCGCTGGTATATTGACTCCATTTGACATTGGAAAAAAATCCACAATTACGGTAGATGCGAGTGCATGTGATATAGGGGCATTGCTAGCACAAATACATCCAACAGGTGAGAAGGCTGTTGCGTTTGCTTCGCGTTCCTTAACAGATTCAGAGCGCAATTACTCCGTTATCGAGAGAGAAGCTTTGGCCGCAGCCTGGGGCATGGAGTATTTCATAGTCTACGTATGGGGAACAAGAGTGACTCTACGTTTCGACCACAAACCTTTGTTGAAAATTTTGTCTTCTGGTGGTGCTGGCAAGTGTTCTGCAAGATTGGCTCGACTAGCTGCAAGGTTGTAGGAATATATGTACAAACTAGAATATATACCAGGGTGGAGGAATGTGCAGGCAGACTTTTTATCACGCTTACCTTTAGGTTGGGAGGTAGTTGATGGTGAAGGTGTATTGAAATACGAAAGTGAAGGTGCAGTTGCGAGTGTTTGTGATGTAATTCATTGGACCTTGGGGGCGGTGAGTAAAGAAGAGTGGGAACGAGCTTTTACACATGATGAGGTGCTTATGGGAGTAGTTAAAATTATAGTGGAAGGGGGAAGGAGAGAGAGTACGTTAACCCCAGCTCTTAGACCTTATGGTAAAGTCTTGGACGAATTATCTATCTTGGACAAAGGAGTTTTAGTACGGGGAGAAAGGTTGATACCTCCGGTAGGTGTCAGGAAAAGGTTATTTGATATAGCCCATGAAGGACACTTAGGACAAACTATGTCAAAAAAACGCCTCAGGGCTGAGTTTTGGTGGCCAGGAATGTACGATGATGTGGTAAACTGGGTGGAAAGGTGTTCTGAATGCATGGAGAGTGAGAAAAGATATAAGGTGGGCAAACAAACGGTGTGTGGGACCATTCGGGATCCAGGCATAGCTTGGCATACTGTTTGTGGTGATTTTATTGGTCCAATTGCAGGTGTGAGTTATAGTCAGAGGTTTGCGTTTGTAATGATTGATTTGAATACCAAATGGTTAGTAGTTAAGTTTATGGCAGAGGTCACGACAGTCTCTACTATAAGGGTGTTATCTGAGATTTTTAGCGAGGAAGGTTATCCTGATTGTCTCATCACTGATAATGGTACTCAACTTACTTCATATCGTATGAAACAATTCTTAAATGAATGTGGTGTGAAACATGCACGCACTTCTCTCTATAATCCTCAGGGAAATGGCACTGTAGAAAGAGCTAATAGGTTAGTTAAGGGCGCCATTCAACTAGCTTTGGCAAATAGGCTAAGTGTAGGAAAAGTTGTGAGTGATTTGGTGTGGGCTTATCGGTCTACTGTGCACAACACGCTAGTATCTTCACCTTTTGAGTTGATGCGGGGCAGGAAGCCCAGTACCAAATTAACGCCGTTTTGGATTAAATCTCTGCTGGAAGGAAATGGTTTGGAGGAGGAATGTCAGAAGGGTGAAAGAAAACACATTAAAAAAATAAGTCCTGGTGATTGGGTAAAAATAAAATCGGGACGGTGTGTTGGATGATTGAACAAATTTTGTGGGCCGTTTCAAGTTAAGCATGTTGGCAGATGGCATGTTGTGTTAGAAAATGGTGAGAAGTGGAACTTTAGGAGGGTAGCTAGGTTTGGTGCGCAAGACTCAAAGTTTGGTACACAGAGAAGTGAATGTGAGGGGTCAATGTTGGGTGAGAATGAAGGAGTAACTTCAGAATGTCGGAGTTCTACTAAAGAGATTGGGTCAAATTCTTTAACATTTAATGTTGATGTTGGTAGGCCCAGTAGCGAAACAACACAGGATTTGAAGAAGGGTGCCACATCCTCCTCTAAGGATTTGGTAGAGAATAGAGGCCCTAATTCTGAGTCTGACGGGCGGCCGCCAGACTTCCCCCCTCCGAAATACCGCTCCGCGGTCGAAAGACCGCGGAGGGTATTCCGAGTTTTCCCCTGGGCTGGCGGGCGGTCTTCGCAAGACCGCCCGCCAGCCCAGGGGAAAACTCCCTTCCCACGATGACGCCGGCTCGTAATAGAGCCGGCGGAGTGGGAAGGTGCGACGGGTGCAGTTGCACCCGTCGCGTATTTCAGTGTCTGCTTTGCAGACACTGAAATACTTTTAGGGGCCCTCTTACGGGGGCCCCTGCCGTAGGCATGGGCACGGCAGGGGCCCCCAGGGGCCCCGCGACTCCCCCTCCCACCATCCGGTTCCCGGCGGGAGAACCGCCAGGAACTGGATGGCGGGAGGGGGAGTCGGAATCCTCCAGGGCTGCGGAACGCGCTCCGCAGCCATGGAGGATTCCTACGAGCGGCGGAAAGTCAGCGGGAGACCGCTGGCTTTCCGCGTCTGACCGCGGCTAAACCGCCGCGGTCAGAATGCTCGTAGGAGCACCGCCAGCCTGTTGGCGGTGCTCCCGTGGTCGGTGGCCCTGGCGGCCACCGACCGCCAGGGTCGGAATGACCCGCAGAGTGTCTTCTTCTCAAACATCAGGCATTGAATCTTCTGGTATTTGTCCAGAGGTGGGACAAGGTTCCGGATCTTCCCGAAGGGTTGCAAGTTGTGTACAAAATCCTGTGGAGGAAAATTTGCCTGAAAGGGAGCAGAGACAAAGACGTCCTCCTATGTATTTGCAAGATTATGTAAGATAGTTATACTTAAAGTGATACATACCTTAAGTTGAATTTCAAGTAATGTCAGTTAGGTTATGTTTGTTAATGTACTTTTGCTTTAAATCAAAAGGGTGTTATTGTGTAAAGGGGGAGGATATGTTATAATGTGCTGTGGGTTAGAATAGAATGTTGGTAGGTTGTTATAGGAACAGTGTCTTAGTAACAATAGATTCCGCCTGTGGACGGTTACTTCAAGCTGGCCGAGTTGGAGGTCACATTTATGTAGTGTGCTTAATAAACACGTAGTGAAGACATCATCGCTGTCCAGACCCATCATTACAACAGACCGCCACTGTACCGCCGGCACCACCAGGCAGCACAGACTGCCACAGTCACAAGGCAGCACAGACAGGCCGGCTGAGACTGTGTTTCCGCTGGACACATTATGAGATTGCACACCACCAGTGTGACTGTGGAGATGCAACCACCACGTCTCAGCAGGTGGAAATGGACAGTATCTGCATCGCCAGAAGAGTGGGTAGTGGCTCCTTCCCCAACCGGACACTCCAACTGGAACTGAACTTGGTCCCCTTTATTTGCAGGTCCTCTTCTGTCTGGATCCATCTTCTGCATCTTCCAGTCTTGCTTGGGCCTTGCACAGTCCTTTTACAAAGTTTCTCTGTGGATTTGGGAAAAAACAAGTACTTACCTCTTCTCTCCCAGTCGCTGGGGGGCACTCTGGTACTTACCTTTTGGGGTTCCTAGTTCCTCCATCTCCCCTCTACAGATTTCACTTACCTGGGTGGGGGGGGATCTGACTTTCGCATTCCATTTTTAGGGTCTAACGCACAAAGCGCTCTGTCCCTGTTGTTATCTCTCTGTGGGCTTGTCACCACGCCCATGTCATGCCCTTCAGTTTGGTTGGTTCGTGGGCTTGCTTTTACAATTTGCTTCATTTCAATAGTGAGAGGCACACATACGTCATGCCTTTTCCAGTGTTTAGCCCTCCTCGAGCGCACTGACCAACTACTGAAAACATACGAGGCACCATGTTTCCCATATGGTTTTTGGACTACTTTTTATTTTTATTTTGCAGGCAGCACAATCTCGCTGGGCAGCAGTTGTGGGCTTTGCATGACATTGACCCTGTTACATGGCTAATTGCACTTTTGCCGGTTACATGGATAATTGCACTTTTGCCCATACGTTTCACTGCAAGCGTACTTCTGTTTCTTTTTTGTGTGTCTTTGTCACGTTTCATTGGGGCAGTGGGCTCACTTATCGCTTGAAACTGTTTTACTTTTCAGTTTGTGGCAAGAAAAGTCCGGTTAGGAGTTTAAAACGGGAATAGCTCTAACTAGGGATGGTGAGCAATGGGGGTTCTTTCTATCCCTCTGTTACTTGCACGTGTCTCATCTCAGAGTAAGCCCTTCTGGGCCTCTCTATCGCTCAAGGGAATGGGAGCAGTTTCCTAGTCCTTGCCAGCTGAAGCCTCACAGTTCATCCAAATATAAGATATATGACTTTGTGTCGTCTTAAAACATGGCAGTATCCAAAAAGTGTATTTTAGCGTAAGGTTTTTTTTCAGTGTGCGGTCTTGTATAGTTTTAGTTTTCGAGATATTGGGTGGCTTATTATAAAGATTATTTTTTTGATATGTAAACAGTATTTGATATCCATTTTTCCTATTAGAATGAAATAACTAGCACAGTGCCAGAAAGGCCATCTTTGAAATAACCCAAGACGCACTGAATTAAATTGAGTCTTTCCGCCACTAACCTATCTTTTTTTATTTAGTTCATTTGATTATTGTATGCTGTAGCATAAAGTTCACTCGACTTGGTTTGAAAGCTCCATGCAGTGCTTAAAAGAAAACAATCTAACCACATATACTGACTGTGGCAGAATATACAAAGTTAGTTAAACAAATATGGGGTACATACCAGAATTATTACACACGTTTTAGAGAGATTATTGGTGGTACCAATGGAGCTGGTGTTTACACATACATGATTGACAAATGACAGCACAATAAAAACTGAATATTTTCTGATATTTCAAATTAACATGGAAACTGCAAATTCATGTACAACGTCATAACAACTCACACAATGGCGCTCTATTGCATTCTTCCTTCTGGAAGAAACATTTTCCGCCATGAAGCATTCTTTTATTCATTGGGCAGAAAACGAGTATTGTTAAACAATTCCATCACAGCCGTACAGGGAGGGAGTTCAACGGCATTATAAAGCGAACCACCTGCTGCAGTTTGTTTACAGAATAGTGCAGCCTTCTCAAGTTCTTTGAAAATTATAGAAAGGCACGCCCAGGGAGAGAAAACATGTTTTCATATCAGACTTTTCAGCTTTATTTCTTAGAACTGCAGTGTTAAAACTGAATATAAAATGATAATACTATGCAGACGGAATTCTCAGAGTGCGTGCTCACTGGGATTTCGAAATGGGCGTGGTGTGGGTGTGGTTGTGATTTTTTGCAAATAGCTGCCTTCTGTGTCTCAGACACGCCTCTTTTTCGCTGACGTCACTTTAGGACCACTCCTGAGACCTCTTCAGCAATCGGCCGAGACTGTTTGAATATCCCCAAACAATCTGTTAATGGAGAGGAGCGCTTTCATGCTGTACTAACTATTCACAGAGCAGTGAAGTTTATATCGCTGGAGTAGATGCTGAGTGACCTCTTCAATGCAGAATTGCATTACGCCATGAAATAGATTTAATTGTTAAATATTTCAGTTTGTTTGTTTTTCAGCTTGATGACTGTGCAGTAAATACAAACATTGCGTAACTATTGTGCGGTAAGGTGTGGAGTGGAGTTTGACTAACCCTGTCCCAGTCTGGGTCATAGTCTTTTTTTATTTTGGTCAAGCCACACAGTTTCTAGCAATACAGAATGTAACAGATGGAAGCCCAACCTCTATATGCATTTCCTGGGTAGTGACCCACTCAGTTTATTCATTTATCTGTCTGGGCCCTTTTTAGGTCGAGAATAGCAGCACGCAAGCGCTGCTGTTCCGACGTGTTGGTATGTATCTGAGCTTTTAACCACACCCACTCCACGCCCATCACTACCACTCGTTCATAGGCTTGCCCTTCAAAAATCCCTAGATGACATTGGTAAATGGATTATGTTAGAAATGGTGTTTTTGGTTGGCAGTCAGGTTACCCTCTGTCCAAGCAAGAACCCTCACTCTAGTCAGGGTAAGTCACACACAATCCAAAATTATCCTGTGCCCACCCTCTGGTAGCTTGGCATGAGCAGTCAGGCTTACCTTAGAAGGCAATGTCTCTTTCAAGCACAAAGTACCTGATTTGGAGTGGAAAATCTCTGCAAAGGGCCGCAGAAGAAGAGATACGTGGATTGTGTGTGCGTCGCTTTCTCCCCAGCACACACGGACTTGCGTCGTTATTTTTCACGCGGGGAAGTCGTGCGTCGTTTTCTTGCGCGCGGACAGTCTCTTTCAGTGGGTCGCGGGATTACCAGATGTCCCGGGGTCTGTGCGTGGATTCTTCGGCTTGTTTTCCGGCTGCGCATCGTTCCGCGAAGCTGTGCGTCTAAGTTTCATTCTCACTGCAGGCATCAAGTCGATTTCCCCTCTGGAAGTCAGGCGGCATTGTCCTTGCGAGGCCGTGCGTCGAAGTTCCGGTCACCCCGAAGACGTCGTGTCGATCAGCGTCGGTGTGCAGCGATTTTCTCGCCGCTGAGCAAGCTGTGCGGCGAAATTTTCGGCGCATGAAGAGTCTAAATGAAAAAGAGAAGTCTTTTTTGTCCTGAGACTTCAGGGAACAGGAGTCAAGCTCTATCCAAGCCCTTGGAGAGCACTTTTACAGCCAGACAAGAGTTCAGCAAGGCAGCAGGCCAACAGCAAGGCAGCAGTCCTTTGGAGAAACCAGACAGGTGTGTCCTTTGAGCAGCCAGGCAGTTCTTCTTGGCAGGATGTAGTTTCTGGTTCAGGTTTCTTCTCCAGCAAGTTTCTGATGAGGTAGGGCAGAGGCCCTGTTTTATACTAAATTGTGCCTTTGAAGTGGGGGTGATTTCAAAGAGGGGCTAAGAAATGCACCAGGTCCCCTTTCAGTTCAATCCTGTCTGCCAGGGTCCCAGTAGGGGGTGTGGCAGTCCTTTGTGTGAGGGCAGGCCCTCCACCCTCCCAGCCCAGGAAGACCCATTCAAAATGCAGATGTATGCAAGTGAGGCTGAGTACCCTGTGTTTGGGGTTGTCTGAGTGAATGCACAAGGAGCTGTCAACTAAACCTAGCCAGACGTGGATTGAAAGGCACAGAAAGATTTAAATGCAAAGAAATGCTCACTTTCTAAAAGTGGCATTTCTAGAATAGTAATATTAAATCCGACTTCACCAGTCAGCAGGATTTTGTATTACCATTCTGGCCATACTAAATATGACCTTCCTGCTCCTTTCAGATCAGCAGCTGCCACTTCAACAATGTATGAGGGCAGCCCCAATGTTAGCAATGTATGAAGGGAGCAGGCCTCACAGTAGAGTAAAAACGAATTTAGGAGTTTTACGCTACCAGGACATATACTACACAGGTACATGTCCTGCCTTTTACCCACACAGCACCCTGCTCTAGGGGTTACCTAGGGCACACCTTAGGGGTGACTTATATGTAGAAAAAGGGGCGTTCTAGGCTTGGCAAGTACTTTTAAATGCCAAGTCGAAGTGGCAGTGAAACTGCACAAACAGGCCTTGCAATGGCAGGCCTGAGACCAGGTTAAGGGGCTACTGAAGTGGGTGGCATAACCAGTGCTGCAGGCCCACTAGTAGCACTTAATCTACAGGCCCTAAGCACATATAGTGCACTCTACTAGGGACTTACAAGTAAATTAAATAGCCAATCATGGATAAACCAATCAATAGTACAATTTACACAGAGAGCATATGCACTTTAGCACTGGTTAACAGTGGTAAAGTGCCCAGAGTTCAAAAGCCAAAAACAACAGGTAAGAAAAAATAGGAGGAAGGAGGCAAAAACTTTGGGGATGACCCTGTCAAAAAAGCCAGGTCCAACAGTTTACCTTTGTCCCTCATTGGGGAGGTTTTGCACTTTTGCTGATAAGTTTGACTTTTTTTTCCCTTTTGTGTGTTTCTTCACGCTGATGCGCATGGTGGCCGTGGTGCTGTGAATCGTCTCGCTTATGTGAAACTGTTTTACTTTGAATTTTTAATTTATGTGGCAAGAAAAGTCGGATTAGGAGTTTACAACGCTAATAGCTCTAATTAGAGCAAATGCGCGACCCATTGCACTGCAAATGCTTGTTTTAGTAAATGGTTTGGTCTCCCCCTAGGGCAGTGGTCGCCAAACTTTTTAATGCCGCGCCTCCCCAGTTGAAAAGTAAAAATCATTGGGCCCCCCTCAGAACTTTTCACAAATATTTTATAAAGATGGCAATGTTTAAATGTGTCTAGACGTATTTAAACATTGCAGTTATGTACTGTTACCTTTTTAAAAATGCAATAACATGTTTTTGTTTAAAACAAAACACTGTTATCTGTGTTATGCATCTTTTGGCCAGAGCCTAGCGCTCCCCCTGGGATCACTTGAGGCCCCCCTAGGTGGGACCGCCCCCCAGTTTGAAGAACCCTGCCCTAGGGTCTCGATTGTTTACTGTTATTTCACTGTTTTCTATTGATTTCTATGCCCATTCCTGATTACGAAGGTGTAGTTAATAGTGTGTTCACTCATCTGCTAATAGAGTATTGCCTACTTAGTATTTTAGTATTTGTGTCACTAAAATAACGTACCTTTATTTTTGTAACACTGCGTGGTTCTTTCATGGGTGTAAGTGCTGTGTGACTATACGTGGTATTGCATGAGCTTTGCATGTCTCCTAGATAAGCATTGGCTGCTCATCCACAGCTACCTCTAGAGAGCCTGGCTTTCTAGACACTGACTAGACCTCACTAATAGGTAATACCTGGACCTGGTATAGGGTGATAACACCATAGGTGCTCACCACACACCAGGCCAGCTTCCTACAAGCACCATTCCCCAGCTGATGCCACAACTGTAACCAGTGAGGGCCTGGCTGGTTGGTACTTCACAGGTGTCCTGATTGTGTGTGCGCAATGTCAGGTGCTACAATCAGTAAGTGAGTAACTCATTGTTGTACATATGTCCCATTCCTTAACTGTAGACTCCGCATATCTAAACCGTCCTTTGTTGTTAATGCCACTGAGGTATCCAACTACATCAGGGGAAGTCCTCTTCAATGAGGCCCATGGAAGAACACAGCGGGTAGTGTAATGGGCTTTTGGGCTCTTGAAGGCCAGATTTAGGTGTCTGGACAGGACTGGTGGAGACCCCTTCTACTTACCCAGAAATGTGTGTCAGATCACTGTGGCATGCTCCACAACATTGCCCTGCTGAAGAATATCCTGTAAATTCCACAGGAGGGGGAGCCTGCAGTGCCACTGGGTGAGACTCCTGTAATGCCAAGTGAGGATGACAGTGGTAAAGAGGAAGGAGCTGACCTATGGGAAGATCTCATCAACAGCTACTTTTTATGAGTGTAAGTATGTCATGTGCAATGAACTGTAGTTGTGAGAATGGGTGGATTTGAGTGAAACAACTAGGGAGCAGATACTCCGCAATATTCAGCCAAAGGCTGCTTGATGAGTTGGCTTTTAACATATCCCCACCTTGATGATGTTGCTTTGTTTGTGTCAGTTTCCTTGCAATGTAATTTAATTTCCAGATGCTCGCTATGTCATTTGTGTAATACAGTATGTATGTTTTCTAGCCTATACTACTTGTTTTGTCTCTATACAGGTATCTTCACCATGACACCCTCATGTGGGCATTTCTGAGTTATGACATTGGCAGGTTTCTGATGCTGTTCTGACATACAAAGTGGACATGGATTGTTCCAGATAATGTAGGTCGCAGATTTGGGTGTATGAGACAGCTTGCACAGTGTTTTGGTGGAAGTTCAGAAGTGCACAATGGACTTGTTTTGTGTACTGTTTTGGGCCGATTGCATCATGTGTGTAATCATGTGGGTATGAAATATATAGTCATAGATTGCAACCAAGTCATTCTCCCTTCATATTAGCTAAACACTATTCTTGTGTGACCTGTAGGTAGCTGTAGATGTGTTTCATCATTGCAGGCCACAGTGCTTGTGCCACAACATTGACATATGTTTGTGTCATACCACCTGATGCATGGTCATTGGATTATGATGGGCCTGTAATCAGGGACTGTTGTGCTGCCATCTGTCTGTATCTTTCATTACGTGATGTTGGATTACTTTGGTGTGGTGTGTAATGAGGCTCAAGCTGGAGACATCATTCACTTCAATGTTTGCCTATTCTACAGGACAGTGTATTCAAATCCCTTCCTTCCTTGGTCTGGGGGACTGTACCTTAGAATATGTACTTTTACTCAGTATGAGTCACACATCTTGTTTCAAGAAGTCCAGACATATAGGCAGCCTGTGTGCTGTACACTGGAATAAAATGTTTGGTGGGACCTGACACTTGTACTAATATGTTTGTATACAGGAACCTGTGTACCTGTAACATATCCTTCCTTGCACAAGTAGCTTATGTCTTCATCAAATTGTTCAAGTGTTCTTACACCTCTACATAGCAAAGTGTGGAAACTAAGCAAGCAGACAATGAGTTTGTGATGGGTGAATTTATTACAATGGTGATGCAGAAAATATATTTTGGACAGAAAGGAATAAAAAAGTAAAGTGAAGGTGTCAGCCATGGAGAATAAAATCATTGGAGTAGATGCCACACCATTGGGAGTCCTCCCATTAGAACAGGTTTGTGCTGGAGGAAGTGTCAATAGAGTGACTATGTGACACACAAAGGCCGTCCTTTAGGAAGAGGTCACTTGCTGGCAGTGGTGGGTGTTTTGCCATCCACACCTCCTAAATTCTTTGCTGGATGCCCCTGCTTGCGTAGGGGGTGGGGGATCTGCTGCTACAGAGGAATGGGTGTCTGGGGCTGGTTCTTCCTCCGGCAGGACCTCCCTTCCAGTGGTTGGCACCGATGTTGATGTGTCTGAAATTGATGAGCCAAAGGAAGGGGAAGACAAGTTTTGAAAAACCCTGCTCAGTACTGTGTGTATGTTCCTCATCACCCCTCTTAGGGAGGCCATGATGGTATTGTGGGCCTCCATCTGTTCTCGCATGTCTCTGTCCATGTTCCTCTGTAGCTGCTTCATTTCCTGGAGTTCGATCAAGACCGGGCCCATCACGGCTGGAAGTCCTGATAGACCCCCAAGACGTGGCTGATGGTGTCCTGGTCAGGAGCAGCCCCAGTGGCCTCACCCCGCTGGCCCACAGCATCCCTCCCATGCATCCTACCTCCACGGCCCTATGCTCTTGCCACTGGGTGCCCTTTCCCAGTGGGTCCTGGAACCTCATTGTCTGAAGTGTTGATCTGCAACTCAGGATCCAGGACTGGGGGCACAAGATGGTACACACTGTGTTTGGTACACAGGTTGGGGGGGGAGTGAAAGGTTACCTGTGATTTTGAGGCAACCGAGCTGGGAGGTGTTGATGTGACTGCAGTGAGACTCGCTGTTGGTGTCTGACCAGGTTGCCCAGATGAGCCAGAACCTTCCTCCATTTCCAGACGTCCAGGAGTGTCTTCTTCACTAAGGGCTTCATCCAGTGAGGTAGTGGTATTCTCCCACGTGAGTAAACGCCAACTGAGAGTTAACAGACATGGGTATTTGGGCATGTGAACACTGGGCTTGTGTTTGGAGTTAAAGAAACAGAATCTCCTGGCCATAGCAGCCATTTCACTCCCTCTACTTCATACACTTGATAAATGACATCTCCCCAAGAATATTTGGAGAAGAGAAAACTGGGCTGGTGGTTGGAGTGATAGTGACAGAGCCTCCTGGGAGTTGCAGTCATGTCAATCCCCATGCTACTCACACTATACGGATATTATCCCCACAGGTGAGTGCACTTCATATGTGAGTTACCAAACAGGAGTCTTTGGAGAAGATGACACTGGGCTGGTGATTGAAGTAACAGTGACAGAGCCTCCCGGCCATAGCAGTCATGTCATTCTATTTACTACACACACTATACAAATGGTATCCTCCAAGCTGAATAAACCTTCATTGAGAGTTGACAAACAGGGGTCTTTCAACGAATGAACACTGTTCTGGTGTTTGTAGTCAGAAAAACAGTGCCTCCTATAAGTTGCAGTCAGGTTATTCCATCTATTTCACACACTTGACCAATGTTATCCCTGCAAGTGAGTAAACTTCATTTGGGAGTTGACACACATGGGTCTTTGGACAAAGGAACACTGGGCTGGTGTTTGAGGTTATATAAACAGTGCCTGCTGGGAGCTGCAGTCATGTCACTCTACTACACACACAAGACCAATGCTATCCCCCAGGTAAGTACACTGCAATTGATAATTGTGAAACAGATGTATGTAGGTATGTGACCACTGTGATGGTGGTTGTGATTACAGAAATAGTGCCTGCTGGCAGTTGCAGTCACACCTGACCAATGCTTTCCCCCCAAGTACACTTAATTTGAGAGTTCACTAACAAATGTATTGTAGCAAGTGATCACTGTGCTGGTGTTTGTGATTACAGGTATAGTGCCTGCTGGGAGTTGTATTCATGTCAGTCTCTGTACTACCCACACTTGACTACTGTTACCTTCCCAGGTCTGTACCCTTACTTTGATATTTATTAAACAGGGGTATTTGGACAAGTGAACATTGTCCTGGTGTTTGGAGTTTAAAGAACAGTGTCTGCTGGGAGTTGGTGTCAGTCCCTGTACTACCCACATTATACAAATGCCATCTCCCCGGGTGAGTACAGTTCAATTGTGAGTTGCCCAATGGAGGTCTTTGGATTGGTGAACACTGGGCTGGTGAGTGGAGTAACAGTAAACGAGGCAAAAGGTGAGCTGTGAGCATGCATGACTTAGCATTTTGGTGACACAGTTTGTGTTGTGACGTACTAGACTCCACTCCCCCAGGTATTCCTGTCAAGTCCTCAGGATGCAGGATGGCTAAGATCTTCTCCTCTAAAGGAAAGAGATGTAATGGCGCATTCGGAGGGCAACTGCCAGTCTTCTTGGCCTGCAGCTGGTGCTTGGAGACCAGGGTACGTACCTTGCCTTTGAGGTCGTTCCACCTTTTCCTGATGTCCTCCCTTGTGCGAGGGTGGTGCCTACAGCATTCACTCAGTCAACTATCCTGTCCTGCAGTTTTGAAGGGAGCTGATGCTAGCCGTCTGCTCCAAACAATTGTAGCTCTAGTCTTATGATTTCATCCATAATGGTCATCCACCATGACTCCTAACTCATCTTCTGAAAACGGGGGATTTTTGGAACGTGACATGGTGGAACAAAAAAAAAGGGTGACAGTGACTTACTAAACAGGTGAAGTGCAATAGGGTGTGAACGGACAAAAGCGTGTGAAGGGTGTTCAATGGGGTGGTGAAAAAAAGGAGCGCCTCATCTATGTGCTCTACAAAATATGGTGCTCTTGCTTCAATGTCTGGCGTTGTAAATGCAGATTGTGGTCTGTGAAGGGGTGTATTTTATAGTGTCTTTTGGTAATGTGTGTCAGCTGTGTTGTTCTCAAATTCATCCAATGTGTTGTTGTGTACTACTTTGTTGCTGTGGTTCAGACCGCCATGGGGGTTCGCCACGGTGATTGTGTGCTTGTAATAAGGTCAGTGGTTGGTTGCTGTGCTGTCAGCGCTGGAGATTGGACCACCTATTCCCAGGCCACTGCACCACTGGCGGTCTGACTTTTTCAATTGGCAGTCGGTGGTCCTCCCTGTATAACTAGTAATATGGCGGTCTTTTCAGGACTGCCAACATGGCACTAACCTGGGGAGAGACGAGGCCATGATCCTTTAGTAAACTGAAACCGTGAAACTGTACTGAACTGAGCACATCCACATCTAAAAGGGGCAATTTGCTCTTGAGCCTTTATTTATTCCTTCTGAGGCACTATAATGTGCAGGCAGGACCTGCGTAATTGAGAAGAGGGACAGCCAAGGGAGAGAAAAGGTTGGTGGCATACCGAGGTGAAATAGCCGCAGCAACAGATCCCTGGAATGTACCCTTTAGATATTGCATGTATGGTATTTAGTTTTGAAAGTCTAATGAATTGCTTTTCTTTTTATAAATTAAAGCACTGAGGTGAACAAAAAGTTATTGCACTTCTGGGTAATTGTTGACTTCTGAGGTTGAGCACCAACATCTCGAGCCATGAGACATCAGGCCCTTCAACATCTGTGGCTGCTAGTGGAACTGAGGCCCTGCCAGGGGAAGGGTATGCCCCAGACGCCCCATCCTCTGTAGCAGAAGAACCCCCCACAAATGCAAACGTAGACGTCCACCCAGACATCCTGGAGGAGCAGATGCTAAGGCCAAACCCACTGGCAGGAAGTTAACCTTTCCTGATTGGTCCCCTTGTGTGTGACTTATATACCCTGTTGACTGCTCTTTCACCATTTTCACTGGACTTGTGTTTCCAAAAATTGTTGCTTCTTCTGTGATGATTTCATCCACCATGACTGAACCCTTCACTGTCATAATCATTTCATTTTTGTTTGAGTTCACTCATTTAATTGTTCACTCCCCAATAAATGCCACTTAATCACAGATCCTGTGTATGTGTGATGTATCAGCCATAAACAACTGAAATGTATGAAAACAATTGCACCAAAATATTCCTCTACAGTGTTAGACCTCTGTAATGGTCATTGCACATGTACTGCACAACCAGGATACACATTGCATTAGTATTATTATAACATACACATGACACAAGTCACCTATATTGTACATCTCCACGTATTTATTAGGAGAATGGCAATTAGCACATTGTGAAGTAATGCTGTGGACTTCAATGTTCCAACATTGGTGTCATACACTGCCAATCCACAGAATACAGAAGTTATGGACATGTCAGTCTATCACCATACTAGGAGGCAGACAGATTGGTTCAATGTACCATCAGTCAAAGCCTTATCACATACCCATACATCATCCTCCCAAAACACCATACCCCATCAAACAGACCTTAGCTCCCCAGTATTGGAATGTAGGAAAGTACATTCTTTCTTGGATTGGATACCTCCATTTTCTGCCTTGGTCACTGTGTTTGACTGTGTTCACTGGGATCCTGCTAACCAGGACCCCAGTGATTATGTTCTCTCCTGTCTAACTTGGTACCTTTTGTTAGTTACACCCTACATTTGGCCTGCTGGTGCCCCTAGTCCCCAGTATAAGGATACTAAGGGCATTGGGGTACCAGGGGATCCCCATGGGCTGCTGCACGTATTATGCAACCCATGGGGAGCCTGTGCAAAGTGTTCTGCAGCCTGCCATTGCAGCCTGCATGAAAGGGTGCATGCACCCTTTTCATTACAGGTTACTGCTCCAGGTCACTATAAGTCACCCCTTTGGTAGGCCCTCGTAGCCCAGAGGGCAGGGTGCAAGTACAGTTGTGTGAGGGCACCCCTGCACTAGCAGAGGTGCCCTCCATGAGCTCCATTTCCATTTTCCTGGACTTTGTGAGTGCGGGGATGCCATTTTATGCATGTACTGGATATAGGTCACTACCTATGTCCAGCTACATAATGGTAACTCCAAACCTAGGTATGTTTGGTATTAAACATGTCGAATCATACCCCAATACTGTTGCCAGTAGTGGATGTATGATTCAGTTCACTTTGGGGGCTCCTTAGAGGACCCCCAGTATTGCACCTAACAGCCATCTGGGGTTTTCCAGGCAGCCCAAGCGGCGGCCACCCCTCAGGCAGGTTTCTGTCCTCTTCTGCTTGAACAGCTCAAGCCCAGAAAGGCAAAACAAAGGATTTCCTCAAGGAGAGTGGGGGTAACACCCTCTCACTTTGGAAATAGGTGTTACATGGCTTGGGAGAGGTAGCCTCCCCAAGCCACTGGAATGCTTTGAAGGGCACATTTGATGCCCTCCGTGCATAAACCAGCCTACACTGGTTCAGGGACCTCCAGTCCCTGCTGTGGCGCGAAACTGGACAATGGAAAGGGGAGCAACCACTGCTCTGTGCATCACTACCCCAGGGGTGATGCCCAGAGCTCCTCCAGAGGGTCCCTGGGTTCTCCTATCTTGAATCCAAGGTTGGCAGGGACCTGTGGGAGCATCTGAGTGGCTAGGCCAGGCAGGTGACATCAGAGCCCCCTCCTGATAGGTGGTCATCTGGCTAGGTGACCAATCCCCCTTTCAAGGCTATTTAGGGTCTCTCTCTTGGGTGGGTTTTCAGACTCGTCTTGCTAGATTCCAGCAGGACTCCTCTGCTTCGACATCTAGCAACTGGAACTGTGTCTGGACCCTCCAGGAACCGGCACTCTGCATCCACAATGAAGACTCTGCTTGCAGCATTGTTTCCATAGCTCCTTCCAGCCTCTGCAACATTTCCCTGGCTGTGCATTCTCTGAGGGCAGCAAGTCTTTAGTCTGCATGAGAAGGAAGAAGAAATCACCCTTGGAGGGAAGGAGTCACTCCCCTGTATCTGCAGGCACCAATTGCAACGACGACGGGCTGCATAGATCTCCTCTCATCCCGAGCTGCATGGATCCTGCATCACAGGTGGTGGTCCAGAGTAATCCTCTTGTCCTTTCTGCCAGCTATCCAACTTTGGCGGAGGTAAGCCCTTACCTTCCAACGCAGGACAGTACCCCCGTGCACAGGGTCTCTTGCAGATACCAAGGCTTGTTTGCATCTCCTCCAAGGGATCTTCAGGCTCGGTGTAGCCCCTGCCCCAAGCACTCCTTCCTGCGACGCACAGCCCTCTGCGTGCTTCTCCTGCGCGGTGGGACCCTTCTCCAGTTGAGCTGCGTGGGCTCCTCTTTGACTCATGATACATCATCCAGTGGGTCTACTGTGCAGGCTGCCTTTTCTTCTTTGAACTCTCTGCCTTGCTGAGGGTCCCCCTAGGACTCCCCCCCCCGGCCCTTAGGTTGAGTCCACCTGGACCTTGCTGGTCCCTGGCAGCTCCACTTTTGCTTCACCGCAACCTCTGCCTTTGCCAAGGCTTTTTGGTGGCTTTTCACAGCACTGACTAACTGCAATCATCCATCCAGCAGCAGACATCGATTGCATCCTCCAGGAACCCTTCACCCACTCCAGGGCTGCATTCCTGACTGTCTTTGTCCTACCTTCGACTAACTCCTGCATCCACAGCTGAGTGGGCAGTAGCTCCTACTCCTCCTGGACTCTTCTGTAACTTCTGGACTTAATCCATTTCTTCCACAGGTCTTCCTCTTCAGGAAACCACCACTGGTTTCTTGCAGTCTTGTCTGGGTGTTGCATTTTCTTCAGTTTCTTCCTTTTGCGTGGTTTGGGGAAAATCAGTAATTTACTCCTTTCCTCCTGGTCGCTAGGGGGCACTGTGGTACTTACCTTTGGGGTTTCCTAGAACCCCCAGCTCCCCTCTACATGTTCCACTTGCCTAGGTGGGGGGGTCCTGTGTTTGCATTTAATTTTTTTAGTATTTGGTTTGGGCTCCCCCTATTGTCTATTTGCATTTATACTGTTTTTATCACTTTTAATGCATATTACTGATTACTAGTGTATATATTTAGTGTGTTTACTTACTTCCTGTTAGAGGGTTGCCTCTCTAGTACGTTTTGGTATTGTGTCACTAAAATAAAGAACCTTTATTTTTGTAACACTGAGTGTTTTCTTTCATGTGTGTAAGTGCTGTGTGACTACAGTGGTAATGCATGAGCTTTGCATGTCTCCTAGTTATGCCTTGGCTGCTCATCCACAGCTACCTCTAGAGAGCCTGGCTTTTGGACACTGCCTATACTACACTAATAGAGGATACCTGGACCTGGTATAAGGTGAAAGTACCTTAGGTAATCCACCACACACCAGGCCAGCTTCCTACATTGAACCTTCCACTTACAGTGGTCAGGTATCTGTATGCAAGCCACTCACCTATGTCAGTCTTCAGACATGTGCACATTGGTCTGCAATGAGGAAACACACTGACAGCTATGCACAAGTTAGGTCACATACAGCACAAACCACAATGATGATGGAGGGTCTGGATACCACATTGTCACATGTCAGACACAAATTGATACACACATTCTATAATTTTAGCCACCTCCAATACAAAACAGATCATTTTTGTGGAAAAGGACACTGCCAAACCACTGTCCTGACAGTCTGGGAATAGAATTCACACACCACAAATCTAATGCAAATCAGTACCTGCCAAATGAGGATGAGCCAAATAGCATTTCTGCACATCTGTGATTGACAAAGATAAGGTGTAGGCCCTGGAACACAAACATCACATTGTCTATGCATAACTACTAAAGTTACTCTGATTGTGCATGTGCTGAACAATAGGCCATGTACGTTACATTTCTGTGCAGAACTCGAAAGAACATTCAACATGCATATATGAGTCATGAGCTTAGAAGCCACTTAAGACCACACTGATGGTGGCAAGAAGCACATTACATGGCATGCATCACCTCAACAATGCCCCATGGAATCTCATTAGTAAAATCATCGCATATCTTGAGTCAGCCGAAGTAGTGATTGATGACATCTGCCCTAATTTCTCCATCTTCATCCTTATCATGCTCATCCTCACTTGGCATATCTGCATTCCCCACCCACAGGATCTGCAGGCTCCCCCTCATCTGGTATGAATGGTATCTAACATCTCAGGGCATGGTTGTGGAGCATGCAGCAGGCAACAATTATTTGACAGACCTTGTAGGGTGAGTAGAGGAGGATTCCTCCAGATTGTCTGTGCATCATAGTCTTGCTTTCAGTAGCCCAAAAGTCTGCTCCACAGCGCACCTTGTCCTTCTGTGGGCTTCTTTGAAGTGGACTTCCCCTGCCGTGGTGTCAATAACCATGGACGGTTTGGGTAGCAAGAGTCCCCTGTAAGGTATAGTTACAACAATCCAAATTTTAATCTTGGACATCGACATATATGGTAGCAGGAAAAAAGGGAAAGACACACATGACATACATGACTTAACAACCAGCCTGGCCCTCTCTGTGTATCGTGTCATCAGCAGGAGGATTTTGCTGTTCTGCATGATGAAGGAATTATGGACTGATCCTGGACTTTTATGTAGTGGAATTTTTTCCTGTTCCTATATGCCTGTTCATTTGCACATGGGGGAACCAAGGCTACATGGGTGCCATCTGTGGCTCCAACATGTGGAATGTGTCCCAAAGCATAGAAATCGGACTTCTCATGGGCCGGATCCTCATGTGGGGGAAATCGGAGGTAGCTGTCCAGGTGTATTAACAATGCAGACAGTTTAGCAGTCAAAACCTGACTAAACATGGGCTGAGACATCCCTGCAGTAAGGGCCATTGTATTCTGAAAGGACTCTGTTGCCAGGAAGTGCAGCACTGACATGTCTTTAACGAGGGGAGGTATGCTATTGGGATTGCAAATGGCAGGCATCAGACCTGTTCTGATATAAATCCATAATTGTATGCCTATCCAGGCGATAGATTTGAATTACATGTCCCGCTTCCATGGTCTGAAGGTCTGGTAGTGGCCTGTACAATGGAGGTTGTCTTTCTCTCTTCAGGCCTGGGTACCTATGTAGGAAAACACCAGAATGAATGTGAATGACTCAACTCATCCATCATAAGTATGATCACAAGAACGTCACACTGTAGGAAGGTAGCCTCTTTCTAGCCTTGTTACCCCCACTTTTGGCCTGTTTGTGAGTATATGTCAGGGTGTTTTACTGTCTCACTGGGATCCTGCTAGCCAGGACCCAGTGCTCATAGTGAAAACCCTATATTGTTAGTGTGTTTGATATGTGTCACTGGGATCCTGCTAGCCAGGACCCCAGTGCTCATAAGTTTGTGGCCTATATGTGTTCCCTGTGTGGTGCCTAACTGTATCACTGAGGCTCTGCTAACCAGAACCTTAGTGTTTATGCTCTTTCTGCTTTTAAAATTGTCACTGCAGGCTAGTGACTAATTTTACCAATTCCGATTGGCACATTGGAACACCCTTATAATTCCCTAGTATATGGTACCTAGGTACCCAGGGTATTGCGGTTCCAGGTGACCCCTATGGGCTGCAGCATTTCTTTTGCCACCCATAGGGAGCTCAGACAATTCTTACACAGGACTGCCACTGCAGTCTGAGTGAAATAACATCCACGTTATTTCACAGCCATTTGACACTGCACTTAAGTAACTTATAAGTCACCTATATGTCTAACCCTCACTTAGTGAAGGTTAGGTGCAAAGTTACTTAGTGTGAGGGCACCCTGGCACTAGCCAAGGTGCCCCCTACATTGTTCAGAGCAATTTTCCCGGACTTTGTGAGTGCGGGGAACCATTACACGCGTGCACTACATATAGGTCAATACCTATGTGTAGCGTCACAATGGTAACTCCGAATATGGCCATGTAACATGTCTAGGATCATGGAATTGTCTCCCCAATACAATTCTGGTATTGGGGGGACCATTCCATGCATCCCCGGGACTCCAGCATAGAGCCTGGGTACTGCCAAGCTAACGTTCCGGGGTTTTCTCTGCAGCTACCGCTGCTGCCAACCCTGAGACAGGTTTCTGCCCCCCTGGGGCCTGGGCAGCCCAGTCCCAGGAAGTAAGAACAAAGGATTTCCTCTGAGAGAGGGTGTTACACCCTCTCCCTTTTGGAAATAGGTGTGAAGGGCGTGAGAGGGGTAGCCTCTCTTGGGTTCTGGAAATGCTTTGAAGGGCACAGATGGTGCCCTCCTTGCATAAGCCACTCTACACCAGTTCAGGGATCCCACCTAGCCCTGCTCTGGCGCGAAACTGGGCAAAGGAAAGGGGAGTAACCACTCCCCTGCCAGGTACCTCCCAGGGGAGGTGCCCAGAGCTCCTCCAGTGTGTCCCAAACCTCTGCTATCTTGGATGCAGAGGTGTGAGGGCACAATGGACGGCTCTGAGTGGCCAGTGCCAGCAGGTGACGTCAAAGACCCCTCCTGATAGGTGCTTACCTTTCCCTCCTCTGAGGGCTATTTAGGGTCTCTCCTGCGGGTATCTCACCAGATAACGAATGCAAGAGCTCAGCAGAGTTCCTCTGCACTTCCCTCTCCGACTTCTGCCAAGGATCGACCACTGACTTCTCCAGGACGCCTGCAAAATTACAACAAAGTAGCAAGAAGACTACCAGCAACATTGTAGCACCTCATCCTGCCAGCTTTCTCGACTGTTTCCTGGTGGTGCATGCTCTGAGAGCTGTCTGCCTTCACCCTGCACTGGAAGCCAAGAAGAAATCTCCTGTGGGTCGACGGAATCTTCCCCCTGCCAACGCAGGCACCAAACTGCTGCATCACCGGTCCTCTGGGTCCCCGCTCATCTTGACGAGCGTGGTCCCTGGAACACAGGAGCTGGATCCAAGTATCCCCGACAGTCCAGTGGCCCTTCTGTCCAAATTTGTTGGAGGTAAGTCCTTGCCTCCCCACGCCAGACAGTAATCCTATGTACTGCGTGAACTGCAGCTAGTAGGGCTTCTGTGCACTTTTGCAAGACTTCCTTTGTGCACAGCCTAGCCCAGGTCCCCAGCACTCCGTCCTGCATTGCCCAACTCGCTGAGTTGGACTCCGACTTCGTGGTACCCTCTTTTGTTGTGCTGAGTCGACCGTCATGCTCAGATCTTCTGAATGCCTGTTCAGGTGCTTCTGCGGATGCTGCCTGCTTCTGCGTGGGCTCTCTGTGTTGCTGAGCCCCCCCTCTGTCTCCTCCTCCAAGGGGCGACCTCCTGGTCCTTCCTGGGCCCTGGCAACACCCAAAATCCTCAACAGCGACTCTTGCAGCTAGCAAGGCTTGTTTGCGGTCTTTCTGCGTGGAAACAACTTTGC
Organism: Pleurodeles waltl; assembly: GCF_031143425.1. NCBI lineage: Eukaryota > Metazoa > Chordata > Amphibia > Caudata > Salamandridae > Pleurodeles > Pleurodeles waltl. Next base: position 880,892,678 of record NC_090449.1, read on the forward strand.
ATCCTCCAGCACGCCGTGGGACATGTTCTGACTAAAGGAGAAGTTCCTGGCACCTTCTGTTGTTGCAGAATCTTCAGCTTCTTCCACCCGGAGGCAGCCCTTTTGCACCTTCATCCTGGGTTTAGTGGGCTCCTGCCCCCCCTGGACACTTGCGTGGCTCTTGGACTTGGTCCCCTTCCTTTACAGGTCCTCAGGTCCGGGAATCCGTCTTCTGTGCTTTGCAGTCAGTTGTTGTCTTTGCAGAATCCCCTATCTCAACTTTACTGTCTTTCTGGGGTAGTAGGGTAACTTTACTCCTACTTTTCAGGGTCTTGGGGTGGGGTATCTTGGACACCCTTAGTGTTTTCTTACACTCCCTGTGACCCTCTTCACACTACACTAGGCCTGGGGTCCATTCGTGGTCCGCATTCCACTTTTGGAGTAAATGGTTTGTGTTGCCCCTAGGCCTATTGTCTCCTATCGCATTCTATTGTGTTCTACAGTGTTTGCACTACTTTTCTAACTGTTTATTTACCTGATTTTGGTTTGTGTGTATATTTTGTGTATATTACTTACCTCCTAAGGGAGTGTTGGAAAATGGGTTATTGGTAGGGCAGGTAGGTACCTACACCTAGCAACAAGCCACTAACCGCCACATAGGTACAGTTAGGTCTCAGTAAATTAATCCCAGCTCTACCCTTGGTAGCTTGGCATCGAGCGTCAAGGCTTAACTTAGGAGACAAAGTGTAAAGCATTCAAATATCACAAAACAGTAATTAAATAAAACACAGGAAACAGTTTAAAAATCCAAAACCAATTTATAAAAATAGCTTATATTTTTATCTTTAAAATGACACAAAAACGATTAAAATCGGTTCAGGGGAACCAGAGATCTGAATTTTTAAAGTATTATTATTTTCTAGCGCTTAGAAACAAAAAGCGCCAATCGGGTCATCTGGTTGCACCGGGACCGGGGCAAAGTCAAACTTTCAGGCCGACCGCGATGGAGCCCTGCTCGGCTACAAGTCGCGGGAGGCCTCGGTTAAAAAGTTACCTTCTGACTTAGTCTCTTTTTTGATGTTTTTCTTCCCCGGGACGAACCTGCCAGTTGGATCCGACCTCCTGGAGCCCTTGTCCGGATACGCGAAGTCGGTTTCCTCGGTGGTGATTTTTACCTTCGGACTTAGTCGTTTTTTCGAGATGAAAATCCTTCGACCGGGGTAAACCTGGATCTTGATCCGACGTCCGTGGAGCCCTTCTCGGATACGATGGCTGGAAGGTCCCGGTCAACTTTTTACGTTCGGACTTAGTCTCTTTTTTGGATGTTTTTCTTTACCGGGACGAACCACGAAGTCAGGCCGGGTCGCGGTTGAGGCAAGCCGGCTAGAATTTCCGCGTCGGGTCGGTCACTTTATGGAGCTTTTTTTCAAAAATTCTCCAATCTTTTCCAAACTTCTGGGGCTTCACCCAGATGTTCTTTTAAGGTTCTTTTGGGGTCCACAGCTCACCCCAAGGGTCCAGAAGTTCTGTGATGGTCCTTGGGAAGTGCGGACTTCAACTCCCAGAATGCACCTGCCGCAAACTCCTTTTTGGCCACTGGACAGTGGTCAGCTGGTCACTTTTTCAGGAGTTGGTGCAGGGGACTCTGGATAGCAATTTTTCACCTGTAGCAAACAGGGAGTCCCTCCTTGAACCAGTGGAAGCCAGGCAAAGTCCTTCTTGTGGTGAAGCCCAAGTGTGCAGCTGGTGCAGTCTTTCTGAGTGCAGGGTCCAGGTGCAGGCCAGGGGTCCAGCAGGGCAGTCCTTCTTCTCCTTGTAGTTCCTTTCTTGTTGATTTCTGGAGGGGATCTGAGGCGTGGGTGCAGGTCTGCCAGTTTTATCCTTGCTCCTGGGTGAAAAGCAGGGGGGCCCTGGTTCTCCAAACAGGTACAGGGTCGTCCCCCTGTGATGACCACTTCCTGGGAAGTGTGGCAAAAATCCATCCCAGAAGGCAACAGTCTCTAAAAATCCAAAATGGATCAATCTGATTTTTGGAGGAGAGATCTGGCTGAGCCCACCCACTGGTGTGGCTAAAAATCATAAACACACCCCTCTCCTGCCCTCTCCTAATCTAATCAAGGGGCACCTAGCTGTCTGGGGTTGCAGGATGTGGGGGTGTTGCTGGGTGCTCCAGATGTCTTTCTCTGCCTTTGAAGACCAGTTTGGCAGCCCTCCCCCTTCCTGCCTCACCATCTGCTGAGGGGAGATTCTCTCCCCCAAGCACATTCCTTTGTGTGAAGCCAGGCCACTTCACACCTCATTAAAGTAGCCTGGCAGAAGCTGCTGCAGGCTGGCCAATCAGAGCACAGCAGCAAAAACAATGCAGAGCTGAAATTAGCAACTTTTTAGGTAAAGTCTAAACTTTTTACCTGGACAAGTTATATTAAATCCAACAACTGGAAGTTGTGGGATTTATTATAACAATCAATTTGATACCAAATTCTTGGTATGTAACATTTAAGGAGACTTTAAAATTTAAAATAAAGTCTGCCCATTCTAGCCTATGAAGGCCATTTACTTCAATGAGGGAAAAACGAATTTGGCTGTTTTTACCTCACCAGGGCTTATAAATCTATTTTTATAAAGTCCCTGCTTATAGTTACATGGCACCCAGCCCTAGGGGCACATAGGGCACACCTTAGGGGTGACTTATATGTAAAAATAAGTTAGTTTAAGACTTTGGAAGTACCTTTAATTCCAAAGTCGAATTTGCATATAACTTTAATTTAAAAGCAGCCAGCAAGGCAGGCTTGCTTTTAAAATGACACTGGGCACCTCAGCAATGCACCTAGGTGTGCACCACCTATGCTGTGGTCCCTAAACCTACATGCCCTACCATATACTAGGGACTTATAGGTAGGTTAACTTAGCCAATTATAACTAGCCTAATTTGCAGATCCATTTTACACAGAGCACAGGCCCTGGGACTGGTTAGCAGTACCCAGGGCACCATCAGAGTCAGGAAAACACCAGCATAAAGTGGAAAATGGGGGCAAAAAGTAATGGGGCCTCTGCAATCAGCCCCAGTTTCTCACAGTGAGTATATCCTCTAAGATACTTTTGGCATATTGTCACTAAAATAAAATACCTTTATTTTTAGTTACTCTGAGTATTGTGTTTTCTTATGATATAGTGCTAAGTGATATAAGTGGTATAGTAGGAGCTTTGCATGTCTCCTAGTTCAGCCTAAGCTGCTCGGCTATAGCTACCTCTATCAGCCTAAGCTGCTAGAACACCTCTAATCTATGAATAAGGGATAACTGGACCTGGCACAAGGTGTAAGTACCACAAGGTACCCACTATAAGCCAGGCCAGCCTCCTACACACACACATATCGAAATCATGTCATATGAAACAGTGAATATGTTGTATTCAGCACATAGCCAGCCAAATATGAACGTGTCCTGGATTCAAATACCCTAAACCTTTGCATGTACTCTACATGGAGTTACATGTCAATGACAGTGAAAGTTACATCGACCCTGTAGACATCTCACACGTATGTGTGTGCACTTATTCCATCTTCATATTGTCATTTGTATCATTTGTATGGTGACAATACTGTTTGATATACATAACCCAAAATACCTCATTTCACTTACTAGTGGCATGCACATTGATACTTGTAATCTGTAAGCCAGCACTTAACACATTGTCATAGATATAAGTTTTCAGTGAAGGAAGCAACTTTTATAACTTCATCATACATATATGTTTTAAGGTAAAAGACACACCTTTCATAACTTCATCATACATATATGATCCCTAAAACGGCAGCTGCCTGACCTATTGTACAGGACAGTAGGAAGTGACCTGACTTCTCCGGCGTATGTCGCCATGGTGGTAGGCGGTTACAAAAGTGGTGGACATTGCTATTGAAACACATTGCTGCCTTTGGTGGACTTGTGCCAATGGCGACGTCAGCCGGTAGTGGCGGTCCTGTATGTGGCAGACGTGACTGCCATCTTCTGCGCAGTCCTTCACTTAACTCTTGACACTGCTGCCAGCAAGACCTCCACAACCTGAGCTGCTGTGTACTGCCTCTGGGAACAATCATGCCACGTTCTGCAGGTGATAGGGCCCCTGCCTTCTTGGTGAAAGAGCTGGCCAAGCTTTTGGAGGAGGTCCTACCCTTGTATGGACAGCTATATGATGCACCAGAGGAGCAGGGGAGTCCAATGCAACAACAATGGGTGAAATGTAGAGTGGATGATGAGGTAGATTAAAGGTGCATGAAGGAAGGAGTACGCTAACGTGTGGGTAGATGGTTATGTGCACATGTGCATAGGAAGACTGTTAGCCTTGTTACATAGTAGGTAGTGTGTGATGTGTGTACCCTGATCCACATATGTACAATATAGCATTTACATCAATCTTGCTATGACAAATAGTTATTGAGGTGCACAATATAAAGGACAACCTTGTGGTCTGGTCCTATGTTTATAGCCTGGACCAGGTACTGGGTATGCATGTTGTATACCTGATTCCACTTCACACATAGTTTGACTACAGAGGGTGACTTGCAAAAGAGTTTGACCTGTGACGAAAGGTATGTATGGCAACTTGCACTACCTTGATTGTTCATCCTACTTGTTTGGGAATGGAACATGTGTACATGACTTTCTCCTCTTGTCTGTGTCATCAATGCAGGTCAACGCTCATCAGAAAAAGGGGATGTGGCGTGCTATCGCCAAGAAAGTGCGGACCCTGAGGGGCCACAGCCAGTGGAGTACCCACTGTCTAAAGCAGTGGGAGTACCTGAGATGCTGGGCCTCTAAGACTACTGAGGCCCAGCTGGGGATGTCCTCCCAAGTACGAAGGGGTGCCCGTCGGACCTTGACCCTCCCTAATGGCCCACATATTGGCTGTGGCCTGCCCTGAGTTGGATGGGCATTTGAGGGCAGCACAACAGCCACAAGTGGGTGAGTACTAACGTAAGTCATTTACATTGCTCTGCAAGGTCAGTGTATGATGTGAAAGACTGTAAGCTGTGACATTGTGGTAAGTGCAAAATATAGCATGTGTCCTTGGTAAACCTATATGTGGAGTACTCAACATTGGTACACAGGTGTGCACAATGTATGATGTAATAGGAAATCTTACTCACCTATGTCATCCCTTCTATACAGTAGCATATGATGATGCACATGTGACTTTGTTATATGTGTACCACTATACTGCTCTTAGTACCCTGCTGGTTCCTTGCTATCTACAGATCCATACTCCCAACATCCTGATGGTAAGTTGTCCTGATCTTTGCCCTCTCTCCATTCAAATGCCCATTGATCCATCTCTATCTGCAACATTGAATCAGACAAGTTGAGTAGAAGCCTAAAATTCCTGAGGTTTCCAATAAGTGTCAAATTATTGTGAGGCCGTGATCTCAGTCTGACATTTCACCTGCCACACTTGCTGTACTCACTCAGATCTGTTAGGAGGTGTTCCCATTGGTAAGTGAGGACTAAACATTGGCATGTGTGATGTTTCCTCAAAATGGACATCTTGCATGCACAAGACCTTGGTGGTATTACTAGACTCCTAGTGCAAACCATATCAATGATATGAGTGTTCCAAATATTGGTACCAGGTACATGTTCTTTGGATGGTAAGTGGCTACACAGCAATTTCCTATTGCAGTGTGTGGTAGCCATGATAAATATGCCACTACATTTTGGTAACTGGTAAAAATTGAACTGATTTTTACCAACATGTGTACATTGTTAGGTCCAGACATATATCAACATTATGATGCAACTCAGACATACTTACTTTTGTGGGATATGTTTTGATGACTCTTGGTATAGGATCCTAGAGTTAGGACTGACTGAATTGTGTTGCAGATGTGGCATTTTACCTTCACATGTTGTTGGAATGGTATGTGTAGTCGTCATTTGGCTTGCCTCCAGGTGCAAGTCCCTATCATGTTAAGCTCAGAAGTATATTGTGGCATTGTAAAGGTCATGTACAGATGTAAGATTGCTCATGCCTGAAGTGTGGATAGTGATGTAGTCACTTGAATAGTGGGCTATTGATGTTGCCAATCATCATTATTAGTTGTACGTATGTGGTCTTCATGCACATGGCAGGTGTACATTGTATATGAGGTGATGGTATGGTACCTGACCTTGTCTGTGGCTAAAATACTGTGGGTGAAGTCGCCCCCTATAGGTGTACATGGCTTTGGTTACAGGTGGAGGATGACTTAGATGAGTAGCTCCACAAAGTATGTATCATCCTTTCCTGCATGACTATTGGACCCTGTGTTGCTGACATGTTTAGGCTCTATCATACTCCAATCATTGAAATGGCAGGTAGGGTTGTTGCAATTTTCTTTTGTCACTAGGGAAGGTTGTGGACTATGTGACATGAAATTTTATTGGCATGTAAGGAACATGCTGTCTTGTGTTTGGCCCATGATGTGGTTATTTCCCTGGTTCATGACGTCCGTTACAAATGTGTGGATTGTCATGGAATGGTTATTGTGATTGCTCCACTGATATGATGGTATGGTAGGTGTGCAATAGGTGGCTTACCTGGTGTGTGACATTGTTGTAATGTAGGGGTGCACCTACTGTTGGCACTGACCTGGTTCTACCTGGGGGTGTAGTACAAGTGGTTGTAATGTAATTGATGTGTACAGTGTAATGTAAGTGTTTCTTAGCATCGGCAGAAAAAGGAGTCGGGCACAGCGGAGTGGAGAAGCTGCTGGCCACGGGACCTCAAGTCTTGTTACCACCGATACCAAGGGACTCAGTGGCCCAGAGGGAGAGAGGAGTGCCACGGGGGGATGACAAGATCCAGTTCATCATCTTTGGAATCCTACTCCAGTGTACACTTCCTGGCGGTGGGTTCCCATCTGGGACCACCCCAGCATTGTCTAAGTCCACCACCCCCCTTTCTACCACCGCCCTTCCTGTAGCTCCCCACCCAGTTGGCTGTGCCTGCTCACCCAAGAGGATGAGCGTATCCTTTGCCGCAGACACCTATGTCCCAGCCCCTGTTGGCCCTGCTGCCCTCAGTGAGGAGGCTATTGACCCCTGAGGTTTATTTCTGTGGGTCCGTCAACCATCGTGAATGCCGTCCAGGGACTGGCAACTCAAGTCCAACAGAGTAATGCTTTCCTGGAGGGCATTCATGGTGCACTGGCTCGCCTACAGAGATACTTTCAGGCTCTGCCCTCCACATTGACGGCAGCCAGTCACCCTTTGTCTACCGTCCCCCATCCACCTTCCTCTTCCCAAACCCAAACCTCCCTTCCCCGACCCGGCCAAAGCACACAGACAGACAGACAGGCATGCATCCACCTCAACATCCAAGGAAAGCTCAGACAGACATAGGCACCACAAGACACACCACCCACATGCACATAAGCAACATACAGATGCAGATGCTGCAACAGTCACAACCTGCCCTGACACCACTATCACCCCTAGCATCACTGACACTACACCTGACACACCTGCAGACACCACACCAACATTCAGAGATCCAGCCACTACACCTATTCTACCCACAGTCAGCACATCAACAGACCCTCGGACAACCACCCCAGTCACCAGAATCGCGGACACAACAACCACAGACACTCCTACATGCTGCACATCAACCATACCTGCAGTCATCAGCCCAACAGTCACCCACCCACCACGGCATCCCCCAGCACCTCCACCCCCGTAGTCCAGTACACACAAATGCACTTGCACACCTAGTCAGCAGGCACCCACCACCCACAAGTATACCTCCCACAAACATGCACCCACAACACCCACACATACATGTCAGACAACGACTCCCTCACCCTCCACACCCAAACCCCCTACTGATGACCTCCCCCATGTGTCAAAAAAGCTTTCCTTACATGTTTTGACCTTTTCCCTACTCCTCTTCCCCCTCTTGAGACCCCTAAATGCCCTGTTTCCTTCCCCAGGCCTGTCCCTTCCACCTCCAGGCCCTCCTCTACCCCCCAGCAAGTACCCATGCCCCTCCCCCCAAGAAGTCTGCCCCCTCCCAAAATAACCCTCCCCTAAGCCTAGTTCTAAACACCCCCCTCCCAAGCCCAATCCCAAAGGACCCCCTCCAAAGCCTAGGCCCAAACCTCTCCCCCCAACCCACACCCTCCACCCCTGATGGCAGTCAGGAATCAAATTTGGGGAACACTTATGTGCACAATTTATAATTTTACTGGCCTATAGCCTTGGACATTTCTTTACTATTTATGATTTTTAATACATATTTGGACCGACCAGTTGTTGTTTTCGGCGTTACATGTTTGTCCTGCCTTTCCTTTCTTAGGGCAGATTTGGTCATGGCTGATATTGTTTGTGGGTGAGTATTTGTGTGGAAGTGGTGCTTGTGCTACCTGTTTTGTCTGGGCAGCATGTGAGATTGTGTGTAATGATTTTGTCCCCTAGTGATTGGTGTGTGTTGTTTGATGGACATGTGTATGTTGGGGAAATGTTGTTGTCATGGTATTGAGTAGTGTTTGTGTTGACATGTGTTTGTTGTGTGGCTTTGTGTGCGTGTTGTGTGCATGTTTGGTTCATGGTATGTCACATATGAAGTCATGTGGGTTTGCTGTGCATGTCGATTGCTGCCTTGTATGGTTGTGTGATTGTGTGTGTTTGTTCCCTGTTGGTGATACGTTGTGTTGTATGTGTGATTTGTCACTCTGTAGTGTCTATTGTGGGTGCTTGCCAATGCATTAATGGTGTTGCGGTTGTGGTGTTATTGTGTGTGACTGTGCCTGTGCTGTGTTTCAGAAGTTGGTGTGTGTTTTTGACATGTGTGTGATGTACAAAAGCAAAGAGGGAGAAGGAGGTTGTGGGGCTGGGTCTGTCCTCCTTATAGTCCGTATAACATTACAATAGAGGCCCAGCTAAAAGAACTACCACAGGATGGATAGGAAAAAGGATTTTCCTGTTGGACAAAACCCTCACCCACCAGGGTTTCCCCTTGGTGGCATATTGCATCATTGGGTTTCTTAAAGTTCTGCTACGGAACGGGACACGTTACAGGATAAGTGGGAGCACTGATGTAGTCTTGTCAATGTGACTCACAGGAGGGATAGGAGTGGTGGGGTCTTGAGTGAGTTAAAAATACCTGTCTCTTAGTAATTCCAATGATCTAATAGATCTCTTGGAGGCGGTACCATTAAAAAGGGGCTGCGGAAGTGGGGAATATAATGTACTTGACTTCCTGGTCTACATGTTTCGGAGTCTTACCTCTAGGCTCCTCTTCAGGACCAAGGTTGACTCCCTGGTGCCACTCCTTGTTTGACTACCACTAATGAAAGCATTAATAATACATGTTTTGTGATATGGTGCAATTCACCTAACTAATGTGGTGTCATAAGATGATACGTATCGTTTATGGTGTCCGTAATTGATACCTGTGGAAACACACATGTGGTGCACGCGTAACCTTCTCCATAATATTTTGACTCTCATGTCCTAGATCCTCTAAGGGGGTGTGTGCTTGTAGTCACACTCTAAAGATTTGGCAAAGATTTGGATCGAACCGTCTTACCGTATCTGTGGCACGATGTAAAAAAAAAATTATATGGCACTAACATCCTCAAAACAACATGCCCGCTCTGTACCTAATGCTCACCTCCCCGGGTTCTGAATCTTGAAAGCTCACATGGGAAGCAGTTTAAATGAGCAACAGCCTGCACATCTCGGCATGCTGAAAAGTGCAGCACCAGACTGCTAACGTCACCAAGATGGTGGCCTCCCTTGGAACAAATGGAGGTTCTCGAGGACCCTAAGAGTAGGTATCCCTTGTGGGTGCCTGTAACTGCACAGAGGTCAGTGGGGCTTCATTGGCTAAAAGAGGCAAAACTGGGGATTCCCATATTGTTTTGATAATTATTTGGGAGGATCTTTCTTGTGTTTAATGAAGGGTTGCTCTTTCCCTTCTTACAGTGATGGTGATGTATATGTGAGTGGCTAATACTTATTAAAGAGGGTTTGTTCTTTGTGACACTATGGAATGTAAAGGAATGAGATGGACATCAGACCTTTTGCTCTGCCTAGGTGTACCATTCATTTGCGGAAATGTGTATCCGACTAATGATTAATGTGATGTTAATACTTCGTCAGCTGGCTCCAAGGGATGCTCTAATTGAGGCCAATTTGGTGTGTGCGTAATTTACAGACCCATAGTTGTTCTTTTTCAAACAGTGTGGACTCGCAATTAATCTCTTCGTGGTGATCTAGGATAACCCACTGGTAAACATCCACTGTGTGTGCTTTCTCTTTGAAATGAGTGGACATTTTAGTCGTAGCCTGTCCACATCGCAGGTTACTATGGTGTTCAGAAATGCGCGTCTTAACCTTGCGGGTGGTCATCCCCGCATAATGTAGGTTGCACGTACAAGTGATCATGTATACTGCTCACTGAATGTTATAATTGGAGAAGTCTCTAATGTCCCATGTTGTACTGTCATTAAAGGTGACCTATTTAGTGACCTTCATTACCATATGGATGATGTCCTTTGGGTAGTGGTAGGTAGATACCTTCCGGTTTATTACAAAGATGGCATGGGCGGGTGTGTACAAGCGTGTCTCTAAGCATGCCACCAAGGGGTAACCCTGGTGGGTGAAGGTTTCCTAACAGGAAAATCCTTCTTCCTATCCATCTTGTGGTAGCTCTTTTAGCTGGGCCTCTTTTGTAATGTGTGTGATGGCCATAATGTGTGTACTGTGTATGTGCGGTTGTGTATGTGGCTGTTTTTGCATGTCATTGTCATGTTACGTGTGTGTGTCGCCCTCACCCCGGTTCCAGATGGTATGTTGTGTGGGCGTGCGAACTTTGGCAATAAAGAACTGCGACAGGTAAGTGTGTGTACTTACGGTTGCTGTCGTCTTCGGCATTGATTCCGGAGTCTATGGGTGAGTAGGAGGAGCGGGATGATGGCTAGTTCTGGTTCCATGGAGCTTTGAACTAGTATGGCCTTCTGAAGGTGAGTGTCTCATTTATGCAGTTCGTTTCCGCCTGGGTTTGCGTGGAGGTGCAACCATAGCAGAAACCTTGGCGGTGTGGAAACTCGTAATCTGTCTGGCGGAAACATGGTCTATGCCGCCCTGCTCGTGCCTTCCGACGTCTGTGGTGGTCTGACAGGAGTGGCGGTGCCGGTGGTGCTTTGTATTCTGTTGAGAACTCCTTCATGGTCATAATCTTGCAGTCTTCTCCGCCAGCCTGTTGGTGGTACGACCGCTACTGCCAACATGGCAGTCCTCGCCCTGCCAAACTCGTAATGAGGCCCTTGATCTTTAACGCCTGTATTCAGTGTATCTGCTGCTGCAGATAACATTTCAGGTTTTATAAACATGCGCACAAATTGAATCACAGCCTCAGAACAACATAAAATAAAATGGTGTTACTATGTTTTCGAAAAACTGTATTTGTAGAATCGGCAGCTTTGTGCTTTTTCTTATTTGCGTCACTATTCTTATCATACGTAACTAGGATTTGAGGGAATCCCACTGATTTACAGTTCTTTCTGAAAACCTATCCAAGTTCTGTACCACAGTGCTGACATGTTTAATGAATTTGCTTACTTCTGTCTTTATTAACTACTACCATTACTGAGGACCCGTTCACGCTTTACACTTTCTTTGAAATGGAAACATCTTTGATCTATTGATGTGTAGAATAATTTTGTCCACTGAAATGATAACAGTGACATAAGTAGCAACAACAGCTAAAATCATATATATTAATAGCTGATTTTACACTGAAGACTGCTGAGGTTGCCATTTCTGGAATTAGTATAATTAGGTGAAATTCATGCACAATCGTTTCCCTAAAAAAAATTATTTGGTTTGATAGCACTGTTGATTGCGTCAAGCAAGGTCTGGCATCTTCTTCAATAAATGAAGATATATCACCATGTGCCCCGTCCCTGAATTATATTTAAGGTACACTTAAATAGGAATGTACTGGGCCAAACTAACGATTCTCCTCTAAAGCAGCTGTTGAGGCCATAGCCTGAAAGGATGTCTGTAGGCCAGCTGGTGCCATGGCTCCATTACAAATGAGACTTTATTTTGTCCTTCACAGGAGACTGCTGTGTTTGAATTGGAAATCATGACTTAAAACAGTTAAGCAGCAATTTAGGCTGATGTCAGAGGTGCCTAACATTGTATTAGAAAATAAAAAATAAACCTTTTGCTTTTATCAGTATTTCAGCAATATCCACTGAAGTTGCATGGCATAAACGCAACAACAAAAATATTGACGTACACAAATTTCTCAAAAAAACATGAGAAACCAATTTGTTGTGTTAACATACTTTGTATGTAAAACCTTGGTTTCCGCCCGCTGGCCTAGTGGGAAACAGGCAGCAGCATTGTCTCCAGCTCTTAATCAAGCCTGCGGCAATGCTGTTGCCTGCAGGGTGCACAAGCATCCTCACAATGTGAACATTGCGACGGTGCTGGGCAGGTGGACCCTTGCACTGCCCATGCCAAGTGCATGAGCCCCCCTGTGGCCCCCTGCACCTGTTCTCCGGCAGCCTTTTCATGGCGGTGAAACCGTGATTAAAAGGCTGGCGGAGAACGAGGTCATAATCTGCAGGGCAGCGCTGCCCTTGCGGATTACAATCTACGCCACTGCCATGCCGTCGAGATCATGGATCCCGGCAGTGCTGGCGGAACCCTGGCGGTCTGACTTCCAGGGTCTTTATGTGGCGGTCAGACCGCCACAGCAGCCGCGATCCTGACGCCACCACGGAACTGATGTTCTGAAGATCACCAGCCTGTTAATTAAGCCCTTAGGCTGGAATTGTCTTTGAGGCTGTTCTGTTAAATTGTTGTACAGTGCTCTGCCACTATTTACTCAACATAGTCTGCGCTTTTTATATTACTTCAAAGAAAGTCAATTCCAAGAATTTCTTGATGTTGTTGGTGAACATCAGCAAGAAAATGGCAGGGAACGGAAATTCTCTTTCATCACTAAACTAATTAGGGTGATGTAACATACACAGTGAAACTAACAAGGTCTGTATCATTTTGAACTAGTCTTTATGTGATCCTTTATCTAGCCAACAAATTAATTAGGTCATCCATGTAGAGTTCAGCATCATCTTCAAGGCTCTTGTAGACGGGGATGCATGGACCTTGCACCAAAGAAAGCGCCACATTGCTGGTTCGAAAAGCAGTGCACTGTTTTTTATCCACACAATGGCAGAGATGCTCTGGTTCTGTCCACCCAGAGGGGAAGATGCAGTGGTTCTGCTGGAGTAACACCTGAAGATCTACTACTAAGAGCCCAGGACTTTGGTGGCACAAATTGGCAGGTCAGGCTCATAGCTGGTAGAGTCCAATTGCAATGTTTGGTTAGTTGGAAGTGTTCTATGTCCCTGAGACTTCAGATCAGGAGACCAGTCAGCTGGCCCTTGCAGTTACTCTGGGTTCTGGGTTGGAGAGATGCAGGCCAAGACCTTTTCACCCAGGTAAGGAGAGCAGCAGGTCAGCACAGCCAGGGAGCAGTTCTTTGAGAGAAGCAGTCCTGCTGAGTGACAGGCCTTGAAGCAGTACAGAAGTCCTTCTTCCTGGCAGAGTATCCACAGGTCCAGAAGTGCACTGAGTTGGTGTTGTCAGGGGCCCAGTACTTATACCCAGTTGAGCCTTTGAAGTGGGGTAGACTTGAAAGGAAGATTATTTGAAGTGCACAGAGGCTCTCCGTTTCGGCCCTGGCTCCAGACTCACTGCAGGGAGTTATGCAGCCCTTTGTGTGGGGGTAGGGCACAGCCTATTTAGGTGTAAATGCCATTCTGACATGAGGGCTGATGAAGGCCCATTAAGTCACACCTAAGCGTACTTTCAATGTGACTGCCTAGGGTGAATACACAAAACCCAGCTGTCACTCATCCTACATAAGTGGTCAGAGACAAGCAGTAGGCACCAAATGGCTAAATTAAGAAAATGCCACCTTTCTAAAAGTGGCATTTTCAGAATTTCGTTTTAAAAACTGATTTTACCATAAGTTCTGATTTTAAATTGTGATTCCAGAGACTCCAAACTCGATAAAACCTATCTCTTCCAGATTCTGAATTACACTTATAAAATGTGATACGGTAACTCCATTGTTAATCTATAGGAGAGATAGGTCTTGCAATAGTGAAAGACTAATTTAAGAGTGTTTCACTTCCATGACATGATAAAACTTGAAAGTACATGTCCTGCTTTTAAAATACACTGCACCCTGCCATTTGGGGCTGAAGAGGGCCTAACTTAGGAGTGACTTATATGTTATAAGAAGGAAGGTTTGGGTCGACATGGCAGTTTAATCTGCACCCACAGGATATGCAGTGGCAGGCCTGATAGGTTTTAAAGGGCCACTTAAATGGGTAGCACAATCAGTGCCGCAGGCTTACTGGTAGCATTTATTTTACAGGTCCTGCATATGTGGCATACCACTCTATAAGAGACTTACAAGTAAATTACACATGCCAGTTAGGTATATGGCAATCAAACCAGAGTGAGAGGAGAGAGCACAAGCACTTTAGCACTGGTTAGCAGTGGTGAAGTGCACAGAGCATTAAGGCCAACAATAACTAATCCTGCAAAATTGGAGGCAAGCTTGCACAACGTTTGGGGGAGGGCCATTTCCTGCAGTGCCAAATCTGCTTTAAATATTTTAAGTGACCTGTGAGACCTGGTGGAGGCTTGGACAAATTTTCCAAATGTTGTTCACCCAGTATGCTTTAAAGGTAAACAAAATGAACAGCGCTCCCCATATAACTATGATAAAGATTTATTGAATGGATATGACAGGGTTGAATGCAATTAAGAGAATGAATTATGAGCCTAACAACTGGCTCAAAGGGAATAGTGAGAAGATGAGGCTGAGGGGAGTAAAAAGTAAATTAAGAAAACAACATGATGGTTTATGCCACTCATGTGCTAAAGGTTGCAGATTGTTGGTACTGGTAGACAAAGTACCAATCTTGCCCAGTTATGAATGTTCAACTCCTCTAATGAGATTTGTCAGTAATTTCTTCCAATGCTGGTGTTTGTTTTGATTGGGATATTGCAGGCTTAAACAGGCATTAGAATAATGTTAACATTGTGAGACTGCTTTTTCTAGCCCATACTTTAATTACGAAACATGGTGGTTTAGTGATTGTTCTACCAGATGTGTATATGTTTAATGTAGTGGAAAATAAAAGGGATGTCAGCAGGGATTTCGATATCTTGGGATGAAAGAATATTAATTGAGGTGGGGCGAAGCCTGATGCCAAGGAGCAGGGTCGCATCCAGTTAGAGCTCCCTGGCTTGTCAGCCCTAGTTGTCTATTCCACAACCCACAACAGGATGTCTGGTGTGAGAATGCGGCTTCTACCCTGACGGGATGCCTGGAACCTGCTGCAGACAAAAAGGAAAATGTTTGTACGATTAATATTAGTTTACCTTCAGCGATTGATGGTGGTAATGATATTGCTTCAAGCTCCATTGTTACAAGGTGTCTTTAAAAAGTATACATTTCTGTATGATTAGACATTTACCTTGAGCTATCTTGGTATGACATATTTTCATATATGCTTGGAGTAACAAAATTTAGATTTATCAAATTTACTTGAGAAGATGCCAAACTTACTTTTATGATAAAAACTCTTAACCCATAATGCACTCAGCAGAGTCCTTGAAGCAATGAAGCAACGTTAAATGGGCCTGTGGCTTACTGTCCATATAGGACCTCATTTGGTTGAGTCTAAAATGAAGGCCAAGAACGGACTTGGTCAGCGATGTGTATTGGCACCTACTCTTTTCAGTGTTTTTCTTACAGACTTACCATCTTCTACCCATATACATACTTTTCCATTTATATATATTTGTAGATGATGCAGGTACGATATCACAGATCCATAAAGATCTCCAGGAGCATTTACCTCAACTGCATGAATATTATTAGAACGGTTTTAGTGATGGACATATCTAAAGATCTCTTGTTATGTCATTAACTCTGCAAAATAGAAATCTACATTTCATACCCAGCATTCATGTTTCACACTTGCTCCCCTATCTGTGGCTAGTCTGCATTAGGATTTCCACAAATTAATTTTGGAGCAGAGTTTGATAATACATGATTGACTACTTCTTAAAATATTTCAAGGTAAAATGTAGACAGGACTTTGTTGCGCCCTCATTAAGTCCTTATTGCTGTCTTTATGAGAGAATTAGATTTAATTCCTCTGATCCTATGTGCTGTGTTCATGTCTTTTGTAGCATCCTTATTCCTGGAGTGTTTTTCCTCTTACTCTTACATTGCTTCTTTGAAGAACAGGTAAGTGAAGACTGGTATGGATTGAGAATGGATTAATCTGCTCATCATTGAAAGACCCTCATTTCACTGACATTTTGCCAGCTGTGTATAACAAATGCTTGAAAAATGTTGGAGTCGTTTTTTAAGTTGGTTTCATATTGTGTTGCAGTCCTCATCAATGCAAATAGTTTAGAGACATGAAACTGAGAGACTATACTTTACACCATGGATGGGTTTATTCCTTAACCCTTTCCTTATGGGGGTTATAGAGTAACCTAAAAAAATAACTTTTTTAAAATGCAGTTGAGTCAATTTTGCTTTTTTCACTGCTAATTATTAAAATATCCTGAATTAAATATTTGAAATCTTAACTTTAATGTGAAGAGGCAATTACCCACATGAACATTCATTGACAATATTTGGCAGCAGATTGTCTCAATTTTTAATTCTTGTTTTAATATCTAATTTTTCTAATTGAGCATCTTCGAAATCTAGTGCACGGCTGATACTTTTTATTTTTATCAATGTGAAGAAACTATACAGTTAAGTAAACTACACAGCACAAAAATAAACTGCACATCGGTAAATATAGGTCACAGTTTAAAAAGAGGGAATAAAGTACATACAAATACATAAAATGTAGGTAGATATAAGTCATAGTGAATAAGTAAAGGACTATTAAAAATGTAAAATTGATGAAAAGCACTCTGCACTTACTTTGCTGAGGGAAGTATATCAGTCTATGGCCTACAAGCAGTGCTGGGCTGAGAATATATCGGGCCCCGTGCAGAGTATACTGTACGGGCCCCTCATGGCACAAGTTAAATATTTTTTTCTTTGCCAATCATTTTATTTTAGTACATTGTTAACAAGTACAAGTAAAATTTTACAATGTAAGTGCACCTGTAATAAAATAATATATAATGCTACTTCTCAAAAAGGGAGCTTTCCTTGCTTTCTGTCCTGCAAATTATTTTATTAATTCACTGTAGTTGAGAGTCCGCCCAGCTTCATATACAACTGATATCAGGGTCAAGCAAGTCAGCTGATCCTGTGCCATTAAAGAGCGCAAGTAGTTCTTAATAATTTTTAACTTTTCGAAGGATCGTTCCCCAGAGGCTATTGTGACAGGAAATGTCAAAAACAATCTTAGAATGATGTTTAAATTGGGATAAATTTCATGCAAGCCTTTGTCATACATGTATTTGAGAACAGAGAGCAGACGCAGTACATGCTGCATCTGTATCAGGATGGCTTTTTAAAGTTACAGTGTTTACAGAAACCGTGAAAAGCCTCCCACTTTCTGTGGGATAGGTCAGTTTACAGGAATTCTGAGGCGCACCCACTCCCTTCCACCTCCACGCCCCATTGTTATTTTATTGCCTCCATAGGTTACTGCACTTCAGCTGAGAGTGCTAGCGAACAAGAGCACCAGCGCTGACGAGCAGGCACTCTGACGCCGATGTTAAATGTCTTTGACATTTTTGGGCCCAACTAAGTTGCAGCACACAGCACTGCTCCAGGGCGCTGTCCTCATTATCCTGTTGAGGGCGCTATAATTAAAGGTAAATACATATTATGTGTGCTTCATAGTCATTTCAATTCAGCTGCAAAACCTATCAATTCTATTCAATGCGGGACAAATGCCAATCTTTCAGCGACCAAGGTTTTGTCCTTCTGACTTGTATGCAGGTTTCTCCTGTAAATGGGATTTTTTTTTTTTTTCTAGCTTACACGTCAAGAATTTTCAATTCTATTAAGGACACGGAGGCGAGGATTATGCTATCTCCTTCTTTATTGATCCAAATACAGCAGCCAATCAGATTAAAGAAAAACATTAACTACATTTCCCATGAGGCATAAGCCTGTTATCACATGGTCCAATCACCTCCCGTGCCCTCTGTCCATAAATGTGTTGACCCCCAATGTCACTTCCTCTTTCTTTGTCCAAATCCGACAGTAATGAACTTCAGAAACGAAACTTCTTACATAGTCAAAGAGTCAAAGTTCTCAAACTCCTACGAATAATACAATCTGAACTCCACTGGAACCAAAATTCCTCAAATGAACCGGACAACGGATCCGCAGAACGATATCTCCAGAGGATTCTACCAACAGATTCAAGTATTCTTCTGATCAGAACCTAAGAAAAATAATATAATCAATAGGTAATATCATGTAATTTATTGGAAAAAGAAAAAACTGTAATGCCACATAGATATCACAGGGTGGGAAGAAAAAACTTTTATATATACAGTCAATAAATAATGACAAACATTCTATACTCTAAAAGTATTGTTTCTTTGGGAGGGATAATCCTCGCCACCGTGTCCTTAATAGAATTGAAAATTCTTGACGCGTAAGCTAGAATTTTTTTATTCTATTTCAGGGCCGGAGGCTCCGAGTATGCTCGTTTAAAGCTGACTAATAACTACAGAAGCAACATCTACTACAGGTTTATGGTAAAATTTTCGAAACGTGGATTCTGACGACCAATCAGCCGCCTTCATAATGTCCTCAAGACGAGAACCTAATGCATAAGTTTTGGATGCCATTGCACCTCTCACTGAGTGAGCTCCAAATTGATTAATATCTATTCCAGCTTCATTCATTAACCATTTAACCCATCGAGGCAATGTGGCTGAAGTGACTGGTTTGAAAGGTTTTTGCAAAGTTATGAGCAACTGACCAGAAGCATCCTGTCTAAGTTGCTCTGTAATCACTTCATATTCTTTTAAACATTGAACAACACAAAGTTTGGGATTATCTAAAAACATTGAATATGTTACTGACCTGCAATTGGTCTTTGTCCGTTTGGTAATATTAAATGTAACTCCTTCAGGTGAATATACCCTACCAGCCAAGTCCAAGGCCTTGACATCTGATACACGCTTACAAGATATCTGACATAATAACATTGTTAATTTTGCTGAAATCTGTTTACGAGACAGGAATCTATTAACTGGCCAGGAATCTCAAAACTTCAGTATAATATTGACATCCCACAAAAAAGATGGTTGATGGTTCTATAAACTAGTCCTGAACCTGCTAATTCAGCTAAAAAATTAATTATCGTTTCAACACTTGAGTCCACGGGATTGAGATCCCGTCCATCACACCAACTAGTCCATCTGCGCCATGCAGATGTGGAACTTTTATGGGTGCCTGAAGCCCAGGCTTGTCTGATGAAATTAGCAGCCTGTTGCGAAATTCCTGGGGTTTTCCATCTTACCCTGAAACCCTCCAAGCCATCAATGTTAGTTTCTCTGAAATGATCATTGGATGTTGATGGTTCTCCGGGTTCAAATGAAGATCTGGACGTGGAGGAATGAAAAGAGGCAGGGCGCAAGCTAACTGAGGAGCAAGCGGGAACCAAGGCTGAGCTCTCCAAAAGGGAGTCACTAATATGATCTCTGCTTTCTAAGGCCTTATCTGAGAGAGAGCTCTGGGGATCATTAATAAAGGAGGAAAGGCATATCCCCGAAACTTTGACCAATCCTGAAGGAATGCATCCGTCGCCAATGCCAGAGGGTCCGGGCGCGAGCTGAAGAACCTCAGCATTAGAGTATTGAGCCGAGAGGCAAAAAGATCTACTTCGCATGGGCCCCAGATCTTGGTTATCTGTAGGAAAATTATCGGATCTAGTCTCCAGTCGCTGGAATCTGTCAGATACCTGGAGTTCCAGTCTGCTATTGCATTCTGATCTCCCGGAAGATATTCTGCCATGACAGTCAGGCGATGACTGAGGCAGTAATGCCAGAACTCTTTGGCAATCTCCGCTAGTATTCTGGATTTCGTGCCCCCTAATTTGTTAACGTACTTCACTGCAGATATGTTGTCCATTCATAACAATATTCAGCAGTCCGTCTTCTGGGAAGAAAGGCTCCTGATGGCAAAAGAGCCTGCTAGGAGCTCTAGACAATTGATATGGAGAGTCTGCTCCCAAGTCGACCAGCGACCTCCAGTTACTACTGAGCCGCATAGGGCTCCCCATCCCCAACGGCTGGCATCGGATTCTATCACTATTTCTGGGAGAGAACCGAAAATCGCTCTGCCGTTCCAAGCTTCCATGTGTTGGAGCCACCAACGAATTTCTGTTTTTACTTCGTCGGTCAGGGGAATCAACTCTGAGTAACTCAGACCCTGTTGCAAATGTTTGATCTTGAGTCTCTGTAGGGCTCGATAATGTAATGAGGCTGGGAAGATTGCTTGAATCGAAGAGGCCAGAAGGCCCACTATTCTGGCAATGTTCCTCAATTAAATCACCTGAGAGGACAGAGCAGCTCTCAATTCTCTCTTGATACTTCGAATTTTCTGAGATGGGAGAATCAGAAGAGAGCAGATGGAGTCTATCTTGAATCCCAAGAAATCTATCACCTGGGAGGGATTCAATAATGACTTCTGCACATTGATAAGGAAACCCAAATCCTGCAGAAGACTGATGGTCCATTCCAGATGAATTAAGAGCGTTTGAGGGCTCTGAGCCATCAGAAGAATGTCATCCAGATAAATTATCAATCTGACTCCCTTGGATCTCAGCCATTCCATCACTGGCCTCAACAATTTTGTGAAGCACCAAGGGGCTGATGAGAGGCCAAAAGGAAGTGCATTGAATTCTAGACAGTGTCCCTTCCATAAAAATTGTAGGAACCTCCTGTGAGGGGGAAAGATGGGGACCGAAAGATAAGCGTCTTTCAGATCGAGACGAACCATCCAATCTCCCTCTAGAAGAATGTCCCGTAGCAAGTGGATTCCTTCCATCTTGAAGTGTCTGTATAATATCCAGTAGTTGAATTCCTTTAGATTCAAAACTAGACGATGACCTCCGCCCTTTTTGTCGACGACAAAGATGGGGCTGAGGAAGCCTGATGGATGGGGAGTAGCAAAACTCACTGCTCCTTTGTGTAACAACGCTTGAACCTCTGTGTCTATAAAAGTCTGGTCTGCTATGGAAAAATACATTTTTGTTGGAGGGGGGAGTTGAACAGGGGTCTCTAGGAATGCTAGATGGAATCCTAAAACCGTTTGAAGAATCCAGGAATCTCCTGAAATCCTTTTCCAATTTTTTAGGAATAAACCCACTCTGCCCCCAAGACGTACTTGAGAATAATGAATAATGCTCACCTGAGTAACTGGATTCTTGAATCGCTCCCTGTTGACCCCTGCGGGGTCCTCTTCTAAATCTGGTGCGGCCCCCTCGATTGCGAGTGGGGTAGAAGGTGGTATCTGATTGGTCTGAGTACCAATTTCCTCTTCCTCTATGGTAGTGATATTGAGAGCTTTGAAAGGATCCTCGGCCGGGCATACGCACTCCGAAACGTCTGGCCCTGGCAAAAAGGTTTCTTTTGAACACTTTTTTAAGCGACATTTGCGCTTTATCTAGAGATGCGAATGTGGAACAAAATTTTGCTAACTCCTTTATGAAGGATGAACCGAACAAGTGGCCATCAGCCGATGGGCCAACTTCAGAAGTTGCCAGGTCTGTTAATTTAGGATCAATTCTCATGAGGATTGATTTACGTCATTCTGACGAAATCACGCTATTTGCATTGCCCAAAAGGCACAGTGACCTCTGTGGGCTACCAATCAGGACATCAGTGTCCACTGGGGCACCCGACTCTTTGGCAAGATAAGCCATGTCTAGGATCTTAGTCATGTGGCCTGTGACATCAAGTAATTTATCTTGGCAGATCCGCCAAGACCTGTCTAAACCTTTCTTGGGGTCTTTGCCAAACTTTTTCATGAAGGTGACCATGGTGGGGTCGATGTCAGGGGTGTCCGTCACCTTCTCCACAACATCTTGTCTAGGACATTCCACTCTAAGGCGAGAACGGACTTCCTTGTCAAAACTCCTCCTGATATTGTCACAGATGTACTGCACCACTTCTGCTGATGGGACCCAGTCGGAGGCTCTAGGATGTATGATTTCCGTTGGATCGAAATCCAGAGTTTTAGAGGTAGATGCTTCTTTCCTGGGTTTTTTATTGGGGATCGGAGGCTCCGGTTCGTCTGAATCACAGGAGTTGGTGTCCGAATCAGAAGAGGACTGGGAGGATACCACATCCTTATAGGAACTATAATTATGTTCAGTGGAATGTTTCTTAAACAACTTATTAAATGCATCTGCATGTAAACCAGAAACCGTCTCTTCGTTTCCTTCTAAATTCTTGGTTTTGGATTTACATTTTGATTTTCTCTCATTAGAAGAGGACTGTTGTTCATTAAGCCAACCCTGGGATTTGGCGTAGTCAAAGAGTTGCCCTGAAAAGGGTCCTAGAGCTCTTACCAGGGTGTCATTTACAGATTGTTGGACCCTATTATCAAGGGCTTCCACCAAGTTTACTTCAAGTTGATTGCCCAACTCTTCAGGGTAATACCCTGTTTCATTTTCACTCCACTGAGCCATCAGAAGGTGGGGGTAACTTTGTTAAGCAGAACAAATGAGGGGGAGTGCAAACCCCTGACAGGCAAAGTAAGCCCAATTAAAGTGTGGAGGGAGCAGCTTGTGATTAGCACTCTAGGCGAAGCCTTATAAATTGTTACAACCCAAGTTCTTTGATTTTAAATAAACTGGGCGTCAGGGAGCAAGAAAATCAATATTGGATCACTTGAGCCGGGCTTACTGGCGCGCCGCGCATCTGCAAACGAGCCAATCCATCAAAGTGAAAGTGATGGGATCGGCTCGTAATACGCGCGCGAAGCGCGAGCATAGAAATAAAAAGGGGACTACACGGTAGTGTAGTAAGCTCCCGCTCCCGCTCCACAGGGCTATAATGTAGACGGCACGGAGCCGGAATCTGTGAGCGTGGAAAGCGCGGAAAGCGCTGAACTAAACGGGTCACAGCGAGCGAAATCGCATCGCTACCCACAACTATAAAATACAGATGAAACAATTGACATTCACATACAAATATATGAGAGAATGAAAAACATCACTTATCTGCTGCGGAGCAGCCAAGAAAGAGGAAGTGACGTTGGGGGTCAACACATTTATGGACAGAGGGCACGGGAGGTGATTGGACCATGTGATAACAGGCTTATGCCTCATGGGAAATGTAGTTAATGTTTTTCTTTAATCTGATTGGCTGCTGTATTTGGATCAGTAAAGAAGGAGATAGCATAATCGGAAGCTCCGGTCCTGAAATAGAATTCAATGTTGTAGATCGATTTTTGTCTGCAAGCCACCTCTACTTTGGTACTGCTGACCACCAATCTGTGGAGGGGATCTTCATTAGTTGGCATCAGCATGGGAAAGCACTCCTAAATATGGCCTCTTGTATATCTACATTATTGTAGTGAAGTGAGGCTGCATATAGAGTGAAAGGAACAAGGTGATTGGCTAAGTATAGTAAAGGTTTTATACAACCGTTTAACGTAGACAACAAAATATTTGGGTCATCTGGCCCCTTTTCTGGCTGAAGTTTTGCAGCTTTTGTCAAAATAAAAACACTTGACCAGTTCTGTCCTTAAATGAGCAATAGACGGTCTTGGTTTTTACCTGTAGTTTTTCTACTGCCTGTTTTCTTTTATTCTTACACCTTTGTTGCCTCTATGTTGACTTCTTGATTTAATCTAATTTGCCCTAAAAACGGTGTTTCGAGTTGCCTGCCATCTTCAAAAATAAATAGTCAAGCAATGCCGTTCACTGCATCAGTACTGGGAATACTTTTTTAAATATCATTCACATCCTCGCTTAAATTAACCTATTTAAATTAGAAGATATTGACGATTTGATATGTTCTAAAAAAAGATGCCATCTAAAATTAATTTGTCAAATAAAACCCTCGTGTTTTTCCTGTGTGGAGAACATGCAAAATTAATTCCAGTGGACAGGGGTGTGTGCCCATGGTATTATAAAATTTACAAAAAAACAGTTTACTAGCTTTTAAGTGACACTAGTGAGCTGGCATGGATAGCTTCGCCTGTCATTGATAAACTAGTGTGTAAACAGACATGCAGATTAAATTTAGCCTGCCTCCATGCGTCTCACCGAGGTCTCAAGGCCGTCGGGTGTCAAAGATGGGAGTGACAGATCCCTGCCGGTGACGAATAACCCCTGTCTCTTGGAATTATAGCATGGCTTCTCATGTCCTCTCCAGTAAACTACGAGGCCAAGAATCAAGAGACGAAATGACTGGCTTGAAATTGGCTACTAAGTGTGACAGAAACATTTCATAAGCTTTCTTTGCAAGCTGACGAATTAAATCAAGTGTCAAACGGTCTTTCTTTGAATTTTCTCTAGACTTTTGAAATATGTCGATTTTGCGCTATCCTTCACAGATTCATCTGCGCTCTGTGCTTTATTGTTCAATGTATAATTCTTTTTAACGAAAGCAGCTTTAGAGGGACAACTGTATATTATTTACCAACATAAGTATTAGTTTGTCATTTTAACTTTATTTCCATGTTTACTTTATTGCCCAGAAGACTTGCAGAATTCAGTATGCATGCCATATTGCTCCTTTGCTTGCACGTTAGCTTACTTTCAAAAAGACGTTCTATGACAGAATAAACAATTCACTTTCACGCTGCGTGAGAGGACATTTCCATTCAAAATACAATCTTACGTTCTCATAAAAAAATACTGTGATTTACCTTTAAATATAGTATTGCCATAATATGAGACATAACAAAACGTCATAGTTATTTAGCTAATGATGATTAATAGGTAAAAAACACTTGTACATTGAGTAAGGTGGAAATTTGTATGATTGATTGCTTTTAAAAACACATTAGGACCCACCGATTACCTCCTCGGTCTCCTGCTGAGTCTCCTACCCCAGCACTCCTATTCTTGGGCAGGCAATTGTTTTGTCCCGGGTTAGGTTATCTGGGATGCCAGTGGTGGGATGGTAAAGCCTGAATGCTTTGTTGGAGGGGGTGTGCGAGATAGGTCACACAGTCTTCTGTTGAGCTGTATGAGCTGGGCTGCCCTTGCCCTCTCTAGGGCCTTCTACACTGAGTGGAGATTCTTTGTCTGTTCCCTGAATCAAAAATGTGTTTAATTCTGTCATTGCCGCAGTCTTGCAAGGTTTTGGCAGTCTGTGTTTTTTGGAGGGCCTAGAGGCCAAGGACTTAGGGAGCTGTTTCTCAGTTCCTGTTGTGTACACCATAGCCCTGGTTTGAGTGTTCTGATGAACCTTCTCCAAGACTGAGCCCTTTGCTGAGGATACATGGATTTGCCATGGTCTGAGGGTGAGATTACAGCAGTGGCACCCTAAACCAGGCTTCTGTCAGACATGGTTTTCATTGCTCAGTGAGAATTACTTGTGGCCCAACGAGTATGGAATCTGACACTTACCTTGAGGATCGTGTTTAAGTCTTGCTGTGCCCTTGTGTTGTGTAATCATTTTAGTTATAGCTCCATGCACGTTATTTTAGCACCCTAGGCCTGCCGCTGTGCACTTTAACCTGGATATATTTTATTCAGCTTTGTTTATTATTTAACAGTAGCCACATTTGTGGTCTTGTTTTATTTCCCGCTTTCTAGCTGTTCCTTGCCTGAGCCATCACTGCGTTCTCAAACAAGACATTTCTTTCACTCTGTGGTTTTCTCAATGCTGCAGAAAGATAGGTTGCCGGTAAACGTGGTAAAGCTCTGTCTCTGGTATTCATAGAAACATACACATCCTTACGTAGGGACATATTCTCAGAACATCAGCAGTTTTATTATAAAAACCCTTCTCAGTCTCATACACGTTAGAGGGAGATTCCAGCAAGATGACCACAACTGTGTGCTGATTGGTGAACGCTTCACTACAGCTGCTTATGCAGACTTCAGGCCTCTTCCTCAGGTTTGAGGGATGATGTCTTCCCAGGGGAACCTGAAGGGCAGAACTAGAGCTTAACATGCTGTGCTCTAATACAGCCTAGGTAGGAATTATTTTAATGACTCTAGTGACAATATGGTAGCATTATTTTTATGCTTTACTCTACTCATCACAATGTTAATCTTGGCATGCTTCATCGTCCTGGTTATTGCAGTACATGCTTTATTATCTAAGATGCAGTCGCTTTATTAGAACCTTATTGAAACATATACTGCCTCTGACTGTCGTTGTATAGGTGAGACTAATGTAAATGAGAGAAATGGTTGCGATCTGAGTGACCACAATTTTCCTGAGGAGTCAATTGTGTCATGCGCTCGGCTGCCCAATCATTCCTGCACTTGGGTGGAGATGAGGCACTGCTAGTTAGCCGGAGCAAAACCCGGATTAGGCCGACAGGTGTCACCTGTAGTGGGTTAGACTCCCACACTACTGGCGACTCTGCCTCTCAAATCCAGTAGTCTCATTAGAATAATGAGAGCCTACTCGACACTTGGATTTGTCTCAGCATCACTGTGTGATTCTCTGTCTTTCATCAAAGAGGGTTTCAAGGATAATAATGAAAGATCTACTAAAGATCTATTGTTATCGTATTGCAACACTATTTTCACATTTTAATGACTGCTTTGGGATCATCTTGAGCTTTTGCTTATTTCCCTTTTCTCTACAGAGTGGTAGCTCTGTGGTGTAATTCACATTGGTGTACAGTGTTATCCATGGTCTCTTATAAATATCTCTCATTTGTTTTCTAGATTTTGACCACTCTGTGAAAGGGACTGAACAGATGGTAACCTTTGCCCTGTCTTTTTTTGTCCTTGATTTTCTTGTCGAGGTCCAAATGCTGTTGGAAAGGTTTTTTCACCACTACCAGGTACCTGCTAGAGTGTGAGAGGCCATTCATTCCAGCACTCCAAATTTAATGGGGACTTGTGTTTTTTCAGCATGCAGGGTTTCTGGGTTGGAATTCCCACACGTTTGCCTTTCTCTGAGACAACAGGTAGCATAGAGGAGCTGAGGAACTCAAAATTTATATTCAGTAGTTTTCTCTCACATGGTGACTTGACTCCATTTGCTGCAAATTTGCTGCAATGCTCAGGGGCATCAGCAATGGCCGAGTGGGTCTCCGACTTTTAGTGCAGCAGTTTAGTGTTCCTGTGCTTCTGCCTCATTGGTCAATATATGATTAAAGGTATGTTTTATCAGAGGGTATTTCAAGGTTCTTCAACATAGTTGAAACATTTTACAGGTTTCCAACTGTGTTGACAGAGGGCTCTGATGACTGGTCTGTCTTCACAGACATGTAGCATTCACTGTTAAATCGTTTTGCGTGTTTTCCACCTCTCCTCACTCCATATATCATTTCTTAGCTAGAGGTGTCTTGGAGTGTTCTTTTTGTATGTTGGCTTCTTATGGTCCTTATGGCCTGCTCGCCGCCACATGTGGATGGTGACCTGGGAGGTTGTTAACCCATAGCAAGAGGATGCTCCCTATTCCTGGCCTTCTTACCAGTCTGATAAGAGATCATTTGCTTTTGGCCCGCATTCCATCCTCCAGTGGCAGAAGGTGCAGCTGTTTCTTTTCGTGGCCCAGTTCCTGCCCTCTTGTGACTTGTCTATGCCTTTTCCTCAGCTGGCGAGAATAATCTCCGAAATGTTTAACTCCAGGTGGGTTCTCAGCATAGTGAAATCCAGCTTCTAGCTCATCTTCCCTGTTCTTGGTTTATTTGCCGCCTTGTTGTGCTCCTTGATTGGTGGGCCTACTGGCTGTTACCTGAACTTTTAGTGGTCCAAGGGCAGGGCTTCTATTCTGTGCTGTTGGTGGTTCGATGCATCATGATGTATCACCTCTTCCCTGTCAGTTTTTAATGGTATTTTTGCAGCTGATCCACACATTACGATCTTATGTTATGTAAATCAGTGAGGGAATAAGAGTGATTATTTGGTCCATTGCAAGTCCATCCTTCTGTAATGTATAAACACAAAAATGTGACGACCCTTTTTTTTTTTTAAAACACTTTCGTACAACAACCATGAGCAATTGATCACCTTGATAGAGGTAACTAGGCTCCTAGGACTTTCATTTTCAGAATACCCAGACCCTTACCCACCAAGGTGCCATCCTTCATCATCCAGTTGTGCTCTACATTCAGTGGGCGGTGCAATAGCCAATGCGCCACTCAATGAGGCCTCTCTGATGTTTTTTTCCCTTGGCCTTGTTCCATTGGAATGAGAAGATGATGATAGATTGGAGGTTGGGGAAATGGTTGTGATACAATTGCCTACGGCTAGAGCTAATAACTTTATTTAATAATGGGTATTATGCGTGATAAGATGAAAACCAAAGGCGGGATAATAAAGCATTAGTTTTTTCCTGAAGTGACCAAGGGTTTTTCATCAGTACCTTGTGAAACTACCCTAATACTAGGTAAGGTCTCTATTTTAACTACTTTTTATATACGTCTCACCAGATCAGTAATATAAGCACTTCTATTCGTAGGTTAAGATATAATTAGTCCCTATTTCAGGAGCTTACTTTTCTACAATGTGGTAGACTTTCATTTGTTTGGGCCTGAGTGGGATTTGAAGGCTTGACACTTCTTTGTTTCACTGATTTGTGAGGAATGGTGTGCCAGCTTATCACCTATCCACATTCATAAGAGCATAAGAGGAGGAATTAAGTAGGCAGGAAGCTGGCTCAACATTCCTCAGAGTCAGTGAACCAAAGGGTGCAAAGACCCTAAGACTTCCATCCTGTGGTGCTGTACCATATGGGCTGTACTATCCCCTTCACTGTAAGCCCCCACTGCATATGGCGTTTGTTCGTTGTTTTTTTGGGGGGGTGATTTTCTTTTTTTTCTTTTTTTACGATCTGTGGATGCAAGTCATAGATATATGGGTTCTGCAACATTTTGTTTTATTTTTCTGTTTAGGAAGGGGTCTCTTTGGGTGTACCACAAATAGGCCAGTGGGTCAAGGTGTGCTCAGCCTGCCAGGTCATGTGCTATTCCATTTTTTCAGGACTCGGGGATCAAGTCCTATCATAATAGCCACAACATTTTCTCTCATGTTGCAGACAACTAATCAGATTACTTCATGTCCGCTGATCCTTCTGTTGAGCCACAGAGTTAAACTGCCAGTAGGAGAAAAGGTTTGCTGGCCAATGAAATCCAAGTATTTCTTTACATTTTAGGGTCTACATATCCAAATCTGCAGATCCTCCCAATAATGTTGGTGACGGATCTACATCCCATCTGCTTTTGGTGTCTGGAACACGACCACGACCCAAAGTCGTGCTCTGAGTGTCAGGCCATGAACACAAAGGCTTTGAGGGTGCAGTCCCTAAAGCTCATGGCGGCCCGGCACCTGACTCCGCATCACTCCCGGTGTCGTTTGAGAGGAAGGTCACAAGACCACTTGCAGTGTCATCATGTTTCCTCTTCGTCCAAGTCATCGGGATGATCGGGTCAAAAGAAAAAGAAGTCGTTGAAGGCCAAACGTTTTTCAACTTCACCCCTTAGCTCGGATGATGCAACACGGGAAGACCTTTGACTCTCTGAATCTCTGCCTCCGGAGTCTGCATCTGGGTCGCCTCCGAGCCTTCCCGACTTTCCGAGAGCCGGAGCCACCCCTGCCCAGTTGAAAAAGAGGCCCTGCGCCTCATCTCTTGGCAGACCTACCCGTCCTCAGAGCCTGTGGGCGCCAGAGAGTCGGTGAGGGTCCCCTCGGGTTACATGTCAATGGCTTCATCCCAGAGGGCACCTCCGGATCCGCTCATGGATCTGTACCGACGCCGGTCATGCCAGTGCAACCTTCCTCAGAGTTGGGACAGACATCGACGCTCCCAACGTCAGTTGGGCCCACAAACAATGTCGATCCTATATATATCCCTGATGACGCAGAGCCAGAACGGCGTCGCTCAACTCGGATTCTGTTTTACATGGGCTCTCCTGGGCTCAGGGCGGATCCAGACCGTTCTTTCTATGGGTGTGGATATAGGGATAGTATAGAGGGGTCGCTGGACCCTTTAGAATACCAGCTTGACCCTGACATGGACTGGGTTCAGGATTTGGGCGACACTAGCGGACTAGATACTTCTCCTGACTACGGAGAAGGGAGCTTCATACTCCATGGTGGTAAGAAGAGCTGCAGAGATTTTAGACCTTGAGCTTCCTTCTGTGGAGGTCAGGACTAACCTCCTGACCGAGGGGCTTCAGCCTGGGGCTTCCATTTCAGAAACCCTCCTTCCCTTTAATGAAGCCCTTATGGATGTCCTACTAGGTACCTGGTTCAAACTCAGCACAGGGGCTCCTGTGAATAGGACGGGTGCTCGCGGCCATCTGCCTGCACCAACCGACTCAAAATTCCTGGCCGAACATCCTACGCCTGAGAGCCTTGGGATCCAGGCTTCTTCATCATCTGGGGCATTCCCTTCTGCAACCCCAGATAGGGAATCAAAAAGAATAGATAACCTTGGGAAGAAAATGTTTTCTTCCGCCAGGATAACGCTGCGGTCCGTGAACACCACATGTCTTTTGGGCCGATACTCCACTACTCTCTGGGATATGGTCACGCAGGTGCTGCCTCGAGTCCCGGAGGAGGCCTGTGGTGTTCTCTTGAAAGCTGTTACTGACGGGAGAGATGCAACAAAGTTCATGATTTGTTGTGGTCTGGATACGACTGACTCACTTAGATCGGTTACATCAAGAGTGGCCTTGAGGCACCACGCCTGGTTGAGGACGTCTGGCTTTTGAGGGGATGTCCAGCAGTCTTTGATGGACATGCCCTTTAATGGCACCCGTCTCTTTGAAGACAAAGAGGATTACGCTTTCGAGCGCTTTAAGGACTCCCGGGCTATGGCTCGGTCCCTTGGCCTGGTAGCTGCTGCTCGCCCCCATGGTCTGCTTTTCGCCCCTTTCGTGGCTACAGAAGAAACACCCAGCTGCGTTCATTTCCACCTGGCCGCCGACCCGCGCATGCTTTACAGCCTCTGAGCAGCCGCGGGATCCTACGTGCTCATGTTTCAGGGTGCCAGAGGTCCACCCCAACCCCTCTACTGTCTCCAAGCCTTCCTAGTTTGTTGGAACATCCTAGACCAGTTGGCGGCAGGATTCGCCATGACCTGCCCCACTGGCAATCAATCACCCCGGAGAGGTGGGTGTTGCAAATTGTCCGAAAGGGGCTACTCCCTCCCCTTTGAGACTTCCCCTCCGACCATGCCACCATCATTTGATCACCTTTCAGAGGATCATTTAGCGCTTCTCCGTGAAGAAGTCAAGGCTCTCTTGGCCAAGGGTGCCATAGAGAGGGTCCCTGTTCCAGAAGTAGGTTGTGGTTGTTATTCCCACTACTTTCTGGTGCCCAAAAAGGACAAGGGCCTTCACCCTATCCTAGATCTCCAGTCCCTCAATCTCTTCCTCAAGAAGGAGAAGTTCAAAATGCTAACTCTGTCTGCCCTGGACCCTGGAGACTAGATAGTAGCGTTGGACTCGCAGGATGCCTATTTCCACATTCCCATCCTGCTGGCCCACAGACGTTACTTGTGATTCGTAGTAGGTCACAAGCACTTTCAGTTCACCGTACTCCCCTTCGGACTTACTAGTGCCCCTTGGGTGTTCACAAAAGTGATGGTAGTGGTTGCAGCTCATCTGCACAGGTTAGGGGTTTCAATCTTCCCCTTCCTCGACGACTGGCTGTTGAAGGCAAACTCACCCTTGGCTGTTGTCTCCCAACTAAAGACTACGATGAACCTCCTGCATTCGCTGGGGTTCATTATAAACATGCCGAAATCATACCGGACTCCCTTTCAAACGCTCTCTTTCATTGGAGCTGTTCTGGACACAATGCAATTTCGGGCTTTTTCTCCCGCAAAGCGAGTCCAGGATATACAGGCTACGATCCCACATAACATTACTGCCTGGATAGTCAGGTCCGCAGAGACAGCTACTTCGGCCGTTCAGTCATGCAGGACTTTTTGGTATGATCTTAGTTCAAAGCCCACCACCAGGGATGGTGTTGCTCGAGTATCTATTCTAAGGTAAGGAATCTGCAACTAGAAGTCTCTATCAGATGAACAAGTTAACTTCGGTAACAATATATCTGTTTGAGACATATTCTAGTTGCAGATTCCTTAGTGACTCGCCCAACATCCCCGCTCTGCGAGCTGATTTCTAGGGATAGGAACTTCCCTTTAAGAGCCCTAGTTTTGGCACACCATTCTGAGTGTTCTTCATGGCTATGCGCTACTGGTGTAGAAAGTTGTGAAAAGAAACTCACTTCAACGCCCTATAGTATTGTCAATCAAAATGGCTCGGACATTTTGCAATGTATGGGTAGCATTGTGACATATCTTAGGCCCCTTTTTTAACTTGCAGAATGTTAAGTTTTGTGCCTCTCAAAATGAATAGTGAAACAATATACCTAACATTTTCTTGTTTCATTTACAATGATTCACCCCCCTATGTATATTACTCTTTCCTGTCAGCTCTCTCCTGCATACTTTGGAAACAACAACTACACTGAACCAGGTTCATCAGCTGACCTCACGGTCTCACTAGCCTGTGCTTTCCAACTCAAATGTTTCTAATTATACACCTCTAACAGAAAATTCACAATATACCTGCTGTGGAATCACCCATATAAATGAGGTGAAAGGAATGGTAATAGTAAATGTATGTTAAAAATCTGTTTTAACCTACTGGAAATGTAGGTTCATATCAAGTTCCACACATTGATTATCTGAAAGGAGCTAGTTTTTTAACCGGATTACAAATCAATACTTGTGTGAACTTTGGAGGTAGAACCTAACCAATACACATTGGCTAGAAAGATAGGTAAAGGCACACACTGTCAGCATCACATAAAGTTAAATTGGCAAAATTGAAATATTACAGATTTCTGATGTATAATTTGTGTTTTAACTTTTATGTTGCCAGACATTCTAGGCATCTCAAAAGCATTTCCATAATGTCAGGATGAGATGAGTAGTAAGTCCTAAGAAAACTTTAAACATTCATGATAGTAAAGTTGAATTTTCAAAACATTCTTAACCATAAGAATGTATGTGAAATAAAACATGCATCGTTAAAACAAAGCTCACAGTGAACATATGACAAGACATAACTCTCAAAATGTATGTCTACCTAAGTTCCAAATGCTGATATTCACTTACAGTCTGTCTGCTGCTTAAACTCCTGCCCATGAGCATGGAGAATCGAAAGGCAGTTTTCAGGACACTCCGGTACCATGGAGTCATGTGGATGTGCTATGTTTGTGGCTGGGAAAACCCATCATGCCCAGTGTTAGAAATTGGGTCTCTGGTTGGCAGTCAGTTTGCACTCTGTCCAAGCAGGGACCCTCACTGTACTCAGGGCAATGCAGATACACAATGTATATAACCCCTTCTTACCCCCTTGGTTGCTTGGCAGAAGCAGACAGGCTTATATTAAAGGCAATATGTAAAGTATTTGTACCAACACACACAGTAATAGAGTGAAAACACTACAAAATGGACACCACACTAGTTTAGAACAATAGCCAATATTTATCTAAATCCAACAAGACCAAAATGACAAAAATCCAACATACACAAGTAAAGTTATGAATATTCAAATGAATATATTCTTATTCCATAGAAAACAATGTAAACATGGTGTTACACAAAGAACCTGGTTTGTGTCTAAAATAAGACTGCACAGGCGGGCGTGTTTCTGAAGAGTCAGCGATGCATCAATTCCTTACTCGCAAGTGAGGCCGTGCGTTGTTTCTTCTCCGGTCGGGTAGGCGATGCATTGTTTATCTCTCCTACAAGCGAGCGGTGCGTCGATTTCTATACGGGGCACTTCGGATCCACGCAGGTTCACGATAAATTTGATGCCCAGCGATAATGTGCGAGTAATCCGGCTGCATGGTGATGGAAAACTGCGCTATGTGAGGTTTGCGTCATTTTCAGCAGCCGCAAGCAGATGTATCTTCGTTTCTCCAGCCGCGATGCAGGTGATGCTTTGATTTCAGCTGTGAGACGGGTGGGGCATAGTTTTTACAGCTGTGTTGCAGGTGCTGAATCAAAATTTTCCCTGCACGGTGTCCGGTATGTAGAGTTCAATCCTTGTTCTACCAGCTTCGCCTTTCAATGGCCCAGGGACTGGATAGGGCACCACTTGGCAGGGCAGGAAGGTCAGCAGATAGTCCAGATGCTGGTCTTTGATGGCCAGAGACTTCAAAACAGGAGACATGTTCAGTCCAAGCCCTTGGAGCTTCTTCGCAAACAGGAATATACCACAAAATTCAGTCTTTGTCCTCTTTCAGGGAGACGCAGCAACTGCAGGCCAACCCAGCAAAGCACATTCACAGGCAAAAGGGCAGTACACCTCCTCCACCTATTCAGCTCTTCTCCTTGGCTGAAATTCCTCTTGGTTCCAGAAGTAATCTGAAAATCTAAGGTTTTGGGTCCACTACTTTATACCCCTTTCTGTCTTTGAAGTAGGCACACTTCAAAGGAAAGTCTCTGTTGTTCACAAGATCCTGCCTTGCCCAGGCCTGGCTCCATACTCACACCAGGGGGTTGTAGACTGCATTGTGTGAGGGCAGGCACAGCCTATTCAGGTGTAAGTGACCACTCTTCCCTCCACTCTAGCCCAGATGGCCCATCAGGATATGCAGCCTACACCCCAACTCCCTTGGTGTCACTGTCCAGTGGATATTCACGAACGACCCAATTATCAGTCTGACCCAGACAGGGAATACACAAGCAGGCAGAGTCACTGAATGGTTTAGGTAAGAAAATGCCCACTTTCTAAAAGTGACATTTTCAGACTGACAATCTAATAACCAACTTTACCAAAAAATGTATTTTTAAATTGTGAGTACAGAGACCCCCAAACTCCACATCCCTATCTTCTCCCAAAGGGAAACTACACTTAAAAGATATTTAAAGGCAGCCCCTATGTTAACGATTGAGAGAGATAGGCCTTGCAGCAGTGAAAACCGAATTTGGCAGTATTTCACTGTTAGGACATTTAAAACACATCAGTACATGTCCCACCTTTAACATACACAGCACCCTCCCATGAGGCTACCTAGGGCACACCTTAGGGGTGCCTTACATGTATAAAAAGGGAAGGTTTGGACCTGGTAAGTGTGTGCACTCGCCAGGTCAAATTGGCAGTTAAAACTGCACTCACAGACACTGCAGTGGCAGGTCTGTGCCATGTTTACAGGGCTACCCATTTGGGTGGCACAGCCAGTGCTGCAGGCTCACTAGTAGCATTTGATTTACAGGCCCTGGGCACCTATAGTGCACTTTACTAGGGACTTACTAGTAAATCAGATATGCCAATCTGGGATAAACCAATCACTAATACAATTTATACAGAGAGCATATGCACTTTAGCACTGGTTAGCAGTTGTAAAGTGCCCAGAGTCCAAAAGCCAACAAAAACTGGTCAGAAAAAATAGGAGAAAAAAGTCTAGGGATGACCTTGCAAAAAGCTCCAAGTCCAACACCCAGTGACCAATATCCTCCCAGCACTTGCATCACAGCTTCCCTGCCTGGTATGAACACCCACTGTACTGCAGCACACTTCTCTGTTTCTCCAGATTTGGGCGCACGCTGCATTGCTTCACTGTGTCTCTGCACACAAGAAATCTGAGAGTACTTGTCAAGATCACCCTTGTGAGAATATTAAGTTCTCTCTCAGAGAATAGGGGTGTGGGTTTTCTTGCCACGTCCGTCAGCCATGTTGGAGGCAAGAATTCTCGAAAGAGCAGTAGAATGGAGGAGGATGGTACTTGGAAAGGAGAATGACCCAGAATGAAAATCAAATGGCCACCTTCCTTTTCCTGTATGCTATTTCCTGTTGTTGTGGTAGGTCAAGTCCAGGTGTCTGCGGAGGGTAGTAAGGAAGGTAGCCATCCAGCATGTACTAAAAGAACTCCCAATGTCATACAGAATCAAAGCAGGAGTGGTTTGTGGTTTATGTACCTAATATTTGTGTAAAGTTGGAATTGTATTATGTTTGTTCTAAAACATGAAGGTAGTATATTTGTGATTACATGTTGGTAATGATAAGTGCTACAATGTATAAAAAAATACATATTCAACTATTTTTCAGATTTGAGCGTAGCATGTTAGTTGGTGAGATTATAGAAAACTTAGACTTGTTTTAGGATGGTATTTATGGACAGTGTTAGTAATCCACCATTCATCATTGATAAGATATTGTCCAACCACATTACTGAAGCAGCCAAACTAGCAGCTCAAGAGAAAAATAAAGTAGCTTGCTGATCTCGCACCTGCATACCTTGACCTCTTTTCTCTACCCATCATGGGTCCTTGGATGTGGTTGTAGATCAGCATTAAAATTAGTATGCAAGTTGTATCATACAGCAATGTTGTGCAACAGACAACAGGCTACAACAGTCTTGCACAGACCTCTGGGGAGTGCACCAGCAAATCCCTCTACCGCCCCACCCCACCCCACCCCTTGCAGCCCTTCACGGTCAAGGAGTCAGGACATCTGAATCACGACTTGAGGACCTCAGAAGTGCATTCAATAATGGCTCATGCATGTGTGTCATCTATTGTACCTCTGCTGATATTCTGCTTTTGGAAGTATATAGGCTGTGAGGAAGTAGGGAGAGAGAGCATGCCTGCATCACTTGCAAAAAAATAATTGAAAAATTCTGAAAAGGGACCTTTATTCAAATTGTACTACATCATGCCTACCTACGTGCACCGTGTGTCAGGGTAAGGTGTGCGTATTGTGTTGTAGTCCTTATTGATTACAACCCAGATGGAAATGTAGGCCTAGTTTGAGGTGTAGTTACTTCAGGTCAGCAAAATCCAGGTCACCAAAATCCCCAGCAATCAAGAGACATGCAAGAGGTGACTGGTGAAAAGGAAAGGCAGCATAGACATCCGTGAATCAGTCTGTGGCATCGTCACAGACTATGTGCATTTCAATGGAGTGGCAGAAGTGACTGGCAGCAGCATGGAAAATCCGCAGTAGGATCACTACAGATCTTAATCCACCGGTTGAAGTACAGTCTAGAAGTATGCAATCTACTTGATCAACTCATTCAATAGAACTGATTAACTTAGGGCATCATTTTCCACTGGTTGATTTTTTAACTTTTGCTAACAGGAGCTATTGTATGTAGTTTTTAGGTCTTATTTTTATTGTATAAACCCGTTTTAAAATGCTTTTTATGCTTTTAACAACTGATCAGTATCATTTTAGCATTTAGCGTCTTGCATAGGGTAGGATCCAGAGACTATTTTGTGAGTCTTGTCTTAACTATTTTTGAAACCTTTTATGTAATTTTATGAACTTTTTTCCTGTATTAATTGTCAATGTCCTTTTTATATATATTACTTTTTACTTTTCAAATGGTCCAAATTTGGACCGAATAAACTATTGATTGATTGATTGACTGTTGCCGAATAGGGGTGCTGTGCAGTGAGGTGCCTGAAGTGCAACATAGATGCAGTCAATAGCACCCAGCACAGGAGGCAAGCGGGCAAAGCACTGTCACCCTTGTCTTTCCATGAGTGACTGTGGCATGGCAATAAACTGCTGCACTCTTCTGTTGATACATTTGATTACCTAATGCAATCATTGGGACTGGCTTGCCTGTGAGATTGCAGAGTAGACCCTCTGGAAAGATCCAGTGGCCACTATTTCTAAATTGTAGCTGTAGGTTAGTCCAGTTTCTGTTCCCAGTCAGAAGCCATGTCCAGGAACTCATCATGTGAGATGCGGTCCTGTCAGTGACTGCTTCTCTCGACATCCCAAAGATGATGATCCTTTTCTTAAATAATTCCACCTCAAAACAAGGGCCAAACATATAAATGTATTCAGAGATGTAATGAAACGTGATAAAGTTATTGTTTCATGTGTGCTCATTTTTTACATGTTCATCATCTCTGCAATCTGAAATTTATTGACAGGTGTATTGCAAATGTTGTAATCCTTGTTATGTAAATCGCCTCAATTTTTTCTTATTGTGCGTTCCTAATATGTACAAACTAACATTTCCCCATACTTAACCATTAAACAGCACTTTAGTTGTTGAGCCACCTTATGTTAAAGACTAGAGAAAAGTAAAATATAATTAAAAAAAGAAACCCAATATTATGTTCAATATTATTGCAGATTAAATGTATATATTTATTTTAAAAGTTGAGCAAAAGAAAATAAATACTACAGCATGATTACTTATATAATTTAAGTATGTGTTTATTTAGTATATTAAAATACCTTTTCTTAGGTTCACATGAAAACACCTAAAGTAAAATATATTTTATTATGCATTAAAATTATTAGAATTGATGTATACAGTTACATGAAATGTAATATCATTTTATTAAAATATAATCTTGCATTAACTTTAAAATAACAAAAGTTTACATGTTTTATATTCATTTAATAAATATGTACTATTTCAGTCCTCCCTCCTTTATGTTTTACAGCAAAGTTTTGCTGTACCAGTGGTTGGCTATATATGGTGCTGGACTTTCTTCAGCTCAGCTTTAAGTCCCTGTTTGGCTGTAGTAGCTTTAGCAGCGCATTTTGTAATAGCAATTAGCTTACTCTTGTGGGTGGTGCATGTCCCGTCTTATACCCCTCTTGTTGGAAGTGGCCTTATCTGCAGGGTCAGCTCCAGATTTTTTTGCCTTCCTCCTCCTCATTTTCTGACCTTGTTCTTGTTGGCTTTAGGATTCTGGGCACTTTACCACTGCTGACCAGTGCTAAAGTGCTGTTGCTCTGTGCTCTAAAACATGGTAACATTGGCTTCTCCTCAATTGGCATATTTAATGTACTTGTTAGTCCCTAGTACAGTGCACTATATGTGCCCAGGGCCTGTAAATTAAATGCTACTAGTGAGACTGCAGCAGTGATTGTGCAACTCACTACATTAGCCTTTCAAAAATGTCTCAGGCCTGTCACTGCAGAGCCTTGGTGTGCAGTTTTAAACTGACATTTTGACCTAGCAAGTGCACCCACTTGCCAGGCCCAAACCTTCTTTTGTATTACATGTATGGAACCCCAAAAGTAGGCCCTAGTTAGCCTCAAGGGTAGGTGCAGTGTATTTAAAAAGTTGGACATGTACTTTTAAGTTTATCATGTCCAGGTGGTGCTAAACTGCTTAATAATTTTTTTACTACCGCAAGGCCTATCTCTCCCATAAGTTAATATTGGGGTTAACTTGAAGCATCCTAGAGGTGTAACTTTCGAATGGGAACAAATAGAAATATTGAGTTTGGTGCATCAGGGCTCACCCTAAAATCACAACTTATGGTGAAATCAGATTTTAAATTGTAAGTAATTTTCTTACTTTAACCATTCTTTGCCTCTGTCTGTCTCTGAATACCCACATGGGGTAGATGACAGATGAGCTTTGTGCATCCCCTCTAGACAGTGGCACTCAAAGGGAGCTTGTGCGACATTTGCATCCTGATGACCCATCACCAGGCTGATCGGCCATTACTTGCTTGATGGGAGGGCGGAGCTTAGCACTCCCTCACTGACACCCTGAATAGGGCTGTGCCTCTCCTCACATCAAGAGCTACATAACCCCACATAGAGTGTCTGGAGCCATGGAAGGAAGGGCAGGGACTTTGGAATTTTCAAAGGCCTCTCTGAAGTCTCCCCTACTTCAAAGGCATATTTGAATATAAGTACTGCACCCTAACCCCCTCCAAAACAGAACTCTACTGGAATCAAGTGCACTCTGCCAGAAAGAAGGACTTCTATGCTGCCAGGAGGGACTAGCGCTCTGCAACTGCATTGCTGTGTTGGCCTTCTGCTTTTCATGTGCTGTGCAGTAGGAGGGACTGCCACTTTGCTACTTGCATTTCTGTGTTGGTCTGTTGCCTGCTGCTTCTTGCCTGCAGTGAGAAGGACTGGACTTGTTCTCTACATCCTTGAACCCAAGATTCTCCAAGGGCTTATTGGCTTGCCCCCTGTTCTCCTGCAGTCTCAGGGATATCAAAGACTACCTGCAACTCCCCTGGTACTGCTGGACTTTGCCATCTGGGAGTCCTACCCTTGCCTGAGGTGCCTCCCTCCGGTCTTGGGCCTCAAAAGTGGGTTTTAGCAGCCTTTGCCCTCAGCCTCGATGCATCAGGATCTTTGCGCTGATCAGAAACGCTACATCCCCCCCCTTTCACAGTCAACACATCGGCTCAATGACATCACCTCAACACCCGGTGCAGCTCAATGCCGAAGGGCATCAAATCCATAATCTAATCGGCTTGACAACGATGCTCAGTGTGGCACGACGTGGATGCATTTCCATTCAGTTCAGCGAAGTTCGACAATGATGTTGGACCCCTTTGTGCAGCTTGATGGCGACGTATTGGATTCTCGACGTCGACAAAGCCTCCATTGAAGGTACTGTTTCAGCAGGCCTTTCTGGGTCCTGTAGCTGGCCTACCCTCCATTGTAGTGGCCCTGGATTTTGGATTTGCACCAGTCCCATTGCAACCTCAAGCAACCTTTTCACCGCTAGTGATTTGTTT
This sequence comes from Pleurodeles waltl, assembly GCF_031143425.1. Classification (NCBI taxonomy): domain Eukaryota; kingdom Metazoa; phylum Chordata; class Amphibia; order Caudata; family Salamandridae; genus Pleurodeles; species Pleurodeles waltl. The sequence goes on from NC_090449.1 coordinate 880,933,312, forward strand.
CTAAGCACTATTTTCACATTTGATCTTTAAAAATTAATTTCTCAACTATTGGATTTCTGTCATTTTGGACTTGCTTTACTCATAAATATTCTCTATTTTTCTTGGAATCTTTTTGCAGTGTCTTTCACTGTGTTACTAGAATGAAGTGAGGCACACAAATTTTACACATTGCCTCTTAAGTTAAGCCTGGCTGCTCTATGCCAATATACCAGAGGGTGACACAGGGTAATTTAAGGTGTGTATATTACTTACCGTGACTAGGATTGTGGTCCCTACTTGGACAGGCTGCATACCTCTGCAAACTGGAGTCTTAGGGCCATATTTATACTTTTTGACGCAAAACTGCGCTATCGCAGTTTTGCGCCAAAAAAATTAGCGCCGGCTAACGCCATTCTGAAGCACCATGCGGACGCCGTATTTATTGAATGGCGTTAGCCGGCGCTAGCAGACCGGCGCTGCCTGGTGTGCGTGGAAAAAAAAACACGTACACAAGGCAGCGCCGGCGTTGGGGAAAATGGCGTTAGGGCGTCTTAAAATGGTGCAAGTCAGGTTGACGCCAAAAAATCGCCTCCACCCTATTTGCGCCATTTTTAACGACGCCCAGACGCCATTTACATGACTCCTGTCTTAGTAAAGACAGGAGTCATGCCCCCTTGCCCAATGGCCATGCCCAGGGGACTTATGTCCCCTGGGCATGGTCATTGGGCATTGAGGCATGTAGGGGGGCACAAATCAGGCCCCCCTATGCCAACATTTTTTTTTTTTAAATAAAATATTATACTTACCTGAACTTACCTGAATGTCCCTGGGATGTGTCCCTCCATCCTTGGGTGTCCTCCTGGGGTGGGCAAGGGTGGCAGGGGGGGTCCCTGGGGGCATGGGAGGGCAGCTGTGGGCTCATTTTGAGCCCACAGGTCCCTTAACGCCTGCCCTGACCCAGGCGTTAAAATCCGGCGCAAATGCGGGTTTTTTTGCCCCGCCCACTCCCGGGCGTGATTTTTGCCAGGGAGTATAAATACGACGCATTTGCGTTGCAGTCATTTTTTTAGACGGGAACGCCTACCTTGCATCTCATTAACGCAAGGAAGGTGTTCACGCAAAAAAATGACGCTCTTTCCTCATACTTTGGTGCTAGACGCGTCTAACGCCAAAGTATAAATATGGCGTTAGTTTTGCGCCGAATTTGCGTTGAAAAAAACGATGCAAATTCGGCGCAAACGGAGTATAAATATTCCCCTCAATGTTTAAAACCTTCCTAAACTCTTCCTTATTCCTCTCCTAGCCTTTCCCCTTAAGTAGTAATTAGTCACAATTTTCCAGCCACTCCTCCCTGTTCCTCCCACATTTACTACTAAAATGTTTTCTTACGTGTGCAGAGACTCTGCAGACAATGATGTTCTCCGCAGAGAAAAAGATAGGAGAAGCAGAGGCAAAAACACAAAGTGTAAATTTGTGAATAGGCCTCTACATGCTCAAGAAACCATTGAATGCATTTTCACCAAAAAATGAAAATCCTGATCCTTGCATAAAGTTCTACATTTGGTATAATTGCATTGAACTGAGTTTTTTGGGGGTGTAAAAGAGCAAACCTCCCTATTGAAATTAAAATGGTAAATTACAATATTGGTATCTCCCTTTTTTCTTGGACCCCGGTTTAAAAAAATAAAAAAGACTTGCCAAGAATGATCCAAAGGCCATGAATTTTTTTATGGAAAGTTTTGAGCAGATTTGTCAAACAGCGTGTACGTTGTTAAGAAAGCAAAAATGTCCACCATATTTTAACAATATCCCAAAGGTTGACATATGAATTATGTAGCTGCTTCCAAAGTCATCTTCAAAAATATTATGACAGTTAATCACAGTAAGGTTTTTCCTGTAGGATAAGGAACTACCAAATGCGTTACAGTAAAATTATCTTTTTTATTCTATTACTGTATGGACAGACAATCTAAATATTAGGCATGTCTCACCTGCGCAAATTATGCACCCATTGGAAGCATGAAGGCACTATGTAGGAAACCCGGTTGTTAGTTGGCAGGGGTAAGTAACTACCTCAAGTAATAATTGCAGTCCTTGTCAGTGTGAACCATTAAATAATCCTGAGCTGAACTCTCTGATAGTTATTGCACAGAGCAAACAGGCATAATTATTTGTATTATTAATATAATAATAATTGTATTCACATATCTATTTATTTATTACTCTAGTCCTACTGGACAAGAGAAAAAATAAATAAAAATAATTAAAATTAAATAAATAAATAAATACAATTAAAAAAATAAATAGTTCAATAAGAAATAAACAAATAATAAAAAGAATACAATTTACTCTCTCGTAAGCTTTACTGTCTCCCTATCACCCATGTCTCCATCAAGCCATCCTCCATCCCCACTCTGACTTATCCCAAACCCATTCTACTACTTTGATCTCTGAAATAACCCTGCCTAAGCTCGTCCCTCCTCTACCGCATCTAGCTAACCCCAAACCTCAGTTTACTACTATGATCTCCCAAACAACCCTACTAAATTCACCCTCATTTATCTCACCTTTGACTCTTGCAGAACCCCTTCTGCTACTATGATCTCCCTAACCCCTTTCTAAAGACTAATCCCTCCTCCATCTCTCCTTTACTCATCCCTCATCCTAGTACTATAAACTCCCAATTAACAATTCTGAGTTCTTCCCTCCTATGCCCCTCCATTACTCTAGTCAATCCAACTAACAAACTCACATATCCTCCGCTCAAACTAACTCATAATATACTAATACTGTACTCATATTCCCCTATACTAATCCACCACTAATTCCTCTTGGGTTCTGGAATAGCGTGCTACTCGCCGAACAGCACTTCAACGCCTCATCGGGGTGAGTAAGCACTATATGAATACACTTACAATATGTTAAAGGCAATGTATAAAGTATTTATGCATTTTGAAAACCGTAATACATTTGAAAAGCAAGACAATACAAATCCCAAAATAAATTTTTACAAATAGAGTGACATTTAATAAGCAAACTGACAGCAAAATAAAAAAAAAATCCAATAAGGGAAACTGGAGAAATACATTTTTTAAATCTTCAGTAAAGATTGTGTTAGATGTTTTTCTAATGTGCAATTTTGGGTGACAAATTATTAGTGTGAATCAATAATTTTAATGATACATATAGTCGTAACTGATGAACTCATGATATTGCATGACGCAAGGGGTGAACTGTATTGGAATGTATTGTGAATGAAACTTTCCATCGTGTAACTGATGTTTCATTTTGAAGAATTTCCTCTGGAAGGTCCGAATCTAATTCTATGAGCTGTTGTTTGAGAAATGTTTCATATGGTGCTGTACAACTCTGGAGTGTAGTTGCTGAGGAAGCAAGCAAAAGATTTCTTTTACCTTAAGAACTGGGTTAGTGTTAAGAAACTGCATACATTGTGCATAAAATCCCTTGACAAATTCTTATTTTCCTCCTAAGGCTCTGTCTGATTAGTTTGGACTTTCTTTTCCTCCCTTAGGATGTGATCAGTAGGCTTTATGAGCTTGACGCTTAAAATCTAGAGAGATTTAATTACTTAAATAGTGATTATAAAACTATTTGTGATTGTATGTTCGGTATCTGAGCCTTCATGGTGAATTTATGCATTCCTCTGTATGATTTTTATTAACAATTCTGTAATACATTTTTTAACATTATTTCTCATCTAGAACTCAGTTATTAAATGATCCCAAATTCTATTCTGACTTTTACTTTTCTAAATAAAGGTTTTATTAATGGAGAGGGTAGTTTCTTAAACTAGATCAATGGCAGATCCCGGAGCTGAACTGTCTGAGGTAAATCAAGGTGCATAAAAAACTGGGGTTTAGATGATTATTGGGGTTTAGCTCTAAAAATGGCACCAGGAGCACAAAATGCCAATGATAGTCAATGGCCACAGTACAACAAGATCTAGGTGCAATTTGATGCTAACAGTGTTGGAGTGCTGATCAGATAAACTAACCTGGTTCATCTTAGTCGAAGATTTTTCCTTCTGACTTTAGGTCCTTTAAGTGCCAATCTACCACACGAGTACACTATTAAGATTCCCCACGACATTAGGAGAGGCACTTACAGATTAACAGGGATTAAGGAAGAGGCAAACAGGAGGGCCCTGTCCTGATCCACTTGCCACTGATCATCTCGGCTGTTGCACGGAAATATTTTTTTCAGCTTGTTTTGTCGCTGTTGCTTTAACGGGAAGTCACTCCACTTCTTTGTCCTGGGTACACAATGGAAAGCAGGTCCAGTCTTCTAGGTTCTTGCCAGGTCTCAGACAGCAGGTTCAGTCCTCTTCTGATCTTCCACAGGTCCAGGAATGTTCTGACAATGGTGGCTGGAGATGTCACGTTTACGCCTGGCACAAGCTAGTGGGCGGGAATGACCCCATGGACACCTTAACCAATAGGGTAAAGGTTCACAGGAATAACCTCACCTGCTTTGGGCATTCTCAAGATGGCCAAATTCTTTGGCCACACCAAACATAGGCTCTGAGGGCTGTGGGTGTGCGTGACCAGTCCTCTACTGTAATCCTAGTGTCCTCCTACATCTAACACTAAATTCCTTTTTTAGGCAGTCCCTGTACCACCAACAACTTTAGAGACAGACATCTGGTAGGACAAATGTGAACTTTCAGCAACTAGATTGTAGATACACATTTCTTTGGAATTCTGTTTTTCTCCTTTGAAGTGTGACCCAATGGCATATGAAAAACCTCAGAAGACCTTATCAAGCATGTTTTGACACAAGAGCAGTATCTGACACTGTAATATCCACAAGAGGCCCACTGTGTTGGAGGCCAGTCTGGCCAGAGGCACAACTGAAGAGTGCAGGCCTGCATGTTAGCTACATGTGCCTGTGACAGGATAGGCCTCTTTGAAGTTAATCAAGTCATTTGGCCCACCCTATAGTTCTTCCTGCCAAAGGCACACCAACACCTCCCCACACCCAAAATATTTTGTTCCTATCCTAGGAGCAAATTCATGCCTGATTTATAAATAATGTATGCTTATCGCAAACATTTTTGTACTAATACAAAAGCACTGTACTTTGTAAAACTTTGGTTTCCTATGCTTGGCTGAGCTAGGCCTAAAAAAAGTTGACTCCACCTTGAATCTTAACTCCGTTTTTATGTGTTTGTTTTCATTTTCTCCTGACATTGCACTTAGCAAAATGTGTGCTTATAAAATGCTCTGTATTTACATGGTGTCATCAAGGAACTCCAGTGGAAGTTTTCCTTTCTTTGTAACAATTCAAGTTTCTTCCACCTGTGCCACTGTAGGTCTGTTCGTTATATGGGACTGTGTTTGTTTTGATTGTACCATTACAATTTTACTGACACATACAATTACATTAGGTCAAAAGCAGTTATATTAATATTCATTTGAGAGAATGTTTTCTGATTTGTGTAACAATTTGATTACCTTATGCAAACAATGTGAATTTGGGGGTGTGATATGACCACGGTAAAAGATTGCCCTTAAGCACTGGGCTCCGAATGCCAGGGGGCCCCAAGAGACGGTGACAGGGCTATCGAGACCGAAGGGGGAGGAGCAGCAGTTGTCTTCACTTGCTGCTGTGTCCCGGGATGATGACCAGCGGCTCCAACACATCAGCTGCCCCACCAACCACAGAGCTGTCGGGCCCCTTGTCACACCTGGAGCCGCGGCCTACCATCACAGCAGTGGCCGTGTGTGCTGTGTCTTGAATGGGAGACCCCGTAAAGTGCCCTGCCAGCAACCATCCCCTGCTGTAGGGCCTGTGCCCACCACCTGCTTGGTTGCCCTGCTCACTCCTTGGCCCACCTGGCTAGTGGCCCTAATCACAGGGACGCCCACTGCCTATTTGCATAGGGGCCTGCCATCTCGTTGGTAGTGCGGGTGATGTAATGCCCCCCGGATGACCCAACAAGCAGTTTGGAGCCTTGCTCACAACCCCCGCATCAGATCGTTGGACAGCTGGGGCAACCTCCCACAGCCTGCCGTCCGCAAGTGGTGCCATGGTCCTCACCTCCTGGTTGCCCCCCCCCAATGCTCCTGGACTTTGGAGGAGCGGGCCCACCAACCACCTCTGTGATGTGCTGACTGACCCGGACTGCTGCACACATTGGGGTACCTGCCAACAGTGACGCCATTAGGATGCCTGACCCCCCTCCTTTATGGAGGTAAGACACCTGCTCTCGCCTCAAGGGTGCTCCCCTCCCACCCACTCACCCCAGCAACACTGGAGGCCACCGCTGCATCGTATGCCATCTTCAGAAGACTGTACTACTATGCGGCCACTCTTCCTTCATGATCCCACGGCCTCATACGCTAGGGTGGCCTTGGTTGTCTCATTGTAACTCTTCCTCTCCCTCAAACCATGGACATCACTGTCAGAGTCACCAGATCCTCGGGGTCTGTGCACGTTCCCAACACGTCCACCACTGAACAGCTCCAAGACTCTGATAGATAAATCACAGAGACTGAGAGAGTTCAAGAGGGGAAGAGGGGATTAGGAAGGGAACAGCTGGGAAGGAGACCTGTAGTAAGAAAAAGGTTAGAACACACAATATGAAAATTATATCTCCTGAAATCAATACTAGACTATGATTCTAAGCCTAGTCACTCTGAAAACATGAACAATCTAAGAGTTAAGTTTAAAATGACTAAGTTTCAAGATGACCGGATACCTGTAGGGGAATCAAGATGAATTAAATGAAAACTTTCTTATTCAAGTACTTTCCTTTACATGAGAATCAGAAAAAAAAATCTGACTAAATTTTAAACCAGTCATATAAATCCTGTTTTGAGAATGTATACTAGGACCATACAATATTGCATCTAGAAACTCTGGCCTTCTGTGTACTCTTAAAATGTTTCAACACAAATTGTGCATATTGCAGATATATATTTATATATATCTATAGTAAACACCATAAAAGGATTGTGCACCATGAATAACACAATATGGATTCAGGGAACAAATCACATAACTTGTCAACTCGAATATTACATAATAAATATCTTAGAATAGTAGCATACAATAAACAACATGAATTAAACTCGAGGAGAGAATCGTGCGTCTTGCCAATTCGAGTGTTACCATGTAAAATACCAAGAAATGGTAGCACGCAATGAATATCAAAGTCAAATCATCATTAATCGAATCGCGTGTCTTGTCGATTCATAAAACACGACGTAAATGTCAAGGAATAACAGCTCACAATAAATAACAAGATCAAAGTACAATGAAATAGTAGCGCGCAATGGACTACAATGTTTAAACACCATAAAACGAATTGCGCGTCTTGCCGATTCTTAAGCCACCATGTAAATGTCAAGAAATGGTAGCGCGCGATGAATAATAAAGTCAAACCTTTATTAAATAAATCGCGAGTCTTGCCTATTTGTAAACTACCATATAAATGTCAAGAAATGGTAGCGCGCAAGTAATCTGTTACTCATTTAAGAATTTAAACCAAGAATATGAAAATTCTAAATAACGGTGTCGGACAGTCCAACCACCGTCTTACCGCCTGGAACAATGATCACCAATGAAGGATTAGGGCAGAAGACTGGAAGATCCAAATAGGCCTCCGGGACAGGAGCTCAGGAAGAAGCTGCTGCTCTGCACCGGGACCTCTGAATAGTGAGCACTGGGAGTTGGGCTGGCTCTCTTTTATAGAGTCTTGGCCCAGCCCAGAACCACGCCCAGGCATGTTGCAGGGAAAGTCTCTGGAAGGTCCTGGAAAGGGGCCACATCCTAACACACTCTGAAAACCTGCAGCAATACATTGCAAAGGAACAGTATTTGTAAGCATATTAAAAATAAGTTTTCAGGATTGAACTCTGCAATGCAAAAGGTTAAACCACAACATATCAGCACAATGCATAAATTACTTTGTTTAGAGAGTGCTGGGTTTTTGCATTTTTGTCGCCAATAGAGCACGTACTGCTCTGGTGTTGACAGTACTCCCCTCTCCCAGACACGCTCTAGGGCCTGGTTTGCTTGGATTAAGACAATGAAAGTGTCTCACAAGTACAGGAGCATCAGATGCAGAAACCCATGAGTTACTTTCAGGACCATAAAATTTCCATGAGATTAAATACCATAGATTACGCCCTCTCAGTTTAGAATCCAACACTTTCTTGACTTCGTATTCTTCTTTCCCTTGTACAAGAACAGGAGCTGGATGAGGGTGGACCTTTTGGACTGCCTTTTTCAAGAGGGAAGTGTGAAACACCGGATGAATCCGTAAGGATCTGGGCAATTGTAGTTTATAGGTCACCAGATTGATTTGCTGAAGGACAGTATAAGGACCTATAAATTTAGGGTTAAACATGTACTTCTTCTTGAAGTCTATATGTTTTGTGGAAAGCCACACTTTGTCACCTGGTTGATATTGCGGTCCCTCACAATGTTTCTTGTCATAATGCCTTTTATATTTTTGTTTGGCTTTTTCTAAATGCTGTTGAATCAGTTTCTGGGTTTGATGTAAATGCTGAATGGTTTCTGACACAGCTGGAGTAAGAGAACTTTCTTGAGGAATTGTGATGGGCAAGGTGTCAGGATGATAGCCAAATAAACCAAAAAAGGGTGTAACGCCAATAGAAGTGTGGAATGAGTTATTGTACGCTAACTCAGCTAACCAGAGCATAGATGTCCAAGAATGAAGTGCCTTTTCAGCGTAGGCACGTAGGTATTGTTTCAAAGTCTGATTTAGTCTCTCCGTTTGACCATCTGTTTGAGGATGGTGACTAGTAGATAGCGTAGATGTCACTTGGAGTGTTTTACACCATGTGTTCCAGAAATTGGAGGAAAATTGTGACCCCCGATCGGAGAGGATAACCTTTGGCAGTCCATGATAACGAACCACTCTGTTCAGTAAAATAGTTGCCAATTCACTAGAAGTGGGCAATTTTTTACAAGCGATGAAATGTCCATATTTCGTGAGACTATCTACTACCACCAGAATTACTGAATGCTGTTGAACCACTGGCAGACCGGTAATAAAGTCTAAAGAAATGTGCTCCCATAGACGACTTGGGGTTGGAAGTGGATGTAACAACCCTTTTGGTTTTGAATGACTTGTTTTAATGCGAGCACAAACTTCACAGTTGTTTACCATTGCTTTTACATCTTTTGTTAGGGTAGGCCACCAAAAATAGCGTTAGATCAGTTCAAGAGTTTTAGGAGTACCTGGGTGACCTGCCGTAGGTATAACATGCAACCAATGAAACACTATCTTGCGAAGTTTGGTAGTGGGTACGAACAAACAAGCATCATGAAAGGGTAAACCTTGCTTGATTGACCTTTTGAGATCTGCTTGGGCCCATGTTTGCCATTTTTCAACAGTGAAAGAGTTGCGAATTTCTTCAAAGAAATCTTCAGTTTTTATGATACATAGAACCTTGTCAGGAGCAATGATAGCTCTGGAGGCTTGAAATGCAGGCAATGTGGTAGACTCTTGACGGGACAAGGCGTCAGTCTTGCGATTATCTTTACCAGGCCGGAAGGTTACTACAAAATCAAATTCGGCAAAAAAAATGCATCCAGCGTAATTGCCGAGGGGTCAAAAGTCTGGCGGAACTCATGAATTGAAGATTACGATGATCAGTATATACTGTAACAGTGTATTTGGCACCCAACAAATGATGTCTCCATTTTTTAAAGGTGTCACGAATCGCCAGAAGCTCTTTTTCAGCAATGACATAGTTCTGTTCGGCTTCGTTCAACTTCCGAGACATATAAGCTACAGGATGAAGTTGACCAGTGTCTTTATTTTGTTGTGATAAGACGGCTCCTATTGCTACATCTGAAGCATCAGCTTCCACTATGAAAGGTTGATTCGCATCAGGATGAGTCAAGACTGGGGCAGTGGAGAAAGCTTCCTTCAAAGTCGAGAAGGCTTGATCAGCTTCTGGGGACCATACAAACTTTTCTTTCTTTCTTAGTAGCTTAGTGATTGGAGCCACTGTCTGGGAGAAATGATTTCTGAACCTCAGGTAAAAATTTGCAAACCCCAGGAAACATTGTACATCACGAACAGTCTTTGGGGTGGGCCAATCAGATACGGCTTTTACTTTCTTTTCTGCCATCACCATACCTTGAGGGGTAAGAATAACCCCTAAAAACTCAACTGTGGTAACATGAAACTCACACTTGGTTAGTTTGCAACATAAATGGTGTTTTCGAAGGGCTGCAAGAATTTTCTTGACATGTTGGACATGTTCGTTTTCATTGTCTGAGTAGATCAAAATGTCATCGATGTAGACTATGGCAAATATGTCGAGGTACTCTCTAAGAACGTCATTCAAGAAAAATTGAAATGCTGCTGGAGCATTACACAGACCAAAAGGCATGACGGTGTATTCAAAAAGGCCATATCTTGTCTTGAACGCTGTTTTCCATTTGTCACCCTCTTTCATTCTGACCAAATGATAAGCACCTCGAAGGTCAAGCTTTGTGTAGAATTTAGCTTTCTTTACTTGTTCCAATAAGACCGGAATTAGGGGCAAAGGTTATTTATTCTTGATGGTGACTTTGTTCAAACCCCTATAGTCCATGCAAGTTCGAAGTTCTCCATAAGCTTTTGGAACAAAAAACAAAGGCAAAGCTGCAGAAGACTTAGAGGGCCGAATGAAGCCATTCTCCAAAAAATTGATCTAGGTATTTTCGTAAATGTTGATTTTCACGTTCTGACAGGGCATATACACGACATTTGGGAAGTATCGCACCTGGGGCTTGATCAATTTGACAGTCATAAGATCTATGAGGAGGTAGAGTCTCTGCTCCTTTCTCATCAAATACATCTTTGTAAGATGAATACTGTTTGGGCAGCTGAATTTCTTTCTCCGCGGCAGTAGCTATGTAAGAGTTGCAAACTTGTGGTACTTGAACCTTTTGGAGACATTGTTTGTTACATATGGCAGATGAGAACACAATTTTTCGTTCTTCCCAATTGATCTCCAGATTGTGATGAGTTAACCATGGCAAGCCGAGGATAATCCCATATTGGGGAGCATGGATCACGTCAAAGATGATTTTCTCTTTATGTTTCTTTCTTTGAATCTTATCTTCACAAATCATCGTCAAGGGGATAGTCTGAAGAGTTACCGGACCTCCAGTCAAGAGTTTTCCATCGACCGCCTGGATGATTTCTGGGGTTTTCTTTTCAATACATCGGATCCCCCATGCACAAACCAATTGGACATCAACAAAATTCCCAGTAGCCCCAGAATCAACTAGAGCTTTTTTGAAATAGATCTTTTTCTTGACCTGAACTCTTATTTCCAGTTTAAGATGTCTAGATTGTGAAGGGTCCATGGTGACACCCAAGAGCAACCCTTCTCTGCATCTCGGGTGTTTTAGTTTTTCAACTCGACTGGTGCATTGGCTGCAACCTTCTGAACTGGACCTTGCTTGTTCTTTGGTTTGATTGGACAATCTTTGGCAAAATGACCTTTTCGCCCACAATAAAGACATTGTCCATTTTTTCTGCCGAGGTCCTTTTCATCTTTGGTCAAAGGTCTTCTGATGGTTCCAATTTCCATCGGTTCCGGCGTTCTTTCTTTCTGAGTTCTTGAGTCTCTGTTATCATGAACGCGCCATGAATATTTTTCAATCTTTTTGCGCGTTCCTTTAGGTTCTGCTAAACGATGATCAAGTCTCAAGACAAGATTTATTAATTCTTGACAGTCTGTAGGTTGTGGATCGATTTGCGCTAAGATATCTTTTAATTCTTCTTTGAGTCCCTTGTAAAAAAAAGACCGCTTGTTTTTCTTCAGGCCAGGATGTCTCAGCAACCAGCCGGTTAAAGTTGGCTAAATACGACACTAGGTCTTGATTTCCTTGGCGTAAATCTAATAATTCACAATCTGCTGACTGTGTTACAGTTCTACGATGAAAATCTCTCTCAAATTCACGAACAAAATTTCTCCAGTTATACAACAAGGGACTATTTTTACGCACAAGAGGAATTGCCCAAGTAGCTGCCTCCCCAGACAGATATGATAACAAGAAAGCTACTTTGGACTGGGCATCGGGAAAAATATTTGGTCTGCAGGTGAAGTGTAGTTCCACTTGAACCTGGAAAGATTGCGCTTTCAAAGGGTCACCTGAGAAACGTTCTGGGGGAGCTAAAGGAATTGCAGAAGGAACATTTAGGGAAATCGGATTACTTCCAGAAGCCTGATAAGAAGTACCTGGCCAAGACACACCTGTGGGACTTTGTTCCTTCTTCTCTAACTTATCTTGCAACTGACTCACTCTCTCTGCTAAGCTAGTTGTCAATTCTTTGGATGATACCACCTCTGCTTGGAGCTGGGTGATGGCCTTGACTAACTCGTCTAGCGTGGCCATGCTGAGAACATACACAGGCCAGGAGGATAATAATTTGTGGGCTCAGTATTCTGTCAGAGTCACCAGATCCTCGGGGTCTGTGCACGTTCCCAACACGTCCACCACTGAACAGCTCCAAGACTTTGATAGATAAATCACAGAGACTGAGAGAGTTCAAGAGGGGAATAGGGGATTAGGAAGGAACAGCTGGGAAGGAGACCTGTAGTAAGAAAAAGGTTAGAACACACAATATGAAAATTATATCTCCTGAAATCAATACTAGACTATGATTCTAAGCCTAGTCACTCTGAAAACATGAACAATATAAGAGGTAAGTTTAAAATGACTAAATTTCAAGATGACCGGATACCTGTAGGGGAATCAAGATGAATTAAATGAAAACTTTCTTATTCAAGTACTTTCCTTTACATGAGAATCAGAAAAAACATTCTGACTAAATTTTAAACCAGTCATATAAATCCTGTTTTGAGAATGTATACTAGGAACATACAATATTGCATCTAGAAACTCTGGCCTTCTGTGCACTCTTAAAATGTTTGAACACAAATTGCGCATATTGCAGATATATATATATATATATATATATATATATATATATATATATATATATATATATAGTAAACACCATAAAAGGATTGTGCACCATGAATAACACAATATGGATTCAGGAAACAAATCACATAACTTGTCAACTCGAATATTACATAATAAATATCTTAGAATAGTAGCATACAATAAACAACATGAATTAAACTCGAGGAGAGAATCGTGCGTCTTGCCAATTCGAGTGTTACCATGTAAAATACCAAGAAATGGTAGCACGCAATGAATATCAAAGTCAAATCATCATTAATCCAATCGCGCTTCTCGTCGATTCGTAAAACACGATGTAAATGTCAAGGAATAACAGCTCACAATAAATAACAAGATCAAAGTACAATGAAACGAATCGCGCTTCTTTTGCGCTTCTTAAGCCACCATGTAAAATGTCAAGAAATGGTAGCGCGCAATGAACAACAAAGTTAAATGCTCATGAAACGAGTTGTGCGTCTTGCCAATTCGTAAAACATCATGTAAATGTCAAGAAATAGTGTCGCGCAATGGACAACAATGTTTAAACACCATAAAACGAATCTCGCGTCTTGCCGATTCTTAAGCCACCATGTAAATGTCAAGAAATGGTAGCGCACAATGAATAACAAAGTCAAACCTTTATTAAATAAATCACGCGTCTTGCCTATTTGTAAACTACCATATAAATGTCAAGAAATGGTAGCGCGCAAGTAATCTGTTACTCATTTAAGAATTTAAACCAAGAATATGAAAATTCTAAATAACGGTGTCGGACAGTCCAACCACCGTCTTACCGCCTGGTACAATGATCACCAGTGAAGGATTAGGGCAGAAGACTGGAAGATCCAAATAGGCCTCCGGGACAGGAGCTCAGGAAGAAGCTGCTGCTCTGCACCAGGACCTCTGAATTGTGAGCACTGGGAGTTGGGCTGGCTCTCTTTTATCGAGTCTTGGCCCAGCCCAGAACCACGCCCAGGCGTGTTGCAGGGAAAGTCTCTGGAAGGCCCTGGGAAGGGGCCACATCCTAACACACTCTGAAAACCTGCAGCAATACATTGCAAAGGAACAGTATTTGTAAGCATATTAAAAATACGTTTTCAGGATTGAACTCTGCAATGCAAAAGGTTAAACCACAACATATCAGCACAATGCATAAATTACTTTGTTTTGAGAGTGCTGGGTTTTTGCATTTTTGTTGCCAATAGAGCGCGTACTGCTCTGGTGTTGACAGTACTCCCCTCTCCCAGACGCGCTCTAGGGCCTGGTTTGCTTGGATTAAGACAATGAAAGCGTCTCACAAGTACTGGAGCATGAACATCAGATGCGGAAACCCATGAGTTACTTTCAGGACTATAACCTTTCCATGAGATTAAATACCATAGATTACGCCCTTTCAGTTTAGAATCCAACACTTTTTTGACTTCGTATTCTTCTTCCCCTTGTACTAGAACAGGAGCTGGATGAGGGTGGACCTTTTTGACTGCCTTTTTCAAGAGGGAAGTGTGAAACACCGGATGAATCCGTAAGGATCTGGGCAATTGTAGTTTATAGGTCACCGGATTGATTTGCTGAAGGACAGTATAAGGACCTATGAATTTAGGGTTAAACATGTACTTCTTCTTAAAGTCTATATGTTTTGTGGAAAGCCACACTTTGTCACCTGGTTGATATTGCGGTCCCTCACAATGTTTCTTGTCATAATGCCTTTTATATTTTTGTTTGGCTTTTTCTAAATGCTGTTGAATCAGTTTCTGGGTTTGATGTAAATGCTGAATGGTTTCTGACACAGCTGGAGTAAGAGAACTTTCTTGAGGAATTGTGATGGGCAAGGTGTCAGGATGATAGCCAACTAATCCAAAAAAGGGTGTAACGCCAATAGAAGTGTGGAATGAGTTATTGTACGCTAACTCAGCTAACCAGAGTATAGATGTCCAAGAATGAAGTGCCTTTTCAGCATAGGCACGTAGGTATTGTTTCAAAGTCTGATTTAGTCTCTCCGTTTGACCATCTGTTTGAGGATGGTGACTAGTAGATAGCGTAGATGTCACTTGGAGTGTTTTACACCATGTCTTCCAGAAATTGGAGGAAAATTGTGACCCCGATCGGAGAGGATAACCTTTGGCAGTCCATGATAACGATCCACTCTGTTCAGTAAAATAGTTGCCAATTCACTAGAAGTGGGCAATTTTTTACAGGTGATGAAATGTCCATATTTCGTGAGACTATCTACTACCACCAGAATTACTGAATGCTGTTGAACCAGTGGCAGACCGGTAATAAAGGCTAAAGAAATGTGCTCCCATGGACGACTTGGGGTTGGAAGTGGATGTAACAACCCTTTTGGTTTTGAATGACTTGTTTTAATGCGAGCACAAACTTCACAGTTGTTTACCATTGCTTTTACATCTTTTGTTAGGGTAGGCCACCAAAAATAGCGTTAGATCAGTTCAAGAGTTTTAGGAGTACCTGGGTGACCTGCAGTGGTATAACATTTAACCAAAGAAACACTATCTTGCGAAGTTTCGTAGTGGGTACGAACAAACGAGCATCATGAAAGGGTAAACCTTGCTTGATTGACCTTTTGAGATCTGCTTGGGCCCATGTTTGCCATTTTTCAACAGTGAAAGAGTTGCGAATTTCTTCAAAGAAATCTTCAGTTTTTATGATACATAGAACCTTGTCAGGAGCAATGATAGCTCTGGAGGCTTGAAATGCAGGCAACGTGGTAGACTCTTGAAGGGACAAGGCGTCAGCCTTGCGATTATCTTTACCAGGCCGGAAGGTTACTACAAAATCAAATTCAGCAAAAAAAAGCATCCAGCGTAATTGCAGAGGGGTCAAAAGTCTGGCGGAACTCATGAATTGAAGATTACGGTGATCAGTATATACTGTAGCAGTGTATTTGGCACCCAACAAATGATGTCTCCATTCTTTAAAGGCGTCACGAATCGCCAGAAGCTCTTTTTCAGCAATGACATAGTTTTGTTCGGTTTAGTCCAACTTCCGAGACATATAAGCTACAGGATGAAGTTGACCAGTGTCTTTATTTCGTTGTGATAAGACGGCTCCTATTGCTACATCTGAAGCATCAGCTTCCACTATGAAAGGTTGATTCGCATCAGGATGAGTCAAGACTGGGGCAGTGGAGAAAGCTTCCTTCAAAGTCGAGAAGGCTTGATCAGCTTCTGGGGACCATACAAACTTTTCTTTCTTTCTTAGTAGCTTAGTGATTGGAGCCACTGCCTGGGAGAAATGATTTATGAAACTCCGGTAAAAATTTGCAAACCCCAGGAAACATTGTACATCACGAACAGTCTTTGGGGTGGGCCAATCAGATACAGCTTTTACTTTCTTTTCTGCCATCACTATACCTTGAGGGGTAAGAATAACCCCTAAAAACTCAACTGTGGTAACATGAAACTCACACTTGGTTAGTTTGCAACATAAATGGTGTTTTTTCGAAGGGCTGCAAGAATTTTCTTGACATGTTGGACATGTTCGTTTTCATTGTCTGAGTAGATCAAAATGTCATCGATGTAGACTATGGCAAATATGTCGAGGTACTCTCTGAGAGCGTCATTCAAGAAAAATTGAAATGCTGCTGGAGCATTACACAGACCAAAAGGCATGACGGTGTATTCAAAAAGGCCATATCTTATCTTGAACGCTGTTTTCCATTCGTCACCCTCTTTCATTCTGACCAAATGATAAGAACCTCGAAGGTCAAGCTTTGTGTAGAATTTAGCTTTCTTTACTTGTTCCAATAAGACCGTAATTAGGGGTAAAGGTTATTTATTCTTGATGGTGACTTTGTTCAAACCCCTATAGTCGATGCAAGTTCGAAGTTCTCCATTAGCTTTTGGAACAAAAAACAAAGGCAAAGCTGCAGGAGACTTAGAGGGGCGAATGAAGCCATTCTCCAAAAATTGATCTAGGTATTTTCGTAAATGTTGATTTTCATGTTCTGACAGGGCATATACACGACATTTGGGAAGTATCGCACTTGGGGCTAGATCAATTTGATAGTCATAAGATCTATGAGGAGGTAGAGTCTCTGCTCCTTTCTCATCAAATACATCTTTGTAAGATGAATACTGTTTGGGCAGCTAAATTTCTTTCTCCGCTGCAGTAGCTATGGAAGAGTTGCAAACTTTTGGTACTTGAACCTTTTGGAGACATTGTTTGTTACATATGGCAGATGAGAACACGATTTTTCGTTCTGCCCAATTGAAGTCCGGATTGTGATGAATTAACCATGGCAAGCCGAGGATAATCCCATATTGGGGAGCATGGATCACGTCAAAGATGATTTTCTCTTTATGTTTCTTTCTTTGAATCTTATCTTCACAAATCATCGTCAAGGGGATAGTCTGAAGATTTACCGGACCTCCAGTCAAGAGTTTTCCATCGACCGCCTGGATGATTTCTGGGGTCTTCTTTTCAATACATCGGATCCCCCAAGCACATACCAATTGGACATCAACAAAATTCCCAGTAGCCCCAGAATCGACTAGAGCTTTTTTGAAATAGATATTTTTCTTGACCTGAACTCTTATTTCCAGTTTAAGATGTCTAGATTGTGAAGGGTCCACGGTGACACCCAAGAGCAACCCTTCTCTGCATCTCGGGTGTTTTAGTTTTTCAACTCGACTGGTGCATTGGCTGCAACCTTCTGAACTGGACCTTGCTTGTTCTTTGGTTTGATTGGACAATCTTTGGCAAAATGACCTTTTCGCCCACAGTAAAGACATTGTCCATTTTTTCTGCAGAGGTCCTTTTCATCTTTGGTCAAAGGTCTTCTGATGGTTCCAATTTCCATCGGTTCCGGCGTTCTTTCTTTCTGAGTTCTTGAGTCTCTGTTATCATGAACGCGCCATGAATATTTTTCAATCTTTTTGCACGTTCCTTTACGTTCTGCTAAACGATGATCAAATCTCAAGACAAGATTTATTAATTCTTGACAGTCTGTAGGTTGTGGATCGATTTGCGCTAAGATATCTTTTAATTCCTCTTTGAGTCCCTTGTAAAACAAGACCGCTTGTTTTTCTTCAGGCCAGGATGTCTCGGCAACCAGCTGGTTAAAGTTGGCTAAATACGACACTAGGTCTTGATTTCCTTGGCGTAAATCTAATAATTCACGATCTGCTGACTGTGTTACAGTTCTACGATCAAAAACTCTCTCAAATTCACGAACAAAATTTCTCCAGTTATACAACAAGGGACTATTTTTACACACAAGAGGAATTGCCCAAGTAGCTGCATCCCCAGACAGATATGATAACAAGAAAGCTACTTTGGACTGGGCATCGGGAAAAGTATTTGGTCTGCAGGTGAAGTGTAGTTCCACTTGAACCAGGAAAGATTGCGCTTTCAAAGGGTCACCTGAGAAACGTTCTGGGGGAGCTAAAGGAACTGCAGAAGGAACATTTAGGGAAATCGGATTACTTCCAGAAGCCTGATAAGAAGTACCTGGCCAAGACACATCTGTGGGACTTTGTTCCTTCTTCTCTAACTTATCTTGCAACTGACTCACTCTCTCTGCTAAGCTAGTTGTCAATTCTTTGGATGATACCACCTCTGCTTGGCGCTGGGTGATAGCCTTGACTAACTCGTCTAGCGTGGCCATGCTGAGAACATACACAAGCCAGGAGGATAATATTTTGTGGGCTCACTATTCTGTCAGAGTCACCAGATCCTCGGGGTCTGTGCACGTTCCCAACACGTCCACCACTGAACAGCTCCAAGACTCTGATAGATAAATCACAGAGACTGAGAGAGTTCAAGAGGGGAAGAGGGGATTAGGAAGGGAACAGCTGGGAAGGAGACCTGTAGTAAGAAAAAGATTAGAACACACAATATGAAAATTATATCTCCTGAAATCAATACTAGACTATGATTCTAAGCCTAGTCACTCTGAAAACATGAACAATCTAAGAGTTAAGTTTAAAATGACTAAGTTTCAAGATGACCGGATACCTGTAGGGGAATCAAGATGAATTAAATGAAAACTTTCTTATTCAAGTACTTTCCTTTACATGAGAATCAGAAAAAACATTCTGACTATATTTTAAACCAGTCATATAAATCCTGTTTTGAGAATGTATACTAGGACCATACAATATTGCATCTAGAAACTCTGGCCTTCTGTGTACTCTTAAAATGTTTCAACACAAATTGTGCATATTGCAGATATATATATATATATATATATATATATATATATATATCTATAGTAAACACCATAAAAGGATTGTGCACCATGAATAACACAATATGGATTCAGGAAACAAATCACATAACTTGTCAACTCGAATATTACATAATAAATATCTTAGAATAGTAGCATACAATAAACAACATGAATTAAACTCGAGGAGAGAATTGTGCGTCTTGCCAATTCGAGTGTTACCATGTAAAATACCAAGAAATGGTAGCACGCAATGAATATCAAAGTCAAATCATCATTAATCGAATCGCGTGTCTTGCCGATTCGTAAAACACAATGTAAATATCAAGGAATAACAGCTCACAATAAATAACAAGATCAAAGTACAATGAAACGAATCGCGCTTCTTTTGCCGATTCTTAAGCCACCATGTAAAATGTCAAGAAATGGTAGCGCACAATGAACAACAAAGTTAAATGCTCATGAAAGGAGTTGTGCGTCTTGCCAATTCGTAAAACATCATGTAAATGTCAAGAAATAGTAGCGCCCAATGGACAGCAATGTTTAAACACCATAAAACGAATCGCGTGTCTTGCCGATTCTTAAGCCACCATGTAAATGTCAAGAAATGGTAGCGCGCAATGAATAACAAAGTCAAACCTTTATTAAATAAATTGCGTGTCTTGCCTATTTGTAAACTACCATATAAATGTCAAGAAATGGTAGCGCGCAAGTAATCTGTTACTCATTTAAGAATTTAAACCAAGAATATGACAATTCTAAATAACGGTGTCGGGACAGTCCAACCACCGTCTTACCGCCTGGAACAATGATCACCAATGCAGGATTAGGGCAGAAGGCTGGAAGATCCAAATAGGACTCCGGGACAGGAGCTCAGGAAGAAGCTGCTGCTTTGCACCAGGACCTCTGAATAGTGAGCACTGGGAGTTGGGCTGGCTCTCTTTTATAGAGTCTTGGCCCAGCCCAGAACCACGCCCAGGCATGTTGCAGGGAAAGTCTCTGGAAGGCCCTGGAAAGGGGCCACACCCTAACACACTCTGAAAACCTGCAGCAATACATTGCAAAGGAACAGTATTTGTAAGCATATTAATAATAAGTTTTCAGGATTGAACTCTGCAATGCAAAAGGTTAAACCACAACATATCAGCACAATGCATAAATTACTTTGTTTTGAGAGTGCTGGGTTTTTGCATTTTTGTCACCAATAGAGCACGTACTGCTCTGGTGTTGACAATCACACAATGGATCTCCCATGCCATTTGCTGCACAGACTCATTCTGGCTCGGGAGAGGGGGGCTTGCAAACTATTCTGCCTTCCTTCTCGCTGTCACACCGCCCGGGGGGCACACATCCCCTGTTGGTGACCTGGGCTTGCCTACTGCCAGGAGGCTGACCTATACGCTTTAGCCACCAGCAATGGCGATGGGCTGCCAGTGATGGAGGGGCACTGTTGAGAGATGAGATAGTACCCAGCAGTTCACCCAACTCTGAAGAGGCCTAAACTTGATCATCCACCCGCACCACCAGTTGACCCTTGCGCACCTAATGCATGGTGGCGGCCTGCTATCGACATTCGGGAGCCCTGCCCACCCCCTTCTTGCCTGGG
This sequence comes from Pleurodeles waltl, assembly GCF_031143425.1. Lineage (NCBI taxonomy): Eukaryota > Metazoa > Chordata > Amphibia > Caudata > Salamandridae > Pleurodeles > Pleurodeles waltl. Next base: position 880,954,050 of record NC_090449.1, read on the forward strand.
GGCTTGTGGTACGCTATCTCCTGCAACCTTGACAAAGTGATGATCTCTGGCAAGACCTCCACAAAGTTCTCCAGCCAACTGCCCTTCTCAGAGGCCGTCATACAGCATCAGCCCCTGGCTGCCTCACAGACCTCACCTGCCATGGAGCTCCCATCAGCACCTACCTGTCTGACACAAGAAACAACCATGGAACGTATCCTTCAGGAAATCAAGGCTGTCAACTGTCGAGAGGAGGGTATAGACACAAAAACCTCTGCTCAGACGGCCAAGTCCAAATCCATCTGCACCAATATAGCCAGCTTCCAGGACAGAGTGGAGGCAGAGGATCAGAGACTTATAGCTCTGGAGGACCTCCTCAGCACTATCCAGGACAGGGGCCTTGAACTTTTATACTTACGGCATAAGCTCACTGACTTGGATGACCACAGCCACAGGGAAAAAGTCTGCTTCTTCGGCTTCCCAGGGCGTGTAGAGGGGGCAGATGTCAAGGAATTTCTCAAAGGACTCCGTCCCTTGCTTGTTCGGACTTACATTTGCTCCTCCGTTGGAGCTCTAATGGGCCTATTGCATGGGCCCTGTGCGTCAGGCTGCACCGGAGCGACTGCACCCTCTTATAGTGTGCTTCATTCATCATTAGCAAGTGCAACAACTCTTGTCTGCGGCCCGACCCACGGCCCATACAACTACGAAGGCCACGCGATCCACATAGCCGATTTCTTACGCGAGGCCAACAAAAGGAGGAAGACGTTCCTGGCTGTTCGATTCCAGCTCCACAAAATCAGCATCAAATTTGAACTGTTCAATCCTGCTATGATGTGGATCTCGAAGGATAGAAGGGATGAGGACTTCTGTGACCTGGATGCCCTATGTTTTTTCTTGGATTGTCTTGCAGAACAAGTCATGGACCTCACCACAATGGATTCAGAGACTGCCTCCCTCCCCTCCACAAGACCACCTGCTGTGAAATCACGGTCCCCATTGAAACTCTATCACACAGACAGCTGAACTGTACTCTTTGCTGCAGTGTCTATTGCCCCCCCCGCTCCTACTGCAGAGGGTCAGACCCTGGCCCTTTAAGCCCCAGAAGGCTGAGTCGACTATACTGTTTGAAGTTTGCAGTTGTATTATTTTTTCATGCAATGGTTCCCTTGCCTTCATGTTTATGGCATGCCTTTATATTTTTGTATCTCACCATGTTCTTTGCTGTACGAACATTTTCATATCTGAGTATGCATGCCTCCCTGTTGTTCTACGTTATAGCACTTGATGTTCTACGAGGTTCAGTGATGCTCTATGCTGTTATCTGTTGGTCCTCACTTCTTGTAATGCTTTTATTTGCTTTGTCCCCACTTAGCCCCCAGCTGGTGCCGCTGTACGCATGTTGGGTTGCCATGGGTCACTCCCCCCGCACCTGCCTTTTGGCACGAGGGCCCTCCCTTCTCCCCACCTCTTCTCCATGGTATCTCCGGATACCCGAACATGACACCCCCCCGGCCTCCCATCGTCATGACTTACTCATGACAACTATGTTCCCTGCCCTTCCCCTTAGGGCTTCCGGTGCGTTGGCACTTCAGGCCTTGACCTGTGGTTCACAGTTTCCAGCCCACCTTAGGATGCACTCTTTGCTCAGAGCTGAAATACCCCCCCTCCCACTGCCTCCCCTCCCCCTCTAGCCCTTCATTGAACTGCTCACCTCTTGAGTCGGTCACATCCCCCATTATCTGCGCCTACAGGATCCCCATGCTCACTTGCCCTCTTTGCCTTCTTCCTCCTCCCCTTGCTGACTCTCTCTACCTCTTCCTCCCCCACATACCCTCACCCCTCTGCGAATTCTGGTATCCCCCGTAGGTTGATACCCTAGACCCACATGAATGGCAGCCCCCACAGACTTCCTTCTTCTATGCATGCGGTCTCCTGGAACATCCATGGCCTGACATGTATCAAATGCCAGAAGGTGCTCGCCTACTTACGCACAAAGCAGGTAGGCATGGCCTTGCAACAAGGGACCCACCTCTCCCATCTGGAGTCTGAAAAACTGCGCTGTGACTGGGTGGGGAGGGTGATCCATATAAGCAGCCAACTGTCAGAGGCGGTGGATCTTGGCCCCACCAGGAAATGTGTAGTGGCAATCCTCATTCGTAGGTCCTTCCCTGCTACACTCCTTGAGTCTTGGTTGGCCCTGTCCAGTCGCAACGCTTTTGCCAAACCGAAGGGGTTCAGTGTATGCCCCCACTGGTATCAAGTGGCCCTTTTTGCTCCAACTTATCTGCCTACTCATGGAGATTCGGGCCTCCTACTTCGTTCTAGGCGGCCAGGGACTGGAACCTGGCATGGGACGTGGTACTGAACTGCACTGGCCCCTTGAATGTAGCCATTAATAAGGCCATCCTGTCAAACCTAATAGCTGATCATGGCCTGGTGGAGCACTGGCTCCTCACGAAGACCAGGAATACACTTTTCTATCTCTGGTGCATGGTACCCAGTCCAGGCTTGAATTCTTTCTGGTTTCCCACCATGCAGCGAGTCACACATACTGGAGGTGGCGATCTCTGACCATTTCCCAATTCTGCTCTCCTTGGACCTCAACCTTGTCTCACCAGGCCGGAAGCAGTGGCACCTGAATGTGTTCCAAAACGCACATCCCAGGTCATGTCCCAGTTTGGGTCGCATGTCTGCACTTACCTGGAGGACAATAAGGGGTTGGTAGCCACCCACAGAGTGCTATGGGCGGCAGTAGGGGCCACCATTCGTGACTAACTCATGAGGGATGCTTCCCTGGCCAGCACTCGGAGGTTGGTGCACCAAAAGGACCCTTCAGAGCCGTAAAGACCACTATCATGAGCGGGGAGAAAAGTTGGGACATCTACTTGTGGCCCAGCTGCTCCAGCAAGAGGCGATGGATGACATCCCTGTTCTACGGTCGTCCGTTGGCACAGTCGTCCGTCTGCATAATACTTATTCGCCCACAAGATATCGTTAACAATTTTACAGGTTTCTACCTTACCCTCTGTACACAAGAACAAGCAATTAACCTGAAACGCTTGCAGGCCTTCTTTGCCAGTGTCCTTCTCCCTAGCCTCTGCAAGACTGGGGAGGTAAGCAAAAATTAAATTGCGTATGCCATCTCTGTCCTACCATATCATAAGGTCCCGAGGGAGGCTGGCTTTCCCACAGAGTTTTACAATTAGGCGGGTGGCGATGTTGTTGATTCCCTTTACAATGCCTTCTGTGACGCGGATCGTTTGGGCTCCCTACGCACAGTCTCCAATAGGACGGTGATAGCCGTCATTCTCAACCCAGGGAGGAACCCTTCCCTTTACTTTGCAGGAGCTACAGGCCAATAACCTTCTCAACTGGGACATCAAGATACTAGCAATCATCCTAGAAGCCCACCTCCACACGATGATCTGGTCCTTTCTTCACCAGAGGTGGGATTTGTCCTTGGCCGGTTCTCCAGGAACTACCCCCGCACTCTTGCCCATGCCTTATGGACAGTCAGAGACCAACAGACTGAAGCCCTCGCCCTCTTGCTGGACGCTAAGAAGGCCTCTGACTGGATCGACTAGGACTTCCTTTTCACAACCCTGAGATGGTTTAGCCTTTGGGTATAGCTTCAAAGCTAAAGTCTGCTTGCTTTATGACTCCCCTACCACACATGTGACCTGCAGCGGGTTCATGTCGGACCCCTTTCCAATTTGCAGGAGAACCCTGCAGAGATGCCTGCTGTTGCCCCGTTATTCCTCTTAGCTATGGAACCCCTTGGGCCTCCCTGTGCCAGTCTCCACTCATATTTGGGGTCTCTTTCCCGGGAGGTGACTTCAAGGTGCCTCTATGCGGATGACATATGTCTCACCTTCACGGACCTCCCCTGCTCTCTCCCGACCTTGATGGGTACCATCAATGACTTTGCTGCACTGTCAGGCTACAGAGTAAACTTGGACAAAAGCAAGGCATTGCCCCCCATCACTCATAACCACTATTGCGTCAATATTTGGGTACCCCTTTCATTGGAAGCCTTCACACCTCAAGCACCTGGGGATCCTTGTCAGTCGCCATCTGGACAACATGGTGGCTGACAGTCTTGGCCCTCCGATCACCCTCATGAAACTAGACTTTGAAAAATGATCGCACCTGGGGCTGTTGCTGTGGGGCAGGGTCCAAGCCGTGCGAATGGTGACGCTGCCTAGATTCACCTACATTCTTGGCATGATCCCCCTTCTGGTCCCTCTATAAATACTTTGGTCTGTGGATAAAAGCATCCTCTCTTTTGTTTGGGGCACGGCTCGCCCCCTGCCTCGCCCAGACCAAACTCCTGGTGCATCGCTAGAGCAGGAAACTGGGCCTCCCTTCAGTTGAACATTATGCGCTGGCCCTTCATCTCTCCCAACTGGCCTATTTGCCCCCTGGGACGCCTGGCCCGCCTCAGTGGACGATAACGGAGTGCACGCTGCTGTTCTTCTAACAGGGACTCTTCCCCACTATAAAACAGGGACCTTCCCGCCTCACATTAATGATCCAGTTCTGCACGCTATGGCGAAATCCTGGAGGCGGGCCTATCGCCTCCTCGGGGTAGATCCTCTCCTTCATGAACACGCACCCCCATTGGGCAACGCCAGCCTGCGTATAGGAGGGAACACTTTTTACTGGGCAATGTGGCACTCGACAGGCATTGGCAGTCTAAGTCTAGTCATTGAGGGGGGGTGACCTCCAACCCTTCGTGCAGCTGTGTGACGAGTTGGACCTCCCGCCACAGCAATCATGGACATATCGCCAGTTATGGCACTGTCTTACTCACCATCTGGGTGCACAAACCTGAACCCTACAGTCCTCACTGATAGTAACCTACCTCAGGACATGGCACTGCTTCTGTGGTGTGATGTCCAGTTTCTATGCCCTTTTGATCCACCCTCTTTTATCCTCCCCTCTCCTCAACAGACTCCGTGCCAAGTAGTAGGCACGGCTGCTGATAAATTATGAGGCAGATTACTGAGCTGAGCTTGGATGCGAGCGCGAAAAGCGCAATTGAAATTCTGCATATTCAAGACACGGCCTGATTGGCACTGGACGCTAGCAAAGCTGCATGCTGCAGCTCTATTACCCCATATTATATCCTATCACTGCCCCGTGCACCAATGCTACATTTTACCCATCCTTTGTGACTGTCCCTCGATAGTGCCCTCCTGGGATGGCGGGGATCCATACTCAGAGAGACCCTGCCAATCAGGTCCCCTCTCTCCCGTACCCCGATTTTCCTGCACAGTCACAGGGAACCCACATACCTTTCCTGCCACTACTTACATACGGCCCTTGCTACAGCAAACGGATGAATTCTCTGTCACTGGTGCTTCCCAATGAAGAATGGCCATTGCCATGTTCTTAGCCACCTTGCACGAGGACATCATTCATAATCTCCAGGAGCGCACTGACTTCCTCCAGTCATGGACCACCAGATAAGGCCCCTCCATCTCCATCCACATGATATGCACCCCTCTTCCGCCCCCTTTTCTCACCCCTGTATCTCTCCTCCTCTCTTCCTTCCTTATTCCTGCCTTGCTTGTCCACCCCTCACGCTCCTCCCCACTCCCTCAACTCCCCCCGGCCCCTCCTTTGGGAGCTCCCTGAACTCACCCCTGCTGGTGTTCCTCAAAGCACCCTCTCCTTTACTGGTGAATTGTACTGTGTGGGGGCCCTGCTGCATGCCCCCAGACCTTTTTGGATGAGTCTAAATCACTTTTGGACATGTATGAAGTAGCCCTCCCCCTACAAATGGCATGTTGTAAACCTATTGTCGGTGCTGTATTCTTTGTCATGCCTCATATGTATCCATACCCTCCCTATGTACCCCACCTATTTTGAACTTTCAATTAAGAATTGTGAAATTAAAAACAATGTGATTTTCACTGTGTATGTTATAATAAAATGAGCCATATCTAACTGCAGTGCTGGTGGTACTTCCACCCAATGCGGCACTGGTGGTGGCAGCCTCAACCTGATCCTCTAATGCCCTCTTCTTGCCCTTGGATGCCCATGTAAGAAATAAAGAAGATAACGATGTGGTTCTATTCATGCTCGCTTTGCAATGCAGATGCCCTACTGGCACCAAGCAGCACAAACAGGCGGTTGAGGAAATTCCTCCTGTTTGCGGAGTGAGGTATTACATGGAGCAGAACTTCACAAGTTCTGCCCAGGTCTAGTCAATATCTCTTTGTATTCAGAATTGTAAATAACGTTTTTCTTTTATCATATCCTACAAGGTCATACGGAAAGCCCCTCAATCTTTAGCCAGATTCTAAATTAATATTTGGAAAGTTTGCAGTTGCCATGTAACTCAGTGCTGGTGCAGTCTCTTGAGGACATAATAGTTGCACATAATAGCAAAAGCAAAAGAAGATTGCAAGCTGGATACAGTTGCACTCTTGAACCCTCTTGCTGATAATGGGCATAACATGTCTCCAACAAAAATTAAGTATTGTATGAAAGAAAGTATTTATTTGGGTCACAATATTGAAAAAAGTGTCTAACGTGGTCCTGCAATTCTAACATTAAAGCCACCAAACACAAGTTAACTGAGAATGTTTTGAGGAATGGTTGGCTACAGTAGACAATGGATTCCAAATTTTTCCCTCATTGTAATGCCTTTACTAGGGCTTCTGATGTTTCTGATCTGGTTCCATTTGATAACAGATGCTTGAGTGCCTTCCTCGCGTTTAGAGACAAACACTAGCGAAGCAGCTCTATTAATGTCAAATTACGCAAAACGTTTTTACCTATTGTCGTTAGAGAGAAGGTGGTTTGTTGTCAGTTTTGACCCAAAAATTAGGGCAAAATTAAGAGGCCCGTGACTTATTCATCTGCCACATTAGATCCAATTGGTTCAACACTTGCTGGATGCCGACAGTCGGTAACTTAGTTTTTTTTCAATTTTGCGCAGGGATTGTTCCTCATTCACTTGGGATTTCTATGACTGGTTCACAAACTGAGCATTTAACAAACAGTTGTCTTACTAAATTATTTTGTCAGCTGATAATATTTCATTTAGAAGATGCAATACCCTGAGACCTGCAATGCTTTTGCTAATTATAGACAGGGTCAGTGATGATGAGGACAGCTATTATGATTGCACTTATGTGGCACAATTGTGTACCAGCCCAAGACTAGACATACCATATGTTTGTCTTGAACCTGCTAATTTGACCATATTTGTAGAGGGCTCTTGTCTGAAAGACTATTATGGTACATTGCAGGGCAGCATATGCAGTCTGCCATATCAGATATCGTTGAAGGATCGTACTTGTGTAATAGTACTCCAGCACAAGGAACAAAATTATTGCACTTACGAGAATATGCTACTTATTTGATGGATTGACTGTTAAAATCTACACTGATAGCTAGAGGGGTTTGGTGTGACCCACAGTGTAGGACTGTTGGGGCCCAAAGGTATTTTATGATATCTTCTGGTACCCCTATCTATAGTGGGACATATATTATAATTCTTTAAAGAGCAATGTAGCAGCGTAAATATATTTTTATTGCAAAATGTGCTACCTATAGAATGGAAGTTGATATAATGATGCAGGGAAATGTCAATGCATAGGAAGTAGCAAAATATTGTGCCATCAAACCTGCTACGATCAATTCAAATGAACAAGAGCGATGGTAAACTGAAAAAGAAAATGTAAGTAGGTTCTTGTTAACTTGACAGCCTGGCGGTCTTGGCGGTTGTAATCCGCCAGGGTGGCACTGCATGCAGTGCTGCCCTGGGGATTATGACTCCCCAGTCCGCCAGCCTTTTCATGGAGGTTGGACCACCATGGAAAGGCTGGTGGAGTGGGGGTGTCGGGGGACCCCAGCACTGCCCAGGCACTTGGCATAGGCAGTGCAGGGGCCCTCATGGACAGCCCTGTTGTGCTTTCCACTGCCTTAATTATGGGCAGTGGAAAGCACCTGCCGCACCGCCACATTGCTGCCGGCTCGAGTACGTGCCGGCGGCAGCCAAACACGTAATGAGGGCCTTGGTGAGCTAAGGAAGCTCCAGGATAAAGGCACCCAAAGAAAAGAAGAAAAAAAGTGTAATGACGGGTTGTACAAAGGATCAAAATGATGCATTGTTAACGATATATTCTACCCGGACTCAATTTTGTTTTCTATGTGCAGGCAAAATCATGGTCCAAATCATATTGATTGAGATTTTATTATATTGGAACACTCCCTACTTTAGATCTATTGCTGAGAATGTATGTCTGCATTACCTTTCAACAAAAAAATCCAGGGAAGAGATCCTTGGTGATGATGAGTTAAATAGCCAAGGGTTAAGGTCATTTCACCCAGATACCACTGATTTTGTTGAGTTGCCTTTTCACAGTAATCTTAGGTATATTCTTGTGAGCGTGTGTGCTAGTTTTCTAGGTAGGTAGAAGCCTACCGAATGAGATGAGCCAACTAGCATGATAGTAACGAACTATTGGTAAGGGCATTGATGCCTAGATTTGTTTTGACCACTTCTTTTGAACCAGATAATGGTACGCATTTCAAGGGCAAAGTCATGATGTTATTGTGCACAGCATTATACACTGAGCAGATGTTCTATAGTAGTTACATACCACAAACCACAGGACTTTGCATTAGCATACCAATGTGCCTCAACATCACTAAAAAGGCTAGAAGCACTTCCACTTGTGCTTATGGGCCTTAGTAGAAGGCCAAATAAAATGAGTTGTCTTTCTCCTCATGAAGTTTTAATGGGACGGGCCATGAGCATTCGTTGCATCCCATCGACTGCACTTGTGTCCATAAATGGCTATGTTAGACTGGATTACTGTAAAGGTCTGGCTAATGTTGTACGTTCTATCTCTCATCAGGTGAATTTGATAACATCTGCACCAAGAAAAGAAACCTGTTGTACCCGCCAGCCTGGGAATTGGGTACTTGTGAAGAAGCACGTTTGTAAGTTTTGTCATCTGGAGCCAAAGTGGGAGGGCCTGTACTGGGTCATCCTTGCAGTGAACTTTCCTGGCAAACTCAAATCAAAATCGAATCAGGATTTATAGTGCGCAACTACTCACCCGTAAGGGTCCCCAGGCGCTAAGGGGGTTTGTCCTCTGTGCTTCAGTTGAAGAGCCACGTTTTAAGGTGCTTCCTGAATTGTGATAACAATGGTTACTCTGTGAGGTGCAGGGGCTGGGTGTTTCAGCTCTTTGCTGTGAGGTAGGTAAAGGATCTTCCTCTAGCCAACGTCTTCCATATGCGGGGTACGGTGAGTTGTGCCTATTAAGCGGAGAGGTTTGGTGGGAGGTAAGAAGGTGATGCTGTAGTTGAGGTAGGTGGGTCCTAGCTTGTGGAGGGGCTTGTATGCTTGGACAAGGAGTTTGAAGTTCTTTTTTTCTTCAGTAGGAAGCCAGTGGAGGTCTCTTAGGTGATGTGTTCATGACGGAGAACGTTCAGGATGAGTCTGGTGAGGCGTTTTGGGTGTGCTGTAGTTTCATCATGCTCTTCTGGGTGGTGGTGCCAGAGTAGAGGGCAATGCCATAATCGAGTCTGCTGTTAACCAGAGCATGGGTTACAGTTCTGTGTCAATCCTTTGGGATCCATTTGTAGATCTTCCGGAGAAGTCTGAGTGTGTGAAAACAGGAGGATGCGACTTAGTTGACTTGGCGGGTCATGGTGAGCGCTGAATTAGGATGAAACTGAGGTTACGAGTGTGGTGTGTTGGGGTGGTGCTGAGGGTGACTAGCCACCAGGAGTTGTCCCAGGCTGATGTGGAGGGTCCCAGGATGAGGATCTCGGTTTTGTCAGAGTTGAGCTTGAGTCAGCAGTCTTTCATCTAGGCGGAGATGGATTCCGTCCTGTTGTGGAAATTCCTCTTGGCAGTTGTGGGGTTTTCGGTCAATGAGATGATCAACTGTGTGCCGTCGGCATAGGAGACAATATTCAGCCTGTGGTTCCTGACAATTGATGCAAGCGGGCCATGTAGATGTTGAAGAGTGTGGGGCTCAGGGAGGAGCCCTGTGGAATTCCACAGCTAATCTCCATAGATTCTGACAGGTAAGGTGGGAGTCTGACTCTCTTTTCTGCCAGACAGGAAGGAACGTATCCATTGTAGGGCCTTTCCGTGGATGCCAGCTGTGTGGGGTCTGGAGCAAAGGATGAGATGCAAAACCATGTCAAAGGTGGCTGATAGGTCCAGTAGGATGAGGGCTGCTGTATGGCCAAAGTCGAGGAGCGAGTTGATGTAATCAGTAGCGACGAGGAGGGCGATCTCTGTGCTGTGGTTGCTCCTGAAACCTGATAGGGAGATGTCCAGGATGTTGTGGTCTTCGACCTGCTTACAGGGTTGTGTGTTGATGGCCTTTTAGATGACCTTGGCTGAAAAGGGCAACAGAGAGATGGGCCAATAGTTCTTGAGGTCCAGAGGGTCTTCAGGAGCGGGTGGATCTCGTGTGCTTCCAGTACTCGGGGAAGGTTGCTGTATCTATTGAACAGTTGAGGGTGTGGTGGAACCCGAGTGCGATGGAGGTGTTGGCTTTTTTTAAAATATGGTGAGGATGGGTCCGTAGGGACTCTGGAGTGGATGATGCTGATGATGAAGCAGGTCTCGTCTGTGGTGAGGATGGTCCAGCGGCACAGGATCTGTGACGGTTCGGAGGGTCAGAGATGGGGGGTTGCTGGAGGGCTCAGGGGTCTTGGGGTCCAAAGCTGTTGTATACCTCTTTGATTTTTCAGTGGAAGAAGTTGGCTAGTCTGTCACACAGGTCTTGAGATGGAGGCATGTGAGGGCATGCCACAGTGAATCCACGCATCTCACAAAAAAGAGGGTGAAGACTGCAGATGAAGAAGTGGTTACAACTACTAATTTATGGTGTAAAGCTTGAACTTGCTGCATGGACCTGAGTGGGGTATGGTAAAAATCAAGAACAAGTTCAATTAGAAGATCAAACAGAAAATCAAGGACCTCAAAATCATAGAGTGAGACTGCAAATATCCCTCAGAGAACAAATGTTTGCTGTAATAGACAAAAATCGAACTGTTCAAGATAGAGCTGAGAAGCAAGTGGAGATGAAGTGGTTGTCATAAGTGAATCTGAAAATTAGAACAATTATCAAGGGTATAAGTGAACTGAGCCTGTGAGAGGTAGAAAAAGACCGTACAATAAAGTTCAAAGACCAAAAACAATCATAGCAGAACCAGAACAAGCAGAACAAGACTGATTACAGTGAAAGTGAGCTGGCAGCACTTTAGAAATCATCAAAAGTTAGAGTATCTGATAGAAAGCATGCAGCTCCCAAATGATGTTATGTTGCACATATAGAATCAGTAGATGATGACGTCAAAGCCTATGATATGCCAGGTTGCCTATTTTTTTTTGTAGCCGAACCTCCATAAACTATTGAATATAAAAGAAAAAGGGAGTTCCTCCTTTGGCTTGATGAACAAGATTATTGTGCACAGTACTTTAGAGCTGGAGTCTGTTCTTTGTACTTTAGTTATCCAGTTGAAAATTAAAGAGTTTCTGAGAAAGCTGTGAACATACGGAGTACATTACTGAACTGAACTTTAAAATAAACACTGAAGTATTCTTGATTTTGTACTTTCACAAATTAGTAACTAGATATTTTTTTTTTATTTTTTTAGAAGGAGTATGCAAACTAGCAAGCAAAGATTATGCTCCAAATTATGTACTGTGTTATTAATCTTGGTAATAATATTTATAGTTGGCTTACTGTTATGTTTGGTTTCACCAGTTGTCTTTTATGTCTTTAATGTTTTTCTGTATCAAGACTTTCTAGCACATTACCTTATGGACTACAATGTCTCCTTCTGAGTTTTTTGTGGAACTGTTGGCTTAGAATGTATCACCGGAGAACAATTATGTATACTAATCTGCAAATTGATTAGACTAGCAATGACCTTGTGTGTAAAAGGAGGGGTGTGGACTGTGAATTTATAAAGAGTTTAATGAGAGAACTAGACAATTATCAGCAATTAGAAGGAAAGCAGAACTGAGCATAATTTTAATTATGCCGGCATAATTGGAGTAATTGGGTGGTACACAAACCACAAGTTACACTTAATTACAGATATTTATATTTATCCCATGATGCCATGGCGCATAGCAGTTTTTCTGTGAAAGGAAAATTGTACCACAAGAAACACTGAAAAATCACGCAATAATATGAACGCCCGCGTACGTCTCCTCCTGATGATTGCAAACGCGAACAGAACATTTAGCAGCTTTTTTAATGCGAGCTGAAGTTTTTTTTTTTTTTTACTTCGTATCTTTGGTGGTGGTTGGCCTGGAGTTTGGACTAGAGTAGGGGCCCAATTGGTATTAACCTTTTTTCATGGAAAATGTTTGCACTTTGATGGTGGAGGCCAGAGGTTACATACACTATTTTTGCACTGTGGTTTGTTTTTTTGTGAATTTTGCACAGATTTAGCATTTTACTGTGATATTGTTTTACTGATTGTGGCCTATTCTGCCCTGGGCCCTTAGTGTATTTTTTGTGTATTTTCACTTTCTCATTGCTGCTGTGTTATATATTTCTTTAAATATTTAGGGGTTTGTGGATGGCCTTGGATTAAATGCAAAAGGTGTGTTATCTCTGTCTGCATGTGTCTGTTACTGGCTAAGCTTGGGTTGACTCCTGGAGTCCAGGCCCATGTAGCCAGACATATTTTTTGTTCTCAGCTACCTTCTCCTTTACCATGTGTTTGCCCATCATTTTTTTGTGAGATTGTGTATGTTAGACATGGTTAATGCATTGTGCTTGGAATATTTTTCAACTTAATAATTATACTAAATTGTTATTTTAGGGGAAACTACCATAAAACATAAACAAAATAGACACAACAAAATGATATACATCACCACAATTCTAAAGATATTTGCCTCATTTTAGAATCATCATGTACATCAAATCCATTACATAATAAAATCTCTTAAAACCTAGCAGCCATGCACTTAACCTGCATCACATTCCCCAGACAAAGTGTAAATACGTTGTTGTTGTCTTTGCTGACTTAATCCCGTCGCTGCCAGGCCTTTTCAATGTCCTGTACAGAGCCTTTTCTTGGCTATTTGGGGTAGTTTGCACTTAGGCCATGATAACCTTTTGTCCACATAAGCTATCCACGCCAAATTTGCGTCCTTTTTTACAACATCCTATGGTTCTAAAGGTGCCCAGAGTTTGTGGGTTCCCATAGAGGAGACCAAGAAATTAGCCAAAATACAGCTAATATGTAGTTTTTTTTGCAAAACATGGCAAAAAAAGTGCTGCAGAAGAAAGCAAGTGTTTTTTTTTTCCCTGAAAAGGGCATCCACAAAGGGTTTGCTGTGCTACAATAGCCATCGTTCCTGCTTTCAGGAACACGCAGACTTGAATCAGAAACCCACATTTTTCTACACAATTTAGGCGTTTTACTGGGACATTTCCCATTTTTACTATTTTTTGTGCTTTCAGCTCCTTCCACTTAGTGACAAAAATGGGTGTGAAACCAATGGTGGATTCCGGACAGCTAAACATTTCTGGAAAGTAGACAAGATTCTGACTTCAGCAAGGGGTCATTTGTGTAGATCCAACAAGGTTTTCATTTGTATTTTCAAAAAGGGCACAAGGTAGGGTGTTGAGAAGCAGTGATTATGTGCACAACTCTGAAATTCGGGGGTCCCCATACTAGCATGTGGATTACAGGGCATTTCTCAAATACAATTCTTTATTACACACTGTCTTACACTTGAAAGGAGTAAATGTAAAGAAATACAATGGACAGTAACACTTGTTCTTCTATTCTGTGTTTACTCATGTCTCCCGATAAAAATGGTATCTCACTTGTGCCCGCGACAGGAAACTCCCCAAAACGCATCATGGACACATCACATTTTTACATTGAAATTTGATGTGTTTTTTGGAAAGCACCTAGCTGTGGATTTTGGCCTCTACCTCAGCTGACATTTAGGAAAACCTACCAAACCTGTGCATTTTTGAAAATTAGACACATAGGGGAATCCAGGATGGGGTGACTTCTGGGACAAGTAAATGTTAGGAGATTCACGCTAGCCACAGCTATCCAGACTCCAACAGGTGTCCAATTTTCACACTAATCTAGAGTTGGTACTTTCTCCCTGGAGAAGAAGCAAGCACACTACCAAGATTCTTACTTCTGTGAGGATCCAAAACCTAAAATTGTGAAAAGAAACACACATAGGTTATGTTAAAAAGACCCCTCACCCACCAACATAGTTGGTGGCATGCTTCATCATCGGGGTCCCATCCGTGACACCTAGCATGTCATGGGTGTGCTTCGATGCCTGATTACAGCGGAGCAGGTTTTTTCATTTTTACCACACATACTGCTTGGATTTGGCATGAGGGTGAGTGATGGTTCAGTAGATCAAATTTTATTAACAAGAAATTTCACAAAAATGAAATTCACTGTTAATAACTGAAATGCCAAAAAAACTGAACCAATGAGTCACAGCTCGTGAGCTGTAAAGCAGCGTCAAGGCACAAACCGCCTTACAGTCCATTCACACACCTTTCCTACATGACATGTACAAGACCATTCACGCCACCAGCTACGGGCCCGGCACATTACAACACTCACATCAACAGACAGCACCATTCAGGGGTCCATCACTTTCATACGCCCACATGCCTGATACAGTAATCACACCAGCTGACGGAGTCTGTGGACTGGTGTTTGACTAGCAGTGTGTTGTATTGGCCAACAGCAAGTCACTGTTTACACCGCCAGCCAAGCGACACTCCACGCACACTGCCAGACAAGCGCCACTACACATGCACCACGAGCCTAGCGCCACTCAATGCACACCGCCAGCCAAGCGCCACTCCACACACACCGCCAGCCTAGCGCCACTCCACGCACACCACGAGCCAAGCGCCACTCCATGCACACCGCCAGCCAAGTCGCACTCCACGCACACCACCATCACTTTGTTTTGTTTTTTAAACAACCAAAAAACCACTAACTAATTATAAATAAGTACAAAACTACAAACACAAAAGCTCTAACTAAATACATGACGGTAATGCCAACCGTGAAACTGAACAAAAAATATAAAACAATACAGTACAGGCAGATTACGCTCACGGTAGTTCCCAATAATTCTTTTGGGTGTGGTAGCTTCTGAAACAGCAAGCCACACAAAGCCCACGCTTAGAAGGACAATCGGGGAAGTACATAAGAGTCTCCCTCCAGATCGTCTTCGGGCGCAGACTTTACATTTCTTAGCGGGATGGTCTTTTTTGGGCGTGGGAGAAATGTGATCAGAAAAGTGCCGATCTTTCAATCTAGCCACATCCTCCACCACTGCTTCTCTAGGAAACTCCTGCCTGTTCCACCACAACAAGGCTCTCTATCTCAAACTCCTGAACTTTAACAAAGGTCATCCTTGACTCTGGAGAACAATCCTTGAACACAATAAAAGCATTAAAAGTTGCTAAATGGAAAAGATGAATTGCTAACTTCTTATACCAAATTTAAGACTTATGAACAGCAGTGTAAGGTTCCAACCTCTGATCTACTCTATCTACACAACCCATGTGCTTATTGTTAGTCCAAAATGAACGCAGGTTTGCTCACTTCGGCAACCTGACCCTAAACAGTCACAGGGGAAGTACTCATTTTATGGACAGGAGAGAGCATGTAGACATCCTTCCTGTCTGCAAATTTCACAGCTAGCAGCTCGTTATTACGAAAGGCACTGCACTCTCCCCGTTCAAGTTTTTTACACACAAGTCCTGGATAGCCTTTGCAGATAGAATAGATTGTGAAACAAGCAATAGTGTCCACTCTGAATAATTTTCTGAACAATTGCACTCCAGTGTAGAAGTTATCTAGGTACAAATGGTGACCTTTGTTAAACAGTCGTCTACCAAGTTCCCACACAATTTTCTGACTAACTCCAAAAGTGGGCAGACAGCCAGTGGGGTCAATACTGGAATCCCTACCAGTGTAAACCCTTAAATTATAAACATATCCTGTACTAGTTTCAGAAAGCATATACATATTAATTCCATACTGTGCTCTCTTGCTAGGAATGTATTGTCTAAAAAAAATAAACAGCCCTGGAACAGGACCAAAGACTTTTCAACAGATATTTCTTTCCATGGAACATAGACCTCTGAAAACCGATCTACAAAGTGACCAAGGACAGGCCTAATCTTAAAAAAACTGTCGGAATTAAGGTGATTTTGTGGCAACGCTAAAGCATTGTCAATAACATGCAGAATCCAAAGAAGTAGTAAATACCAATTACAAGTCACGGTTGCAGGAAATATAGCTGTTGCCTTCAAGGGACTAGTTGACTAATAAGAAGCCAGTGACTGCTTCCTTATCAACTCCAACAAAAAAGTAAAACCCAAAAACTTTTTCATCTCTTCCAGATTTGTGGGAATCCATTGGGTAGCTCTAGACTGTGGCTTAAGTCTGGCACTGTCTCTAAAATACTCCTCAGCATACAAATTAGTCTGCTCAATAATCTCTTCCAAAAATACATTGTCCATAAACAACTGAAAGAAATTGATAGGCAAAAAGTTTTCGGTTTTGACTCAGCACCCTGGGAGACCAGTAAAGGCAGGCAACTTTGGCTGCTCCATGTTTGGTGCAAACAAGAGTTCAGGTTTTCCAGTGGGAAGCCTTTCAGCCACAGGCTGCTGCACTATTGGCACATCAATGTCCTCCTCTAAAACAGACACTTCATCCATACTGAGAGTGGCGGCAACATCATATGATTCCTCTCGGACCGAAAATTCACTCCTAGAATCTTGCACTTTCTCCTCTGCCTCAGAAGCAGAGTCAGTCTCATAATCATGGTCAGAAGACGACCCAAAAAGCATGCCAACAACCTGCTGAGCGGTTATCCTGCGTCTAGCCAAGATATCCTACAAAAAGTAACTTGAGAAATGCCCCACCAACAACCAGCACTGTGTATGATAATTAATAAACAAAGTGTGGCTTTATCACAAAGAGTTATAAACACAAAAACTATACCACTCACTTGCCTGAAAAAGCTAGACTCACCAGCAACTACTCTGCACAGATACAGCAATCACCAATGATATTCCACTAAAAAGAAAAAAGAAAAGAATATTAGACATAAGACAAAACAAATATCATGCAAAAATCTAAGGATAATTTCACACACAATCCTGAACCTAGTACACCACTTACAAAAATGTCATTCATGCAGGGCAACAATACTCGTTTGGAGTAAATTGTTTTTTCTCACCTAAAACATGCAACTATGCAAACTGCATGTCAACCACTGCCAAAACTGCAAGGAGTCACAGAAAAGGAAGCAAAAGCTTTGAACTAGAACAAAAAGGAGAAGTAAACCGTTATAATCACAAATGTAAATACTTTGCCAGTTGACAAACACCCCGCCACCAAACATTTATAAATTTTCCCTGATGTCTAGTGGTTTCTGCCCTTTTAAAAGAGCCTGCATTGGGAGGGGAATTGAGAAAAAGCACTTGGGCACACTTATATGGGAGTTAATCTCAGTAAAGTGTAGGGATAGGCTCCCGACACTGAATAATGCAGAGTCTAAATCCTATGACCTCATGAAGGGTACCCTGATTGAGGGCTTTGGATTTACAACTGAAGAGTACGGGATGAAGGTCAGAGAGGCTTAAAAACCCCAGAGCCAGACCTGTGTTGGCTTTGTGGATTATTCAGTACAAATGCTCGGGTGATCAGTAAACTGGGAACAAGGTACAAGATTATGATGGGCTGTACAGTTTGTGAAAGAGCATCTGTTAAGTAATTGTTCCAATTATAGGCTACATCAAGATCTGGTAGACTTGAGTCCACTTGCCCCTCAAGAGATGGGAAGGAAGGCAGACCACTGGGTTAAGACAAGAGTGACCAAAACTACCACTCGTGGGGGTAAGACCAAAAGAAAGAGGCCAAACTCCCTCCCTACCTGCCCCCCCCTCCCCAAGTAAAGATGGGTGCCAGTGTAATAACAGCAAAGAGTTTCCTCAAGGCCCTAAAAATCTGCACAGGAGGGTGGGTCCAGAGGCTACTCATAGTCCAGGGGTGGGTACAAAGGGAGACACTTTGACCCTAGCAAGGCTTGGTGCCAAGATTGTAGAACAAAAGGGCATCAAACTGGAGACTCTGGTTATAAAAACAAAACAAATGCCTCTAGTCAACCTGCAGTAAATGCAGTTGCTAACATCCAGATGGGGTCAGAGGTGTGGCCTGACCATGTCAGTGTCCCTACAGATGCAACATTAGTCACTAAAGGTGGGGTAGATTTCTCCTCTGCTGTCTGGCCAAGTAACATGAAAAAATACAGGCAGCACCCTGTGATTAATGGGGAGACAACAGAAGCACTGAGGGATATAGGGGCTAGTATAACTATGGTATCTCAGCACCTGGGGCCAGATGTAGCAAAGGTTTGCGAGTCGCAAATGGGCCGATTCGCTATTTGCGACCGTGCAAAATCGGAAATGGGATGCAAAAAGCCCATTTCCGACTTGCAAAAAGCGATGGGACCCATTTGCGAGTCGCATCAGTTGCGACCCCATTTTGCGACCCGCAAATAGCAAGTCGCAATTTGCGAGTCGCAAACCTTATGCAATTGCAACTCGCAAATTGCGACTAGTCGCAAAAAGCCCAGTTTGCACGTCCCATTTACCACTAACTCAGAGCAGGTGGTAACCATTACCAAAGTATAAAAGGAGCCCCAGAAGGCATCTGGGTTCACCAAGATGGCGGAGATATACCTGATAGCAGTGAGAAGGAGAGTCCACGCAGCCCAGCAGAGGAGGAGGAGGGGCCACAGACAGGAGAAGATATATAGAACAAGGCAGACTCTTTTTTAGCAAACTGAGGATGAGATATACGATAAATACCGTCTTAGCAGCGCAGCCATCCTAGAATTAATTGATTTACTCAAACCACAGCTAGAACACCAGACCCTGCGTGGCTGCGCCATCCCTACGCATGTGCAAGTGCTATGCTCCCTGCACCTCTTGGCCTCAGGGAGCTATCAGGGGGTCATTGCTGTGGCAGGTGGGGTATCCCAAAGTGCAGTGTCAAGGTTCCTCAGGGCCTTCCTAGATGCCTTGCTCACACACATGTCTCACTTCATATACCTACCAAGGAATGAGGCAGAAATGAACAGCACCAAGCTGGACTTTTACCGCATTGCCCCCTTTCCCCATGTCATAGGGTGTGTAGATGGGACACACATTCAAATATGCCCCCCTGCAAATCTGGAACACCTTTTCCGCAACAGAAAGTGTACCCACTCACTCAATATTCAGGTTGTTTGTGATGCCCATTATGTCATCACGGACATTGTAGCTAAGTTTCCAGGCAGTACCCATGACTCTTATATGTTTAGGCATAGTGGGATACATCAACGCCTGGAACGTGGG
Source organism: Pleurodeles waltl (assembly GCF_031143425.1). Taxonomy (NCBI): domain Eukaryota; kingdom Metazoa; phylum Chordata; class Amphibia; order Caudata; family Salamandridae; genus Pleurodeles; species Pleurodeles waltl. Next base: position 880,973,459 of record NC_090449.1, read on the forward strand.
GAATTCGGAGACGGTTACCTCCTAGGTAGAGCTACAGACACTTGCAGACATACACACAGGTCACTGTGCACGACAATCAGGACTTCCTAACAGTGTTCTTTTTGTGCCCAACAGGTGACAGTGCATATGCTCTTAGGCCTTGGATCATGACTCCGTTTTTATCACCCAGCAATGATTCAGAGAGGCAATACAACAATGCACATAAGAAGACCAGGAACCTCATAGAGCGCACCGTCGGACTCCTGAAAGCAAGATTCAGATGCCTCCACCGCAGTGGAGGTGCCCTCCAATATACCCCCATTACCGCATTCAAAATTGTGATCGCATGCGCCATCCTCCACAACATAGCCACCCGACGTGGGCTACCTCTCACCCCCGCAGACCCAGATCCTGATGATGAAGAGCAAGAACAACCACATCGCCATCATGGGGATAGGAGTATAGCTAATCAAGGCAGACTGAGACGGGAACACATCGCAACACAATATTTTGGAAGGTACGTGCCAACTCCAACCATACTCACCTATTGACCAAAAACTCAGTTTGTTAAGTGGAACAAAAATAACTGTTCTATTAGTGCATTAATGAAACTATTTACAAGTACTGAATGTCCATGGGCATGAAAATGCAAACCAGGCATGTGGCACATTGACGTCATGTGCCACTTCTTATGGTCCAAGGTGATCTCTAAGACCTTCTGCCCCTCCTGCCAGCCTGGCTTCTCCCTGTTGCTTCCGTGGTGCTCTGCCTGCTACTCCTGAGCACCCTGCTGTCAGTGACAGAGACATTGCTCACTGTCGAGCCCTCCTCACTGTCCTGGGGTGTTTCCCCTGTGCCCCTCGACATATTCCGTGTCTCCATCATGTCTATGATGTGGGTCAGACGTCCCAGGCCCCTTGCCACATCCCCAGCAAAATGGCCCATTTCCACCTGCAGCCCAACTGTCCTCCTCGACAGGCCTGTGGTGTTCATGGCGAGCCTGCCGATGGATGTGGCCATCCTGTCCAGTCTGTGCAGGAGCTGACGGTCCCTGCGCCGCCCACCCTCGGCCTGGGCCAGTAGTCCTCCCGCCAGTTCCCTCATGGCAAGGGCAAGGTCCCCAGTGTTATTGCAGATCATGTCCATCCTTGAGTTCAGGTGCTGCATTCTGGCATGGTTATTGCGCACGAAGCGGTGCAGCACACTACTAATCCTCCCTAAAATTCGATTTTGTAGGCGCTGACCATGCAGCAGATGTGCCTCACTGGTGCTGGGAGGAAGTAGCCCGGATGCAGACTGCAGCCCTGATGTAATGGACCTGCGACGCCTGCGCAGCGGTGGCTGCCCTGTGCTTTCACCTGTCTCATCCCTGCCTGTTGCTGGGGCAGCCTCTTGTGATATTGTTGCAGCAGGTGTGGCTACTGCAGGGATGCTGTTGACCGTGCAGGTGGGGGTGCTGAGGTGTCCTCATGGGGCTGGCTGCTTGGAGTAGTGGTGGTGTCTTTTTGGAGACCTGTGGGACATGGGGAACAGACTGTCAGTGTCTACTATCTATTGCACACTTCATAATAAACTTTTGCCTATGAACTGCCTACTTGACTACATTTCCCACAATGCATCATTCTGGCATTTGCTACCCTGAAATGGAGCTATCTTGGTTGTGCATGCCCCTGTGTACATGGTGGGTGGGGGTATGGCATTGATAGGGGTACAGGCATATCACATGGTACTCACTGGTTGATGTGCTGGGCTCTGAGGTGTCCAGGTCCCCAAATCCAGACACTGCCTCCTGCTCCAAGGTTTCCTCCACCCTTTCTTCCAGGGGTGTAGGTGGTGGCACAGACAATGGTCCCCCTCCTGTGCCTCTCATCTCCCGGAGCCTTTCAGCCACCCTCTCCTTGGTCCGGGAGCGGAGGTCATACCACCTTTTCTTTATGTCGTGTATGGTCCTATGGCTCACCCCCAGGGAATTTATCTTGTCCTGTATGTCCTGCCACAGCTGTTTCTTGATGGCTTCAGGAACATTGAGGGCTGATTTACCAAACAAGTCATCATAGTGCTGACAGCATTCGTCTGTCAGCACCTGCAGCTCCCTCTCAGAGAATTTCATCTTCCTCTTCCTTGGTGTTCCCTCCATGGCAGCTGCTGTTTGACCTGTGTGTAGCTCGGCAGTTATAAAAGGGTGTGGTCCTCCCTCCTCCCAGGTGTATTAGTAAACTTCCTGGCTGTGATGTCATCATCATGTGCCAGGAAGTGTTTCCAGAGTGTTCTGGAGTGGTTTCTGGAGTGTTCTGCTGCACCTGTAATCAATTTACAAGTTAATCGCAATTTGCGACATCTACTCGCTAATAGCGAGTTCGGTTTTTGCACACTTGCAAAAAGCTACCTCGCAATCGGCGGACTCGCACACTGCGTTGCGAGTCCGGGTACGAGTCGCTATTTCGGCACGTTTTTTTTGCCTGCATTCCATGCAAGTCGCATCAACTCGCAAAATGCGAGTCGCAAATTTTTTGTTTGCTACATCTGGCCCCTGGTTCCCTCAACTTAGTTCCTGGTAGGGAGGTCTTATCCTGTCACCAGTGCTGACAATGAGACCAAGTTCTACCCCATGACTATTGTAAACTTTGAATTGGGAGTAGCAGCAGGGCAAAAAGACGTGGTTGTGTCCTTATCCATCTCTGTAGATTGCCTGCTTGGAAATGACCTGGAGCATTTCCCCTGGGCTAAGGTAGCGATAAAGTCCCATGCAGCAATGCTGGGGATCCCGAAGTGGCCATGTGTCAAGACTAGGGCACAGAGCAAACTGCAGAGAGCAAAAGGAGAGCTGGATCCTGAAATAGTGGACCAGTCTCCCACGAGAAAAGGCAAGAAGACTGGGGGACCAGCTTCAAAATAGATCCTAAGACAAGACCCTTCTTCTGAGGAAGAGGAGTCACCCACCTTGGAGGGAGTTGAGACTGAAGAGCTTGGGCCTTACCACCTGGAGCTGTTGGGCCAAGGGGGACCTTCTAGGCAAGATCTGTGCCTGGGACAAAGAGACTCTTGAAGGCCTAAGACAGCAGGCTGCTCTGGAGGAGCTAGGAAGTGTCAGTGGTACCCACAGGGTCTACTGGGAGAAGGGGCTCCTGTTCACTGATGCCAGAGACCTCGAGCTTGGTGCAACCTGGAGGGTGGTAGTGCCACTGAAGTTCAGGGACTTCCTTCTCACTTTAGCCCATGACAACCCCCTAGCAGGGCATTTGGGCCACAATAAGACCTGGAGTAGATTGGTTAACCACTTCTACTTGCCAGGTATATCTCAAAAAGTGATGGACTTTTGTCAGTCCTGTTCCTCCTTCCAAGCCAGTAGCAAGGCAGGTGGACACTTAAAGGTCCCCTTTAATACCACTACCTGTGGTTGGGGTTCCCTTTGAAAGTGTAAGGGTTGACACTGCTGGCTCCCATGGCCCTCCAACAGCATCAGGACATAGATATATCTTAGTGGTAGTGGACCATGACACTAGGTATCATGAGGCTATTCCCCTTAGGACAATCACTGCACCTGCAGTTGCAGAAACACTCCTGGGTATCTTTACCAGGGTTGAGTTCCCTAAGGAGGTAGTATCTGACAGGCAGCTAAACTTCATGTCTAAATTCTTTAAACACCTGTGGCAGGAATGTGGAGTGAATTATAAATTCACTACCCCATACGATCCACAAACCAATGGGCTGGTAGTGAGGTTCAACAAGACCCTAAAAGGCATGACTGAAGGACTCCCTGAAAAACTCAGAAGGAGATGGGATGTCCTACTTTCTTGCCTGCTGTTTGCCTACAGGGAAGTGCCACAAAAGGGAGTAGGTTTTCCTCCTTTTGAACCTTTGTTTGGGCACCCTGTTTGGGGATTGTTAGACCTGACAGCCTTAGGGTAGTCACCCCTAACTTTTTGCCTGCCTCCCTCCTCGTTTTTGGATACTGTTTTTGCTGGTTTTTAGACTCTGCGCACTTTACCACTGCTAACCAGTGATAAAGTGTATATGCTCTCTCTCTGTAAACATGGTAACTTTGGATCATACCTGATTGAACTATTTAATCTACTTATAAGTCCCCAGTCATGTGCACTCCAGGTGCCTAGGGCATATAGATTAAATGCTACTAGTGGACCCGCAGCACGGATTGTGCCACCCACTTAAGTAGCTCCTCTTCCTTGTCCCAGGCCTACCATTGCTAGGCCTGTGTGTGCAGTTTCACTGCCACCTCGACTTGGCATTTAAAAGTACTTGCCAAGCCTAGAACTCCCCTTTTTCTGCATATAAGTCACCCTTAATGTGTGCCCTGGGTATCCCCTAGAGCAGGGTGCGGTGTAGGTAAAAGACAGGACATGTACCTGTGTAGTTATATGTCCTGGTAGTGTAAAACTCCTAAATTCGTTTTTGCACTACTGGGAGACCTGCTCCCTTCATAGGCTAACATTGGGGCTGCCCTCATACACTGTTGAAGTGGCAGCTGCTGATCTGAAAGGAGCAGGGAGGTCCTATTTAGTATGGCCAGAATGGTAATACAAAATCCTACTGACTGGTGAAGTCGGATTTAATATTACTATTCTAGAAATGCCACTTTTAGAAAGTGAGCATTTCTTTGCACTTAAATCCTTCTGTGCCTTACAATCCACGTCTGGCTAGGTTTAGTTGACAGCTCCTTGTGCATTCACTCAGACACACCCCAAACACAGGGTACTCAGCCTCACTTGCATACATCTGCATTTTGAATGGGTCTTCCTGGGCTGGGAGGGTGGAGGGCCTGCCCTCACACAAAGGACTGCCACACCCCCTACTGGGACCCTGGCAGACAGGATTGAACTGAAAGGGGACCTGGTGCACTTCTTAGCCACTCTTTGAAGTCTCCCCCACTTCAAAGGCACATTTGGGTATAAAACAGGGCCTCTGCCCTACCTCATCAGACACTTGCTGGAGAAGAAACCGGAACCAGAAACTACATCCTGCCAAGAAGAACTGCCTGGCTGCTCAAAGGACTCACCTGTCTGCTTTCTACAAAGGACTGCTGTCTTGCTGTTGCCCTGCTGCCTTGCTGAACTCTTGTCTGGCTGTGAAAGTGCTCTCCAAGGGCTTGGATAGAGCTTGCCTCCTGTTCCTTGAAGTCTCAGGACCAAAAAGACTTCTTCCTTTCACTTGGACGCTCCGTGCGCCGAAACTTTCGACGCACAGCTTGTTTCGCGGCGAGAAAAACGCCGCACACCGACGCTGATCGACGCGACGCCCTCGGGGCGATCGAGACTTCGACGCACAACCTCGCAAGGACAAAGCCGCTCGACTTTCCAGGAGAAATCGACGCGACACCCACCGTGAGTGCGAAACTTTGACGCACGGCCTCGCAAGGACAACGCCGCCCGACTTCCAAGGAGAAATCTACGCGACGCCTGCCGTGAGACCAAACTTTCGACGCACGGCCTCGCAAGGACAACGCCGCCCGACTTCCAAGGAGAAATCGACGCGACGCCTACCGTGAGATCGAAACTTCGACGCGCAGCCCCGCAGAACGACGCGCAGCCGGAAAACAAGCAGGAGAATCCACGCACAGACCCGGGACATCTGGTAATCCCCGCGATCCACAAAAAGAGACTGTCTGCGCGCCGGAAAACGACGGCCGACTTCCCCGCGTGGAAAAGACCGACGCAAGTCTGTGTGTGCTGAGGAGAAATCGACGCACACACCCCTTTTTCCACGCATCTCTTCTCCTGTGGCCCTCTGAGGAGATTTTCCACCAGAAACCAGGTACTTGGTGCTTGAAAGACACTGTATTGCATTCTAAAGACTTAAGACACTCTATATCACTTCCCTGTGATATTTCTACAATTTTCCATTGCAACTTTATTCTTTTTGACCTACAATTATCCTGATAAATATTATATATTTTTCTAAACACTGTGTGGTGTATTTTTGTGGTGCTATATGGTGGTATTGTATGATTTATTGCACAAATACTTTACACATTGCCTTCTAAGTTAAGCCTGACTGCTCGTGCCAAGCTACCAGAGGGTGGGCACAGGATAATCTTGGATAGTGTGTGACTTACCCTGACTAGAGTGAGGGCTTTTGCTTGGACAGGAAGTAACCTGACTGCCAACCAAAAACCCCATTTCTAACATTGGTGATCAGCGGTGAGGATAGGACTTGTATTTGTGCAGTGACATACAGTAGCTAAGTATTTCACTACATACCCACAGTTGAAGGTCAACTGGGTTTTTATCTCTTTTTGAAAATCCGTTTTTTTCCTGACAATTTTCAAAAACTAAATCCTCACTCAACATGTCTCTGACTGGGTCTCAGACAGGGGACTTTGACCTAGTCCAGTTGGATACATACACGGTCAAACAACTAAGAGGATTCTGCAGGGCATTAAGGGTACCCACCCAAGGGGCCTCCAGAAAGGAGGACTTTCAAGTGGCGCTGAGGGCCTGGGCAGAAGCCCATTTAGAGGATGATGAGGAAGAGGAGCCAGAAAATGGCCCCTCAGAAGGATTTCCACTATCTATGGATGATGTTACCACTGCAATTGTGCACCCTTCCAGACCAGGGAGCAGTGTCTCCATGCAAAGCCTGACCGCAGAGGAAAGGAGAGAAGAAAGGGAGTTCCAATTGCAAATGGCGAAACTGAAAATTGAGGCACAACAGGAGGAGAAGAGGGCAGAAAGAGAAGCCAAACAAGCTGAGGCTGAAAGAGCAGCCAAACAGATTGAAGCTGAAAGAACAGCCAAACAAGTGGAAGCTGAAAGAGCGTTGGCTGAAAAGAAACTATTGTTGGCTCATGAACTGAGTCTCAAGGAGCTGGAGATCAAGGCAAGACAGTCTGAATCCAGCAATAATGGTGGCAGCATACAGACAGGACCTGCTGGAGAAAAGAAGGTTCGTATACCCAAAAATGTGGTGCCCAGTTTTGTGGTGGGAGATGACATAGATAAATGGTTAGCTGCTTATGAAGTTGCACTAAGGGCTCATGAGGTTCCTGAAGGGCAATGGGGGGTAGCTATGTGGGGTTATGTGCCGCCATTGGGGAGAGACACACTTCTCACATTGGATCCACCGGATCAAAACACATACCCACTCCAGAAAGCCACTTTACTTGCCAAGTTTGGGCTGACCCCTGAGGGATACCGTCAGAGGTTCAGGGACAGCACCAAACAAACCACACAAACATGGGTAGATTTCTTTGATTTCTCTAGTAAGGCACTGAATGGATGGGTGCGGGGCAACAAAGTAGCAGATTATAAAGGTTTATATGACTTGATCCTGAGAGAGCATATGCTTAATGTTACTTATACCGATTTGCGCCAGCACCTAGTGGATAGTAAGCTGACTGATCCCAGGAAGCTTGCTGAGGAGGCGGACCTCTGGGTTAGCACCAGAGTGTCCAAAAAGGTACCTGGGGGGGACTCCCACAAAGGTGGTCAGGGTTCCCAACAGAAGAAAGAGGGGGGAGATAAACTTACAGATAAGGAACTCTCTAAAGGCCCCCAAAAGAATTCCCAGGGAGGGGGTGGCAACCCTTCCTTTTCCAAATTTGGGAAGAAACCTGGGACATTTGACAGGTCAGGAAAATCTAGCCCCAAATGCATGGAGTGTTACCAATATGGTCACTACAAAGGCGATCCACAGTGCCCCAAGAGGGCACCGTCCACTACCGGACAGGCGCCTGGGTTGACTAGTGTAGCACTCGGGGGGGAGATGGACCCCACTAGCTTTGGGGAGCAGGTAGAGATTTCCCTAGTGTCCCTGGGAGAAGGAGAAATGATGTCCAAGGTCCACATGCCTAAAAATACTTCCAAGTACCGGCAGTGGGTCCTCATTGATGGGCAGAAGGTGGAGGCTCTGCGTGACACAGGAGCCAGTATGACTACTATCAAGAGTCAGCTGGTGTCCACAGAGCAGATAATCCCGAATACATTCCACCAGGTCATAGTCGCTGACAACCGCGAGAGTCACCTACCGGTGGCTCGGGTTCCCTTTGAGTGGGGGGGGGTCTCTGGTACTCTGAAAGTAGCTGTGAGTCCTGCCATGCCTGTAGATTGTCTGTTAGGCAATGATCTAGAGCATACTGCTTGGAAAGAAGTAGAGCTCAGATCTCACCTGGAGATGTTAGGGTTACCTGAGTGGGTCTGCATGACCACCCGGTCCATGGCTGACCGAGAGGGAAGTCAAGGGCATCTGGAGCCTGGAACGATGGCCCAGGGAGCTGCCAAGAGGAGGGACGAGGGGCGCGGGAAACCGGCCCCAGAAGTTCCCACAGTGGCTGACGGGGCTCCTGAGGAGGAGACTCCCGAGCCAACTGGGGAAGACATTGCCACCCTAGGTGACTTACCAGAGCTTGCTGGCTGGCAAGTTGAGGGTGGACCCACCAGGGAGGAATTCTGCCAGGCGCAGAAAGAGTGTCCCACTCTAGAAGGGTTGAGGAAACAAGCCTTAAACCAGGCAGCAGGTGACGCCTCTGGCAATCACCACCTATATTGGGAGAATGATCTCCTCTACAGTGAGCCTAGGGTTCCGGTCTTTGGGGCAGCACGTGTGCTGGTGGTCCCCCAATGTTACCGAGCCTTCCTACTGGGTCTGGCTCACGACATTCCCCTGGCAGGACATTTGGGACAAGACAAGACCTTCAACAGGCTTGTCAACCACTTTCACTGGCCCAAAATGAGGACACACTCAGACAAATTCTGCAGGGCTTGTCCTACCTGCCAGGCTAGTGGTAAAGCAGGAAAGAGGGTTAAAATCCCCCTGATTCCACTTCCTGTCGTTGGCACCCCCTTTGAAAGGGTGGGCGTCGACATTGTTGGCCCCTTGGACCCCAAAACTGCCTTAGGCAACAGGTTTATCCTGGTTTTGGTGGACCATGCCACCCGGTACCCAGAGGCAATCCCTCTGAGGACCGTAACTGCATCGGTGGTAGCCAGAACCCTGATGGGGATATTTACCCGTGTGGGATTCCCCAAGGAGATAGTGTCTGACAGAGGCACTAACTTCATGTCCGCGTACATGAAGCATCTGTGGGATGCGTGTGGTGTAACCTACAAGTTCACCACACCCTATCACCCCCAGTCTAATGGGCTTGTGGAGAGATTCAACAAGACCCTGAAAGGCATGATTGGTGGCCTCCCTGAGGCCATGAGGCGTAAATGGGACGTCCTCTTACCATGCCTTCTCTTTGCTTACAGAGAGGTCCCCCAGAGGGGGGTAGGGTTCAGTCCCTTTGAGCTTCTCTATGGGTACCCCGTCAGGGGACCCTTAAGCATTGTCAAGGAGGGATTGGAGAACGCTCCAAAGACACCCCCTCAGGACGTGGTCAGCTACATGTTGGCCCTCCGCAATCAGATGACCCGCTTCTGGAAAGAGGCCCAAAGTAACCTGGAGGCCAGTCAAGAGGTGATGAAACAATGGTATGACCAGAAGGCCACTCTGGTAGAGTTTCAACCTGGAGACAAAGTGTGGGTAATGGAGCCAGTAGAGCCCAGAGCTCTCCAGGACCGCTGGTCTGGCCCATTTGAAATAAAGGAGCGGAAAGGGGAGGCCACTTACCTAGTGGACCTCCAAACCCCTAGGAACCCCCTAAGGGTGCTCCACGTGAACCGACTAAAAGCTCATTTTGAGAGGTCGGAGATCAACATGCTTCTGGTCACAGATGAAGGAATGGAAGAGGAGAGTGAACCTCTCCCTGACCTCCTCTCTGCCCAAGAAGGTGATGGGTCCGTAAGCGGGGTCATTCTGCCTGACTCCCTGACTCTAAACCAGAAAGGAGACTGCTATGAGCTGTTGGAGCAGTTCTCCCCCCTCTTCTCCCTTACTCCGGGACTGACCCACCTCTGTGTTCATGATATTGACACCGGTGACAGTCTCCCTGTGAAAAACAAAATTTACAGGTTGTCAGATAAGGTGAAGGCCAGCATCAAGGAGGAGGTCTCCAAGATGTTGACGCTAGGGGTTATTGAGAAGTCCAGTAGTCCCTGGGCCAGCCCAGTGGTGTTGGTCCCCAAGGCTACTGCCCCAGGCGCGAAGCCAGAACTCCGGTTCTGCGTGGACTACCGGGGTCTCAACTCAGTCACACGGACTGATGCTCACCCCATCCCCCGAGCTGATGAGCTCGTGGACAGGCTAGGCGCTGCCAAGTTCCTGAGTACGTTTGATCTTACTTCAGGGTACTGGCAGATCGCCCTGACTGAGGGGGCTAAGGAAAGGTCCGCCTTTTCCACCCCTGACGGCCATTACCAGTTCCGGGTGATGCCGTTTGGATTGAAAAATGCCCCCGCTACCTTCCAACGGTTGGTTAACGGGGTCCTGGCTGGCAAGGATGCCTTCTGTGCAGCCTACCTGGATGACATAGCTGTCTACAGTTCCAGCTGGGAGGAACACCTGCTCCACCTCAAGGAGGTGCTTCAGGCCCTGCAACAGGCAGGCCTGACCATCAAGGCTAGTAAGTGCCAGATTGGGCAGGGTTCCGTGGTGTACTTGGGACACCTAGTAGGTGGTGGCAAGGTGCAGCCACTCCAGGCCAAGATCGAAACTATCAAGGCCTGGCAACCACCTCGAACCCAGACTGAGGTGAGGGCCTTTTTAGGCCTCACCGGCTACTACCGCAGGTTTGTCAAGGGCTATGGTACCATTGTGTCCCCCTTGACACAACTCACGTCCAAGAAGCAACCTAGGTTGGTGAATTGGACAGAGGCTTGTCAGAAAGCCTTTGACGCCCTAAAGGAAGCCATGTGCACGGCCCCCGTGCTCAAGGCCCCTGACTACTCCCAGGAATTTATCGTGCAGACAGACGCTTCAGAGCATGGCATAGGGGCAGTCCTAGCACAGCTAAATGAGGAGGGCCAAGATCAACCGGTAGTCTTTATTAGCAGAAGGCTATTACCACGGGAACAGAGGTGGAGTGCTATTGAAAGAGAAGCTTTTGCTGTGGTCTGGGCACTGAAGAAGCTGAGGCCCTACCTGTTTGGGACTCACTTCCTAGTTCAGACAGACCACAGGCCCCTCAGATGGCTCATGCAGATGAGGGGTGAGAATCCAAAACTTCTGAGGTGGTCCATTTCCCTACAGGGGATGGACTTTACGGTGGAACATCGCCCAGGGGTTGACCACGCCAATGCTGATGGTCTCTCCAGGTACTTCCGCCTTAGCGATGAGAGCTCCCAGGAGGTCGGGTAGCTCTCCCCACTTTCAGCTGGGGGGGACACATGTTAGACCTGACAGCCTTAGGGTAGTCACCCCTAACTTTTTGCCTGCCTCCCTCCTCGTTTTTGGATACTGTTTTTGCTGGTTTTTAGACTCTGCGCACTTTACCACTGCTAACCAGTGATAAAGTGTATATGCTCTCTCTCTGTAAACATGGTAACTTTGGATCATACCTGATTGAACTATTTAATCTACTTATAAGTCCCCAGTCATGTGCACTCCAGGTGCCTAGGGCATATAGATTAAATGCTACTAGTGGACCCGCAGCACGGATTGTGCCACCCACTTAAGTAGCTCCTCTTCCTTGTCCCAGGCCTACCATTGCTAGGCCTGTGTGTGCAGTTTCACTGCAACCTCGACTTGGCATTTAAAAGTACTTGCCAAGCCTAGAACTCCCCTTTTTCTGCATATAAGTCACCCTTAATGTGTGCCCTGGGTATCCCCTAGAGCAGGGTGCGGTGTAGGTAAAAGACAGGACATGTACCTGTGTAGTTATATGTCCTGGTAGTGTAAAACTCCTAAATTCGTTTTTGCACTACTGGGAGACCTGCTCCCTTCATAGGCTAACATTGGGGCTGCCCTCATACACTGTTGAAGTGGCAGCTGCTGATCTGAAAGGAGCAGGGAGGTCATATTTAGTATGGCCAGAATGGTAATACAAAATCCTACTGACTGGTGAAGTCGGATTTAATATTACTATTCTAGAAATGCCACTTTTAGAAAGTGAGCATTTCTTTGCACTTAAATCCTTCTGTGCCTTACAATCCACGTCTGGCTAGGTTTAGTTGACAGCTCCTTGTGCATTCACTCAGACACACCCCAAACACAGGGTACTCAGCCTCACTTGCATACATCTGCATTTTGAATGGGTCTTCCTGGGCTGGGAGGGTGGAGGGCCTGCCCTCACACAAAGGACTGCCACACCCCCTACTGGGACCCTGGCAGACAGGATTGAACTGAAAGGGGACCTGGTGCACTTCTTAGCCACTCTTTGAAGTCTCCCCCACTTCAAAGGCACATTTGGGTATAAAACAGGGCCTCTGCCCTACCTCATCAGACACTTGCTGGAGAAGAAACCGGAACCAGAAACTACATCCTGCCAAGAAGAACTGCCTGGCTGCTCAAAGGACTCACCTGTCTGCTTTCTACAAAGGACTGCTGTCTTGCTGTTGCCCTGCTGCCTTGCTGAACTCTTGTCTGGCTGTGAAAGTGCTCTCCAAGGGCTTGGATAGAGCTTGCCTCCTGTTCCTTGAAGTCTCAGGACCAAAAAGACTTCTTCCTTTCACTTGGACGCTCCGTGCGCCGAAACTTTCGACGCACAGCTTGTTTCGCGGCGAGAAAAACGCCGCACACCGACGCTGATCGACGCGACGCCCTTGGGGCGATCGAGACTTCGACGCACAACCTCGCAAGGACAAAGCCGCTCGACTTTCCAGGAGAAATCGACGCGACACCCACCGTGAGTGCGAAACTTTGACGCACGGCCTCGCAAGGACAACGCCGCCCGACTTCCAAGGAGAAATCGACGCGACGCCTGCCGTGAGACCAAACTTTCGACGCACGGCCTCGCAAGGACAACGCCGCCCGACTTCCAAGGAGAAATCGACGCGACGCCTACCGTGAGATCGAAACTTCGACGCGCAGCCCCGCAGAACGACGCGCAGCCGGAAAACAAGCAGGAGAATCCACGCACAGACCCGGGACATCTGGTAATCCCCGCGATCCACAAAAAGAGACTGTCTGCGCGCCGGAAAACGACGCCCGACTTCCCCGCGTGGAAAAGACCGACGCAAGTCTGTGTGTGCTGAGGAGAAATCGACGCACACACCCCTTTTTCCACGCATCTCTTCTCCTGTGGCCCTCTGAGGAGATTTTCCACCAGAAACCAGGTACTTGGTGCTTGAAAGACACTGTATTGCATTCTAAAGACTTAAGACACTCTATATCACTTCCCTGTGATATTTCTACAATTTTCCATTGCAACTTTATTCTTTTTGACCTACCATTATCCTGATAAATATTATATATTTTTCTAAACACTGTGTGGTGTATTTTTGTGGTGCTATATGGTGGTATTGTATGATTTATTGCACAAATACTTTACACATTGCCTTCTAAGTTAAGCCTGACTGCTCGTGCCAAGCTACCAGAGGGTGGGCACAGGATAATCTTGGATAGTGTGTGACTTACCCTGACTAGAGTGAGGGCTTTTGCTTGGACAGGAAGTAACCTGACTGCCAACCAAAAACCCCATTTCTAACAGGGATCACTAAGGCTTGTAAGGAAAGGCTGGGAGAGACCTCTCAAAGAACCCAAACATGATATTGTGGACTATGTGCTTGGCCTACATTCAAGAATGGCTGAGTACAAAGAGAAAGACAGCAAAAATATTCAGGCCAACCAAGAGCTTCAAAAGCTTTGGTATGACTAAAATGCTGCTATTGTGGAGTTCCAACCAGGGCCAAAAGTTTGGGTGTTGGAGCCTGATGCTCCAAGGGTCCGCCACGACAAATGGTCTGGGCCCTATCCCATTTTTTAAAGAAAAGGGGAGGTCACGTATCTATTGAACCTAGGCAGTTGCAAGAACCCTAAAAGAATCATACATGTCAACTGCCTAAAACCCTTTTATGACAGAGCTGATGTGACCATGCTCATGGTTACAGATGAGGGACAGGAAGATGAGAGTGAGCCTCTCCCTGATCTCCTCTCCAGCAATCCCCAAGATGGTTCTGTAGATGGAGTGGTCTTGTCAGACACCCTCTCAGAACAACAGCAGACTGATTGCAGGCAAGTCATCAACCAGTATACTGAGCTATTTTCTCTGACCCCCGGGAAGACAAACGGGTGTACCCATGATGTGGACACTGGTGAAAGCCTTCCTGTCAAAAACAAAATCTACAGGCAGTCTGACCATGTCAGAGAACACATAGAAGCTGAAGTCAAGAAAATTTTGAATTTGGGTGTAATTTAGCCCTCAGACGGCCCCTGGGCTAGCCCAATAAGGTTAGTCTCCAAACCTCACTGCAAGGGTAACAAGAAAGAAATAAGGTTTTGTGTGGACTACAGGGGCCTCAACTCAGTGACCAAGACAGTTGCACACCCAATCCCAAGAGCTGTATAGCCCATTGACAGATTAGAGGTGGCCAAATATCTGAGTACTTTTGATTTAACATCAAGGTACTGGCAGATTGATGTGACCCCAGGAGCAAGAGAGAGGTCAGCATTTCCTACTCCTAGCGGGCATTATCAGTTCACTGTTATGCCCTTTGGACTAAAATAATGCACCTGTCACCTTCCATAGGTTGGTGAACCAAGTCCTTGCTGGACTGGAAATCTTTAGTGCAGTTACTTAGATGACATAGCTGTCTGTAGTTCCACCTGATCCCCCTAGGAAAGGTCCTTGAGGCTCTCCAAAGGGCAGGCCTCACTATCAAGGATAGTAAGTGCCAGAAAGGGCAGGGAAAAGTTGTGTACTTGGGCCACCTGGTTGGTAGAGGCCAAACACAACCTCTCCAACGCAAGATACAAACTATTCTGGCTTGTGAAGCTCCCACAAACTAGACACAAGTCAGGGCATTCCTTGGCTTCACTGGAAATTACTGGAGGTTTGTGAAGGATTATGGCACAATAGTTGACACCCCTCACAGAACTAACCTCAAAGAAGATGCCCTGAAAGAGAACCTGGACAGTGGGTTGTCAAGAGGCCTTTGACACTCTGAAGAAAGCTATGTGCTCTGCTCCAGTTCTTCCACAAGCACAAGACTGCTTTTATTAGCAAAAAGCTCCCCATGGAGTGCCATAGAGAGGGAAGCCTTTGCTGTTGTTGGGCTCTGAAAAGGTTGAGGCCATACTTGTTTGGCTGTCACTTCACTGTTCAGTCTGACCACAGGCGTCTCAGATGGCTACAACAAATGAAAGGTGACAACCCCACACTGCTTAGGTGGTCCATTTCCCTACAGGGGTATGGACTTTAAAGTGGAATACAGACCTAAGACAGCCCATGTCAATGCACACTCCCTGTGTGCCCTGTCCACCTTACACTGCATATGTTATGGGTAAGTCACCCCTCTGGCATGACGTTCAGCCCTAAGGCAGGATGTACCATACTATATGTAAGGGCATAGTTGCATGAGCAATATGCCCCCACTGTGTCCTTGTCAAACCTGGGACATAGTGAGTGAACAGAGCAGCCACTTTAACTACATGTACTGGACACTGGTCAAACACGAGTTCCCCAGCTACATGATGGCCACTCTGCACCCTGGGTTGTTTGGTATCAAACAACTCATGATGATAAATCCAAACTGGTACCAAGTATTTGATTTATCCCTAAATGTACACAGGGGTTACTTTAGAGGTGACCCCTGCAAAAGCTAACCTAACTGGCATGGTTGCTGACTGGTTCCCTCCAGCATGCCACCTCCAGACAGCCAAAATACAAACTTGGGGGAGAGCCCTGGCTCTCTGGTTTGTAAAACATTGCCCTTCCTGTGTGGAGGAGCTAACACTGCCTCCCTCAGGAATGTGCACTTTCCTGGCTGTGAGCTTCAAAGGGCTGCCGCCCTTGAAACTCGAGCCTCCAGGCCTGCTGCTAGCAGCAGATGGCTTCCCCGTTTGTCCACACCTATGTTTGGCGGGAGCAAAGGTGGGAAACCCCACCACTACATAAAGCATAGGAGGAGGGGTCTCACTGAGCATACACCACCCCTGGGGGCTTGCAGGTAAAGTGGACCCTCCATTTCATTTTCGCCCATGTTGGATGGCAGGTAAATAACCAATGAGGTTTATGGTAGTGGCCCTTCCCACAGGAAGTGGTCACTGTAGTGGGTTTAGCCACCCAAGGCTAAGTGTCCTATTGGACGCTACCAGGTTCCCCCTAAAACGCCCACTAAATTCAGTATTTAATGGGCTCCCCTAGAACAAGAAACCAGATTCACTCGGAAGAGAAGAAGACCGCACCAAAGAACCAGACAGGACGAGAACAGAGGACCTGCTGCACCACAAGAGGCTCCAAGACCCCTGCTTGCTGCACCCGAGTCCCGACAGTCGCTGCTGCGGAGAAGCTGACCACTGGACTGACCTCAAAAGACCCCGAGGACCTCCAGGCTCCGCAAATAGCCCGAGATCTCCCTCCTGAGTGAAGGCACCACTCAAGAAACAAAAGAAACCTGCAAAGAACCAGCAAACAGGTGAGAGTCACTTCACCGACCGGACAATAGCGCTGCAATTGGAAGTCACAGCCGGACCAGACGGCACACCAACGATATCGCAGATGAGACCTCCAAGTGTGCCACATTTATTTAGATAGTTGTTAGCCCCGGGGAGGTGACAGTCCCTGGGGCATGCGGGGGGACATGCAGCCATCCTGCTTTTTTATTAGTCATTAGCCCTGGGGAGGTGGTGGTCCCCAGGGGCTGCGTGGGGGGTTGGGGGCTGGCAACCCCTGCATTTCAGTAGTTCTTAGCCCTGTGGAGGTGGGGGTCCCTGGAGCTATGGGGGAACCAGGCAGCCCACGCATTTAATTAGTTGTTAGCCTCAGGGGGGTGGCATTCCCCAGGGCTGCCAGAGGGCTGTGCAGCCCCCTACACTCATTACGATTAAAGCCCTGGGTAAGTGGCAGTCCCTGGGACTGCAGGGAGGGAGCCACACAGCCACCCCGCAATCAAAATGATGTTTTCCCTTGGGAGGTGGTGATTTCCAGGGCTGCTGGAGGGCCCATCAGACCCAGCCACACTAAAACATATAAGCTCTGGGGAGGTGGTGGTCCCCGGTGCATAAAAATGCCCTACCAGGGGGGCCCCCATACTCCCACTCCTCCAATTTCATATGCCCCAGAACAAGCAAGCATTTCCCTGCACAAGCTTGTTATTATTCAGGAGTCCTTTGCGGCTCTAGATATCTATATTTATTTTTCTTTTGATATCTCAAAAACTACTGAAAGGATTTACACCAAATTACAAATATCACTCTTTCAGGACCAAGAGCTACCTTTCTGCCAAATTTGGTGTAATTCCGTCCAGCAGTTCGGTCTGTAGTCATATCTAAAATCCCTATGGGAATTATAATGGAAAACATACTTTTTTTTAACCCCATGCCTTTTCTCACCCCCATTTGATGGATCACCACAAAACTTCCCAAGTAGAACAAGATTCTCTAGGACTTTTTTTAAAAAGATTTTGTTAAAATTCATCAACAGCCAAAGATATAGGTGGTCATTCCAACATTGGCGGTAAAAGGTGCATACCGCTGTCAGAAGACCGCCAACCTACCGCCGCGGCCACGGTAAACCGCCACGGTCATTCTGACCCACAACACGGAACCCGCCAAAATACAGACACCCACAAAAGTCCGCCACACCAAAGGCCAGCGAGAAACTGGCGATAACCAAACCGACACCGTCACGGCAACAGAAATACGCCCACACTATCACGACACACGAATCCACGCGGCGGTCTTTCAAACGCGGTATTCCATTGGCGGTACACACAGCCGCGCTCAAAATACACACACACTTACAAAACACAGCCACATTGGACAATTCCAAATACACACACCTGATACACATACGCACACCACTCCCACACACCCAATTAAATATAAAACACACACCCACATCACCCACAAACCCCCACTCCTAAAAAATCGGGACCACGCAAAGAGAAATAGAGAACCGAGCACCCAGACGCGCATATTGCCATCACCCAGCACTATTACCACACACTTCACACAACACACCAATTCACATCACCACACTTAGCACCACACAATCCACCCCACACATCACCTACACCACCCCATGGCACTGCAAAGATACCCCAGGTTTTCTGAGGATGAACTCAGGGTCATGGTGGAGGAAATCGTACGGGTAGAGCCACAGCTATTCGGAACACAGGTGCAGCAGACGTCCATTGCCAGGAAGATGGAGCTATGGAGCAGAATAGTCGACAGGGTCAACGCTGTGGGACAGCACCCAAGAAATCGGGATGACATCAGGAAGCGGTGGAACGACCTACGGGGGAAGGTGCGTTCAGTGGTATCCAGACACCGCCTTGCAGTGCAGAGGACTGGCGGCGGACCCCCATCTCCTCCCCCAGAATTTACAACATGGGAGGAGCAGGTCTTGGCGATCCTGCATCCTGAGGGCCTCGGCGGAGTATCTGGAGGAATGGACTCTGGTAAGTCTCATCTTCACTACTTCATCCCCCCACCCCACCAGCATGCCAACTCATACCCCCACCCTCACCCCCATCACTCCTACTCCTTGCAAATGTCTCACCATCACAACCCACCCATCCCAAAACCAAGCCCTGCATGCGACCACGAAGCATGGACACCCATCACCAAAGCATGCCCACTGCACATACCCATTCCCCCCCCCAAACCACCGTCACAAAAGCCCCCACACAGGAATGCAAGCACTGGGGTACACGGGCACCCACCCATTGCACACCATGGCACACACAGATGCAATAATCATGGTTTTATACCCCTGCAGGACCCCAACACAACGTCACCGCGCAGTAGGGTCCACAAATGTCCACTCCACCCCCAGAAGAGGCCCACAGTGATGACAGCAGCTCTGTCGACCTGGATCTAGACGACCAGCCCGGCCCATCGGGGACCTCGGGACAGTCGGTTCCCCTCAGACAGCCACAGGCCACAGCAGACCTTCCCCCCTCTGGGAACACCAGCACAGCACCCACCCAGCGGGCCCATACCTCTGTCCCCAGGACACGTCAATCAGCGGTGTGTCCACCACTACAGGGCACCCAGGTTAACCCACCACCCCAACAACAACAGGGACCTGGGGGCAGTGGCAGTGGGCACACGGTCCAGGGGACAGAGGCCCAGGGAAACAGGGGAACTGGGAGGGTTGCTGTGCGACAGGGGGGGGACAGGCCCAGGGAACCCACTCTCTATGAGGCCCTCTCCAACATCATGGGAGCGTACCATCATTCCCAGGAGACGATGGCGACGGTACTGGCCAGGTTTCAGGAGACCCAGAGCCTGCAGGAGGACCAGTATTTGGGGTTCAGGGAGGAACTACGAACCATCAGTTCCGCCCTGGGCACCATCGTAAGGGTTCTGAATCTGGTAGTCACCACATTGCGGGACACTGTGGCACCACAAAGGGCCCCTGACACTAGCATGGACCAAGAACTGCCTACCACCTCCGCCGGGGCTAGTGGACACGAGGCCCCGCCACAGGACCAACAGGCCACCAGCACCCCACCCCCTGCAGAAGGAGAACCACCCCGCAAGCGGTCCCTGAGATCCAGGAAGAAGACAGAGTAAGATGCCAAGACCCCCGCCAGGTAGGGATACCTCCCTGATTGTCATCCCACTGTCCCACATTGTCACCCTGTCCATCCTTAAACTGCCCCATCTCAACTTTCCACAGGCATTTGGGCAATGCACCTGTGATACTAATAGCCTGGACTCTGCCATGGACATTCCTCCACCATCACCCCTCACCAATTTGCAACCACCCACCAATATAGAGCACTTTAATAAACACTGTTATTGCACAAAACAATCAGGAGTCTGGCTGTGATTTTGAACAAATGTATTAGACATTACCATGCCAAAATGCTTATTTACATTGTGATGCCAACATACCAATGTCACACAGCTGTAGTCCATGGGGAAACAAAGCAGATGTCACACAGTGGGGCCCACATCTCTGAAATCGGAAGGGAAAGTCACAACTCAGTTACCATACACTGGGTGAAAAGGACAGACAGTAGAGAGGTAGTAGTGTTTAAGTACATGTAGTATGCCGGTGTGTATTCTTACCTGTGTGTCATTGGAAATATTGCTGTATTACTGTGTTCCTGTTGTCTATGTCGTCTTCTTTGGCTTCCTCGTCTTCACTCTCCACAGGCTCCACAGCTGCTACAACACCACCATCTGGACCATCCTCCTGCAGAAAAGGCACCTGTCGTCGCAAAGCCAGGTTGTGAAGCATACAGCAGGCCACAATGATCTGGCACACCTTCTTTGGTGAGTAGAATAGGGATCCACCTATCATATGGAGGCAGCGGAACCTGGCCTTCAGGAGGCCGAATGTCCGCTCGATCACCCTCCTAGTTCGCCCATGGGCCTCATTGTAGCGTTCCTCTGCCCTTGTCCTGGGATTCCTCACTGGGGTCAGTAGCCATGACAGGTTGGGGTAACCAGAGTCACCAATTAGCCACAAACGGTGCCTCTGGAGTTGCCCCATCACGTAAGGGATGTTGCTATTCCGCATGATGTACGCGTCATGCACTGAGCCAGGGAACTTGGCATTAACATGGGAGATGTACTGGTCTGCCAAACATACCATCTGGACATTCATGGAATGATAACTCTTCCGGTTTCTGTACACCTGTTCACTCCTGTGGGGGGGACCAAAGCCACATGGGTCCCATCAATGGCACCTATGATGTTGGGGATATGTCCAAGGGCATAGAAATCACCCTTCACTGTAGGCAAATCCCCCACCTCAGGGAAAACGATGTAGCTCCGGAAGTGTTTCAGCAGGGCAGACAACACTCTGGACAACACCTTGGAAAACATAGGCTGGGACATCCCTGATGATATGGCCACTGTTGTTTGAAATGACCCACTTGCTAGGAAATGGAGCAGACAGCACCTGCACTTGAGGGGGGATTCCTGTGGGTTGGCGGGTAGCTGCCATCAGGTCTGGCTCCAGCTGGGCACACAGTTCCTGAATAGTGGCACGGTCAAGCCTGTATGTCAGTATGACATGTCTCTCCTCCATTGTCGACAGGTCCACCAGCGGTCTGAACACCGGAGGATGCCTCCATCTCCTCCCATGTCCCAGCGGACGGTGCCTATGAAGGACAACAGCGAGCACAGAGTCAATCAACCCACAGGTACGTAACCACAGCTTGCACAGAACACAATTCTTAATCCATAGAATGGCTTGTATGAGTGTTGATGCAAGGCCTAGGTATGTGTGACGCAGTAAAAAGTAAGCCATGTGGGCCCATGAAATGGCGGCTGCCTGACCTGTAAAGTGCGACAATGGGATGTGAGGT
Organism: Pleurodeles waltl; assembly: GCF_031143425.1. Taxonomy (NCBI): domain Eukaryota; kingdom Metazoa; phylum Chordata; class Amphibia; order Caudata; family Salamandridae; genus Pleurodeles; species Pleurodeles waltl. Next base: position 880,994,698 of record NC_090449.1, read on the forward strand.
AACTGCGCTGGCGTTGCACACCGTGGCGGTAGGCGGTCGAAGACCACTGTGCAATACAGCATTGGTTAACATTGAACCCTATGGGTCTCAGGAGCCAATGACGATGTGCGCCAGTGGTCGCGGTACGCACCGCCGCAGACGTGACCGCCATTTTCTATCTGCTTAATCACTCGATACCTGATCTTCGACAGGAGAGGACCTACACTGCAAGTGCTGCTGTGACCTCGGTCTGGAAGAGACAATGGCTCATGCGACTGGGGAAAGGGCCCCTGCCTTCACTGCGGAAGAGTTGGATAAAATTGTGGATGGGGTCCTCCCCCAGTACGTGCTACTCTACGGTTCTCCAGACAAACAGGTAAATACACTGGGAGCATGGTGTATGGGCTATGCCTGTGTTGAGTGGGGTGGATGAAAGATGGGAGGGAGGGGAGCGATTGAGGCATGCATCAAACGACGGTGAGAGCATGTGCCACATGGCAAGGGTAGGGATGGGGGGCCACTCACATTGAGGGTGTAGAAGGTAATGACTATTCTTCTCCCCCTGTACATTTCATATAGGTCAGCGCCCACCAGAAGATCGATATTTGGCGTGCCATTGCCAAGGACGTCCGGACCCTGGGGGTCCACCACACACGGGGCACCCACTGCCGGAAGAGATGGGAGGACATCCGCCGCTGGAGCAGGAAGACGGCTGAGGCTCAGCTGGGGATGGCTTCCCAACGTGGGAGGGGTGCCAGTCGGACTTTGACCCCCCTGATGTCCCGGATCCTGGCGGTGGCCTACCCCGATTTGGATGGGCGCGTGAGGGCATCACAGCAGACACAAGGGGGTGAGTACACTCTCATTCTGCTGACTTTGCGCGCAGTGGAGGTGTCTGGGTGGGGGAGGAGGGCTGTGGGTATCCCTAGGTCAGGGCGATTTCTGTAGGCTAGGCCCCTCCGTAAGGCATGGCCCTGTGCCCCCGCCCCCCACCTCTGTAGGGTGCCAAGGACAGCTATTCATGGCCCTGTGTCATCTATGTGTGCAGATGTCGTCCATAGGCTTGTAGGCCATGTCCCAGGGATTGAGTAGTCGAGCCCAAGTGCGCGGCGTAGTGCAGGGGGCTTCTGTGTCTGTCCTGTCCGCCAACGGTGTCGCCAATGCATGCACTCAACATGTCTATATTCTGTCCCCCCCCCCTTTTTTGTGGTCTTCCTGTTCATGTGTGCATTAGCATCATCAGGCGGAGGAGAAGTGGCATCGGAGCACGAGGGAGCTGCATCCCACATGGCCATGGAGGGCCACGCAACGGACTCCGAATTCACCAAGGGACGGAGGGTGAGGGGAGCTCCACAGCGGGGACTCGGGCAGACATCAGTGACACCGACTCGTCCTCTGAAGGGAGCTCCCTTGTGGTGGCGGCAATATCTGTGCCCCCCGCATCTACAGGTACAGCCGCCACCTACCGCACCAGCACCGCCCTCCCAGCAGCCCCTCAGCGTTTGGCCTGTGCCCGCTCACCCAGGAAGGTGGGCATCTCCTTCGCCCCAGGCACCTTAGGCCCTGCCCCAGTCACCCATGCTGCCCTCAGTGAGGAGGTCATTGACCTCTTGAGGACGCTCAATGGTGGGCAGTCTACCATTTTGAATGCCATCCAGGGTGTAGAAAGGGAGGTGCACCAGAGTAATGCATACCTGGAGGGCATTCATTCTGGTCAGGCGGCCCTTCAGCGATCGTTCCAGACTCTGGCCTGTACACTGATGGCAGCCATTGTCCCTGTCTCTAGCCTCCCCCCTCCAACTTCCTCCACCCATACCCTATCACGTGTACCTCTGCCTATCCCAGACACACCATCAGACCAGCCTGCACACACCTCAACACCCAAGGGAAGCTCAGCCAGACATAAGCACCACACATCCCACAGGCAGTCACACAAGCAACATCCACATACAGACATACCAACATCCACTGCCTCCACTGTGTCCCCCTCCTCCACATCTCCCTCCTCCCTCCCTGTCACCTCTCCGTTCACACCTGCATGCACAAACATCTTCAGCCACTACGTCCCTCAGCAGCACACACACCAGAACACCCCGCACACGTGCAGTCACCACCCCCACTGCCATTTACACATCCCCTGTGTCCTCTCCCAGTGTGTCTGTGCACCCCCCTTCCAAGATACACAAATGCAGGCAGCCACCCACCCAACAGCCATCCACCTCACGACAGCCTCCAGCCCAAGCACCTGTACCCAAAGCCACCAGACTTACAACTCCTACAACCACAACTTCTTCCTCCACTCCCATACCCACTACACATAACCCGTCCCACTGATCCGAAGAAGTTTTTCCTGTCAAAACTCAACCTCTTTCCACCAACTCCCCCACCCCGTCCATGGCATAGGACTACAGTCAGCACCTCAGCCACGACAAAATCGGCCCCTGTCATCACAGTCTGCCATGGACAGTGGAGTGCCCCACCCACCAGGGCAGCCAGTTTGGTGCGAAGCCAAGGCACGGGCAGCCCACCCCCGGAGAAACATCCCAAGATAGGCAGTGGCTGGCGGGAGTGGGTGAAAACACCAGGGACAAAAACCCCTACCAGGGCTCCGGCAGGGAGTGTGGAGACAGCTGGCACACCGCCCAAGGTGGGGAAGGGCCACAGGCGATCAGGGAAGGGTGGGAAGGGCAGCACGCCCGACAACACCGCCATCAGCCCAGCTGGCCAGGATGGCCCCGCCAGCCCCATCCCAGGTGAGCAGGAGGCCACCAACAGCCCCGGCACAGCTGCCCAGGAGGGCCCCGCCAGCCACAGAACAGATGGGCAGGAGGGCCCCGCCAGCCACAGGACAGGTGGCAAATGAGCACCCCGCCATGGCCGGGACCGCTGAACTGGGCACCGCCGTCTCAAGCACCGCTGCACTGGGCCCTGCATCTCAAGCACCGCTGAACTGGGCACCGCCGTCTCAAGCACCGCTGCACTGGGCCCTTCATCTCAAGCACCGTTGCACTGGGCCCTGCATCTCAAGCACCGCTGAACTGGGCACCGCGGTCTCAAGCACCGCTGCACTGGGCCCTTCATCTCAAGCACCGCTGCACTGGGCCCTGCATCTCAAGCACCGCTGAACTGGGCACCGCCGTCTCAAGCACCGCTGCACTGGGCCCTGCATCTCAAGCACCGCTGAACTGGGCACCGCCGTCTCAAGCACCGCTACACTGGGCCCTTCATCTCAAGCACCGCTGAACTGGGCACCGCCGTCTCAAGCACCGCTGCACTGGGCCCTGCATCTCAAGCACCGCTGAACTGGGCACCGCCGTCGCAAGCACCGCTGCAGTGGGCCCTGCATCTCAAGCACCGCTGAACTGGGCACCGCCGTCTCAAGCACCGCTGCACTGGGCCCTTCATCTCAAGCACCGCTGCACTGGGCCCTGCATCTCAAGCACCGCTGAACTGGCCACTCCATCGCAGGCACCGCTGGCCCATGAGCGGCAGGGGCTGGGCCGCATCTGTGTCGGGCAGGGCTGCACGAGGCACTCTGGGCACCAGGCCCCCTCCAGAACTAGTGGAGACTGTTATCCACTTGTGAGACTGTGGCTTTGCACTCCCCAGGATTGAGCAGTGGGCAGCCCACCCACTGCCTGGACTTGTGAGACTGTGGCTTTGCACTCCCCAGGATTGAACAGTGGGCAGCCCACCCACTGTCTGGACTTGTGAGACTGTGGCTTTGCACTCCCCAGGATTGAACAGTGGGCAGCCCACCTACTGTCTGACTTGTGAGACTGTGGCTTTGCACTCCCCAGGATTGAACAGTGGGCATGGAGGCCCCTCGTGGATCTGGCATCGTGCACTCATCTCGCTGAGGTGCCCCCCCTTCCCTTCCCCCTGAGGTGCCTGTAGTTTTGCTATCTGATGCCCCTGCACTGTTCTCTCTGTTAGAGTCAGGTATCCTGTGTGGGCTTTGCCCATGTGATTTGGGCCCAGTGGTCCACGGACAATGCCTGCTACAATGCTCGGACTTGTAAATTTCTGCATATAAGAGTTTTTGATGTGTATATATATTTTTTGGCAGTATTGCAATATATTTCAATGTTTAGAATCATTTCCTTTTGTCTTTCCATTCTTCCGGGGGGGCTTGGGGGGTGTAACTGTGATGTATTGCTATGAATTGATGTGTGTGTTGTAGTGGGTGAGAGTGGGGGTGGGTGTGTCGCGTATGTGTGTCCCCGTAATTTTTTCCCTCCCCCCTCCCCTGTGTCGTAGGTGCAGTACTCACCGTTGTCTTCTGCGCCGGCGTTCGTGCTCCTGGTAGAGGAGCATGAACACTATCGCTGGGAGTATGTGGAGTTTGGGTTCCATGCTGTCCTGATTCCTCGTGGGATTTATGGAGGTGAGCGTTTTCCCTTCGAAATGGCTGTTTCCGCCGTGTTTTTATCGGCGGGGCTACCGCCCCGGAAAAGGTGGCGGATTGGTAGGTTGTGATACTGTGGGCGGTACATTGACTCCCGCCTGTCTGTTGGAGGGGACCGCCACGCTGTTTGTTTGTACCGCCGTGGCGGTCGGTGTGTTAAAGTGGCGGTCTCTGTTGGCTGTTACCGCCTCGTCGGAATTCCATTTTTTTTTACCGCCAGCCTGTTGGCGGTTTTGCCGCCGCTTTAACACCGACCGCCAGGGTTGGAATGACCGCCATAGTCAAGTCAAAAATGTTTTTTAAATGGAAACATGGTCATGACCATCAGTAGGCAATATATATATATATATATATATATATATATATATATTTATATATATACACATATATATATATATATATATAAAACCTACTGGTGATAGTCATAGTTAGGGCCAACTTTTTCCATTCATGGAGCGTTTTGTGTTTTGCCAATCACTTTGGCTCTGATTGATGAATCTTCATGAAATTTTCAAAATTAGTACAACAGTCAGTTCAGCTGCTATCTTCAAAATTTTGGGGTGATTCGTCAATCGGGGGTTGAGAAAACAGAGGGGAGACAAACTGCTTTTTCCCCATTCTATGTCTATGGTATTTTTTAATTGTTTTAGGCACAGTTACGGCCCGAACTACTCGATGGATTTACTCCAAATTTGGTTAATAGGTGGATGTCGACCAGAAAGCGCCATTTTTGTAATTTGGTGTAAATCCATTCAGTAGTTTTGGAGTTATTAAAGAAAAAATAAATTTTATATCTAGAGGCACGGGTCCACCTCGGATCTGGCAGAAAAACAAGGCCCTCGTTGGCTGACCGCAAACTGAGAGAAACGTTGCGGCTGCCATTTTGTTTCACACGTTGGCAGGGGAGTGGGGGAAGAAAGGTGTGAAAACATATAAGGGATCAGGATACAGGTATCCTTGCCCCATGGGACACATGGAGGTGTCCCTTATGACAACTCATGGACAAAACATTGGCCTTTTTTTTTTCCTGGCAATTTGCGGATCCTCTAATTCTCCTTGGATCCTCCTTCAATCCAGGGGAAAAGTAAGCCCCTGTCTGGCCGCAATCTGACAGAAATATTAATGTGCATGTTAAAAAAGCATAAAAATTTACTAAAAAAAACAAAGATTACAGGGACGTTATAGTTAGGTTGACGTTTTACTCATACAAAACCATAGGAGTTCAGCAGTTATAGCAATACTTATAGTTATACTTATCTGAAGAAACTATAACTTGTGCTTGAAAGTAACTTTGGACAACGAGTTATAGTTTCTTAACCAAAGTATAACTATAACTATAAGGCTGAATATCAATGGTTTTGTATAGGTAAAATGTCAACCTTACTATAACGTCTCTGTAACATTTGTTTTGTTCTGTGAATATATTTAAACACATACACCCATGTATGGCTTTGTGTGTTTAAAATGTGAACCTAACTATAACATCCCTGTAATCTTTGTTTTTTTATAGAAAATATATACATACATACATATATATACATATATATATATATATATATATATATATATATATAGTGCGAGATAGCACAATGGCCCTCAACATTGCTTTATTTTGTCTTTTCTGTTTTTATATTGCTGCAAATATGTGTTTTTTTATTAACTTTTATATTCCTCTGGATGGGCGTAATCGTCTGAGGGAAAAAAACACATTTCCCTGATTGGGGGCCAGCCCGGTACTACGAGGGTGGCCCCGTTTCTCATTTATCTGGAGGCCTAATGGTATTCCTGCTCATGGATCGTGGCACATCTGCGATCCACAAGGAAGAATAGGTTTGTGAGAGGTATTGCTGGAAGGGGGAGACTCCTCCCTTTCCAACAATGCCTCCCACAAACATGGGGAGGCATTCTAATGTAAGGAAACTCCACCAGACATGGGAGCAGCTCTCTTACATGCTGCTCTCTCTACTACAGTGGAGATTTATGACATCAGCCCTCCCCACAGATGGGCGGGAGGAGATGTAGGGGCTGATGCTGAAGCGTTTCTGTGTCTACCACACCCTTTAGAGAAAAAAAACAGTCAATCCCTTTTTGCCCTCCACAGTGTAGACCTTTGGCTGACACCGGGAGCTATCAGGTTAAAGCTGTTGTTTTGATTGAGTTGTTTTCTTTGCAAACTTGGGGAGCTGCAGGTGTCTGGAAATTGCCAGTTTACTTCTCTGGTGTTGAATATTCTTTACTTTATTTGAACTATTTTCTGTGGGTTGAAAAATAAGTTAATTATTATTTATGATTTTAGAGTTATAACGGGAAAACCTCATTCTTTGATAGTTTGTAAAACCAATTCATTTTTTCAGGACCTGTTTTAAGGAGGAAAAAAAGTGTTATTAAAAGTTAAAGCAGTAGTTAGTTGGTTAGTACGAGTTGCAAAGTAAATTTAATTTTATTATTAATGTATAAATGCCCGGTTTTAGAAAGTGTTGGGATTGATGTACTCTAATCAATAAAAGGTGAAATTCTTTAAAGTTATCAATTGTGTCAACTTTTTCTCCTAAAAATGTGTAAACCAAATCATATACTGTTCATATTTATATTTTTGAAAATGATTTTATCTGAATAGAATAATGCTGGTTTGTTTTTAATGTTAACCCTGGTTTAAAAAATTGGCTAATCAGTCATTCTATAAAAATGGAAAAAAAAATATTTTCTGATTAGTTTATAAGAACTGCAGCAATAAAGTGCTACTCCTTAGTCGTATTTGTCTTTTCTGGGGCAAGGTTGTACATAAAGAGTTACTTTTCATTTAAAAAAAAATATTTATATACATTTTCTTTTTAAGTTTCCATATAGTGCATCGTAAAGACTGTAGTTCGAATTGTTAAATAGATATTCTTATTAAAAGGCACTGTAAAGTCTACCATTGTTAAAACTGTTTGATAAAGCCTGGTGTTGTAAAAGCATGCGTGTTAAAGTCTGATTCAAGAAGTCTACATTTCATGGAGGAGATTGTTTGAGACTTTTGGGATCTCACCAGTGATTAATTTGAGCCAGTGGTTGCTGGTGTGGGCCACCGGTACTTATTTTAGGGGACCGGCACTTACTTTTCCGAATCAGATAGCAGAAAAACACACAGAATGGAAAGACACCAGAAGAGAAAAATGTCCAAACCATTACAGATAAAGGAATCAAGGGCCTGTAAGAGTCATTTAAAGGGGCAGGGATTGTCTGGTAGGTAATTAAAGAAGCACAGGGCCGTTTTAAGACTACCAGCCTTTATATTCGGTGCACCGAGAGCTTCTAAACAGAGCTTAGGGAACCAAACTCTCTTTAATAAATTAAGCATTGGATCTCACACACGTCCCTCAACAAGACAGTTTTCTGTCCTCACATAGCTTAACAAAACAGTGTCCTACTATTGTCATTACCTTTCCAGGCTTGAATGCACACGCACCCCCGTGTCATTCCACCTGTAGTCCATCAAATAGTTATTTACTCAAGTTAGAGAGAGTGGATAATACCAAGCATTCTTGGTCATGTAAACTGTATCTTCACCTCCATTTTCTCCAGTCATGTCTGCTGTTAATGTTTCATTTTTAATCACGGATGACACTGCTTAATTTGAAGAAGCTAAGCAACGTATGCACTTCCTTACCTAATTTTCAAGTTGGCTCTCTTTTAGAGTACTCGTGAGAAAATACCAAGCACGATTGAAGTGATAGGCGGTAACACGTTAGATCAACTTCCAAAAGATGATTTATTGAATTTGAAGAAGAAGGAAAAACAACTTCTTTCACACGAAGGGGGCACAGAGTCCTGCCCTTAAGCAACGGTCTGCGAAAGCATAATGGAATCCTATGACATCAAGAGCAAACAATGTCATAACATTCCGGGTGACCCTCAAACATTCCAGGCCACGTCATCACACTTCTCCCCCTCTTAAAAATAAGACAACAAACAGAATAAGATAATATAAACATAAATGGGAGAATATACATATAACCAGTAAAACTAAAACTTACACAAAGTACTGTGTTTCTACATAATACAATGACTTTCTGAAAAAGTGAGTTTTTCAGGACATAACATAGGCCCTCATTACAACCCTGGCGGTCGGTGTTAAAGTGGCGGTAATACTGCTAACAGGCCGGCGGGTAAAAAATTGAATCATGACCCTGGCAGAAACCGCCAACACATATAGCCACTTTAACACATTTCGACCGCCACGGCGGTAGCAACAAACACCCCAGCGGTCACCGCCAACAGACAGGCGGAAGACAGTGTACCGCCCACACTATTACAAGGGACCAATCCGCCAGCTTTTCCGGGGTGGTTCCAACGCCATCAAAAGCACGGCGGAAACAGTACACAGAAGGGAAACCACTCACCTCTCAACACTCAACGAAGAACCAGGACGCCATGGAGCCCGAGTTACAGGTCCTGCCCATGTTGCTGTATCTATTAATACATCATGAAGTAGAAAGAAGGCGGTGAGTACTGCACCTAGCACACGGGAGGGAAAAGAGGGTGACACACACACACAAAACACAACACCCCCACCCACAACAACACACACACACATATCCAAAAACATCACAGATACACCGTCACCCCTGGAAGAACACAAGGACAAAACGAAATGAGTTTAACTAGTGTAATATTCGAACAATCAGATAGACCAAGAGAACAGCAAATAATAGAGTATACCAAAATATTTACAGCAAGTACACAAGTCAATACACTGTCCCATGAAATGTCCGTGGACCAGTGGTACCAAAAAGCATGGGCGAAGCCCACACATGACACCTGCCTCAAAACGGAGAGAACACTGCAGGGGCATCAGGTCGAAAAAAATAACAGGCACCTCAGCCGGATGATGGTACAACACCACTGCCCACTGCTTGGTTCTGGGGAGTGCAAAGCCACAGTCTCTCAAGTGGGTAGTTTGCCCTCTGCTTTGTCCTGGGGAGTGTAAAGCCACAGTCTCTCAAGTGGGTGGATTGGGTTGCCCACTGCTTGGTTCTGGGGAGTGCAAAGCCACAGTCTCACAAGTCTCTCAAGTGGATTGGTTGCCCACTGCTTGGTCCTAGGGAGTGGAAAGCCACAGTCTGACAAGACTCTGAAGTGGGTGGGTTGCCCACTGCTTGGTCCTTGGAAGTGCAAAGCCACAGTCTCTCAAGTCTCTCAAGAGGGTGGGTTGCCCACTGCTTGGTCCTGAGCCACAGTCTCTCTAGTGGATTCCTTCTCCACTGGTTTTGGAGGGGTCTTTGTGCCCAGAGTGCTTCATCCTGCCAAGGACTGTGGTAGTGGATGCTATTCTCCACTGGTTCTGGAGGGTGCTTTGTGCCCAGAGTGCCTCATCCTGCCAAGGACTAGGTTAGTGGATGCTTTTCTCCACTGGCTCTGGAGGGGCTTTGTGCCCAGTGATGCTGCACCAGGGGTGTGGCAGTTGGCTTTGTCTCACCTGGGTGTCTCAGCCACGCGATGTACCTGGAACAGGTAGCATGATACTCCATGGAGGCAGACCCACACTCCATCCTGCGGCGACTTAGGCTGCCAATTGCTGGTTCGTGTCAGTGTTGGAGGTGGTGTCTCAAATGGCGGGTCCAGGGTCCAGGACGTCACCTGCAGGCTCTGATGGCTGCACGCTGGGGATGCTTCTGATGTCCGACAGAGTGGCATTGGCTGTGCACATGGCGGTGCTGATGATGGTGTTGGGGCGGTGGCTGCGGCGGAGATGCTGACAGTGCTGGCCGTGTTGCAAGTGACTGTTGCGGTGGATGGAGACACCATACCGTCTCCGGCAGCCTCGGATGGCTGATCCTTGGGGAAGATGCTTCCAACTTACGTTTTGTGGCAGCGGCGGTGCAGGTGCCGGGGCAGGTGGCGGTTGGAGCGGCGGTGGTGACTGTGGTGCATGTGGCTGCCATCTCTGATGATTTGGTGGTCACCAGCCCCTCACCAGGTGACATCGTGCCCAGAGGTGATGTGCCCTTTGGCTTGTAGCCCTTCCCCATCTTGACAGTCGCTGCAGGGACCTTGGCACTATCCACTCGGTGTTTGTGCAAGGCCTTGCTGGGTGGGTGGTATGACTGTCCCCTGCTGGAAGCCGGCCCCTTTTTGACCTTTGCAGGTGGTGGAATAGGGTGGTCCTTCTTTTCTGTCGGTGGCACACTGGCAGCTCTGACGGGTGTACTGGAGTAGCACAGACCACAGCGGATGCAGATGTGGTGGCTGAGGTGCTGGGCTGGGATCTAGACATCCTGGCTCTAGGGAAAGGACTGGGGGAGGTGGAGGGAAGAGGTCAAAGTTAGCTAGGAAAAGTTTTTGAGACATTGGGACGGGAAGATGGAGGGGGTTTGGGAGTGGAGGAAGAGGTAGTGGTTGTAGGAGGTGTACGTCTGCTGAGTTTGGGTGAAGGTGCATGGGTTGGAGGCTGTTGTGAGGTGGATGGCTGTTGAGTGGGTGTGTGCCTGCATTTGTGTACTTCGGGAGGAGGGCTTACAGACACACTGGAAGAGGACATAGAGGACATAGAGGACATAGAGGACGTGTGAATGGTAGTGGGGGTGGTGATTGCACGTGAGCGGTGTGTAGTGATGGGCATGCTGATGATGGAGGTAGTGGCTGAGGATGTAGTGCATGCAGGTGTGAGTGGAAACAAGACTGGGAGGGAGGTGGAGGACGTGGGGGAGGGGGCACAGTGGAGGCAGTGGATGTTGGTGTGTCTGCATGGGAATGGTGCTTAAGTTTTCCTGAGCCACTTTTGTGTGTTGATGTGTGTGCATGCTGGTCTGATGGTATGCTTGGGATAGGCTGAAGTAGAGGGGACTGGGTCTGTGTAGTGGAAGTTTGAGTGGGAGGCTGGACACAGGGACAATGGCTGCCATCAGTGCTGAGGTCAGAGCCTGAAACGCTCTGTGTTGGGCCGCCACGCCAGAATGAATGCCCTTCAGGTATGCATTTGTTTGCTGCAAATGCCTCTCAACACCCTGGATGGCATTCAGAATGGTTGACTGCCCAACAGTGAGGGATCTCAGGAGGTCAATATCCTCCTCACTGAGGGCAGCAGGGCTGACTGGGGCATGGCCTGAGGTGCCTGGGGCGAAGGAGATGCCCACCCTCCTGGGTGAGCGGGCACGGGAAACACACTGAGGGGCTGCTGGGAGGGTGGTGCTGGTAGAGGGGGTGGCGGCTGTACCTGTTGCTGCGGTGGGCACAGAGGTGCCCGCCACCGCAAGGAAACTCCCATGAGAGGAGGAGTCGCAGTCGCTGGTGTCCCCTCCTGTCCCCGTCGAGGAGCTCCCCTTGCCCTCCATCCCACTGGTGCCTTCAGACTCCGTAGATTCACCCTCATGGGCCATGTGAGATGCAGCTCCCTCCGTCGCCGGTGCATCTGCTCCTCCGCCAGATGATGCTAATGCACACAAGGACAGGGTGACAAAACAAGAAGGGGGGAAAAGACAGAGGAGACACATGGTCAATGCCAGCAACACCACTACCGTTGGCGGAAACAATACACAGGGAACAGCCCTATGCACTAGGCCATGCACTTGCAGTTAGTAGGAAAATCACCTTCCCATGGGGTACTATGCCTAACACCATTTGCTGCACGCCTGGAACACACAGGAGCTTGACTAGTTGTAGATGCCCACTAACTCTATTGGGGTTGGAGTGCCTCAGAGCCTGCTAACAAGGGACCTACCCTACCAAGTTCGCCCTGGCCTAGGGGAACCCACAGCTCACAGCCCACATCCCCCACCCTGACATTTCGTAAAGCGCGCAGAGTCAGCTGAATGACACTGTACTCACCCCCTTGTGGCTGCTGTGATGCCCTCCAGCGCCCATCCAACTCCGGATATGCCACCGCCAGGATCCAGAACATCACGTGGGTCATGGTGCGACAGGCACCCCTTCCACGTTGTGAGGCCAGCCCCAGCTGGGCCTCCACCGTCTTCTTGCTCCAGCAGTGGGTGCACCATCTATGATAGACCCCCAGGGTCCACACTTCCTTGGCGATGGCACACCAAATATCCTTCTTCTGGTGGGCGCTGACCTAGTGGAAAGGTACAGGATGAAAGGAAATTACTCTCCAGTCCGGGCCGTCATACTCATTGCCCACCAGTTCCCACCCATGCCCTGACGCACATACACTCACCATACTCCCATGCAGGCCTCAGCCCCCCCCCCCCAATGTATCTTCAATCCACACCACTCCAAACAGGCGTTGCCCACGCATCATGCTCACAGTGTACTCACCTGTTTGCCTGGAGGACCGTAGAGTAACGTGTACTGGGGGAGGACCCCATCCACCAGTTTGTCCAACTCCCTTTCCCCAGACACTCTAGCCATTGTCGCTTCCAGACTCAGGTCACAGCAGCACATGCAGTGTAGGTCCTCTCCTGTTGATGGTCAGGTAGCAAGTGAGTGAATAGCTAGAAAAGAGCAGTGAAGTCCGCGGTGGTGCGTACCGTCACCGCCAGCGTACATCACCATTGGCTCCTGAAACCCATAGGGCCTAATGATAACCAATGCTAAATTGCGCTGCAGTCTTCGACCGCCTACCGCGACGCTGCACAACGCCAGCGCAGTTACCTCATTTCCCCTTGTCCCTCCTTACAGGTCAGGCAGCCGCCATTTCAGCGAGGCACATGGCACGTAACTGCGTCACAGCACTATTTGGCAGATATACGGACAAAAAACACCACACATGGATTTACTCACATTACTGACACTTGTGCAAACTATGTGGTACATGACCCTCTGCTCACCATTCTCCTCCATCGGGCACATCCGCTGGGGCAGATGATAAGATGGCGTCATGCTCCGGTGTACAGACCCATGGTGGACCTGTCGACAATGGAAAACACACATCATTGTCACCTACAGACTTGATTGTTCCACAATCCAAGAACTCTATGCACAATTGGAGCCAGACCTGATTTCAGCTATCCGCCATCCCACAGGAATACCCCCTCTATTGGAGGTCCTGTCAGTGTTCCATTTCCTGGAAAGTGGCTCCTTTCAAACTACAGTGGCCGTGGCATCAGGGATGTCTCAGCCAATGTTTTCTAACGTGTTGACCAGAGTGTTGTCAGCCCTGCTGAAACACATGCGCAGCTACATCATTTTCCCCTAGGTGGAGAATTTGCCCACGGTGAAGGCTGACTTTTATGTCCTGGGACATATCCCCAACATCATTGGTGCCATTGATGGTACACATGTGGTATTTTATCCCCCCGCAGAAATGAACAAGTGTACAGAACTCGAAAAAGCTACCATTCTATGAATGTGCAGATGGTGTGTTTGGCAGACCAGTACATCCCTCATGTAAATGCCAAGTATCCTGGCTCTGTGCATGACGCTTACATTTTGAGGAATAGCAGTATCCCTTATGTGATGGGCCAACTCCAGAGACACCGGGTGTGGTTAATAGGTGAGCCCAAGGTCCCCACAAAGTATGAATAGGTTTCTGGGTAGTAGTCCCTAAGGGTTAGTGTGTGTCTAACAGATATCTCTCGACATTTGCAGGTGACTCTGGTTACCTCAGCCTCTCATGGCTACTGACCCCAGTGAGGAATGCCAGGACAAGGGCAGAGGAATGCTACAATGGCACATGGGCAAACTAAGCATATTATTGAGAGGATGTTCGGCCTCCTGAAGGCCAGATTCCGGTGCCTCCATCTAACAGGTGGTTCCCTATACTACTCACCAAAGAAGATGTGCCAGATAATCGTGGCATGTTGCATGTTGCACCACCTGGCATTGTGATGCCAGGTGCCTTTTCTGCAGGAGGATGGGCCTGATGATGGTCTTGTGGCAGCTGTGGAGCCTGTGGAAAGTGAGGAAGTGGAGGCAGAGGAAGTAACTAACATCATCATGCAGTACTTCCAGTGACACACAGGTAGGAGACTGGCACTGCTCCTCTCATATCTGACTACTGTAGGACTGAATCCAGATTGGTTTGTGATTCAAGGGTGTTTATTTATGGGCTAATGTGTATAGAGGTATGTGGAGGGGGCTGGGGTGATGGTGGAAGAAGGTCCATAGTAGAGTCCAGTCTCTTGGTAGCACAGGTGCATCGTCCAAGGGGGCATAGGCAGGGGAGCAATGTCAGTTCCAGGTAACCAGGGTGACAGAGTGGGACACGAGGGAGACATTCAGGAGAGTTTTATTTCTTGGCGGGGATCTTGGCAATATTCTTTGTCTTCTGCCTGGATTGCAGGGACCGTTGGCGGAGTGGTTCTCCTTATGCAGGGCGTGGGGTGCCGATGGCCTGTTGCTCCTGTGGCGGGGCCTCCTGTCCACTAGCGCCGGCAGACGTGGAAGGCGGTTCATCGGTTGGGCTGGTGTCAGGGGCCCTGTGGTATGCCAGTGTCTCCCTCATGGTGTTGGCCATGTCTGCCAGCACCCCTGTAATGGTGACCAGGGTGGTGTTAATGGACTTCAAGTCCTCCCTGATCCCCAGGTACTGCCCCTCCTGCAGCCGCTGGGTTTCCTGAAACTTGGCCAGAACCGTGCCCATGGTCTCCTGGGAATGGTGGTATGCTCCCATGATGTTTGAGAGTGCCTCGTGGAGAGTGGGTTCCCTTGGCCTGTCCTCCCCCTGTCGCACAGCAGTCCTCCCAGCTTCCCTGTTGTCCTGTGCCTCCGTCCCCTGAACGATGTGCCCACTGCCACTGACCCCAGGTTTCTGATTTGCTTTGGTTAGTGGGTTTGCCTGGGGTCCCTGTAGTGGTGGACACACTGCTGATTTACGTGTCCTGGGGACAGTGACATGGGCCTGCTGGGTGGGTGCTGTGGTGTTGTTTCCTGAGGGGGGAGGTTCTGTGGTGGTTTGGGACTGTGGCAGGGGAACTGACTGTCCAGAGGTCCCTGATGGGCCGGGCTGGTCATCTTGATCCAGGCGTGCAGAGCTGCTGTCATCACTGATGGCCTCTTCTTTGGGGGGACTGGATATGGCTGGCACCTCCTGTCTGGTGACGTTGGATAGGGGTCCTGTTGGGGTGTAAATGCATTGTTATTTCATCTGTGTGTGCCATCTTGTGCAATGGGTGTGTTTCCCTCTATTACTGTGCTTGCAATATCGCCTTGGCCCTTGTGTGAGTGGTGATTGTGTGCCCTGGGTGAGTCTCTCCCTTTGACATGCTTTGGTGATGGGTGTCCATGCAGGTCTGTGATAGGTGTTCATGCATTGGTGTTGCATGCAGGGCTTGGTATTGGGATGGGTGGGTTGTGAAAGTGGGGTATATGTGAGGTGGTGGAGTGATGGGTGTGAGTGTAGGAGTTTGTGATGGTATGCAGGTAGGGTGGAGGATATATTAGTAAAGATTTTCCTTACCAGAGTCCAGTCCTCCTGCTACTCCTGCGAGGCACTCAGGATACAGTATCGCCAAGACCTGCTCCTCCTATGTTGTTAGTTGTGGGGGAGGTGGTGGGGGTCCACCGCCAGTCCTCTGTACGGCTACCTGGTGTCTGGATACCACGGAACGTACCTTCCCCCGTAGGTCGTTCCACCTCTTCCTGATGTCATCCCGTGTTCTTGGATGCTGTCCCATTGCATTGATCCAGTCGACAATTCTCCGCCATAGCTCCATCTTCCATGCAATGGACATCTGCTGCACCTGTGATCCGAATAGCTGTGGCTCTTCCCGGATGATTTCCTCCACCATGACCCTGAGCTCCTCCTCAGAAAACCTGGGGTGTCTTTGAGGTGCCCTGATATGGTGTGAGTAATGTGTGAGGTGATGTTAGATGTGATGTGTGGGGTGATGTTTTGGGTTGTGTGGTGTTTTGTGCGTCAATGGTGAATGAGTGATGGTGTTGTGTGCCTCTGGATGCTGGTGTGGTCTTTGCTTTCCTCTCTCTCTGCTTCTTCAAACATTTTCGGTGTAAGGGGTTGTTAGTAATGTGGGTGTGTGTTTTATAGTGTTGTGAGTGTGTGTGTGTGGTGTGTGGATGTGTGTCAGGTGTGTGTATTTACAATTGTCCAATGTGGTGTAGTTTTGTAAGTGTGTGTATCGCCAATGGTTTTCCGCGGTTGAATAACTGCTGCGTTGATTCGTGGGTCGTGATAGTGTGGGCGTATTCTTGTTGGCGTGACAGTGTGGGTTTTGGTTCCGCCAATTTATCACTGACCTTTGGTGTGGCGGACTTGTGTGGGTGTCTGTATTGTGGACGATTTCTCAGTGTGGGTGATAATACCCGTAGTGGATTTCCGCCGCGGACACGGTATGTTGGCGGCCGTCGGCACGGCCTTCAGCGGAATTTACAGCCAGGGTTATAATGAGGGCCATAATCCTGAAACTTTGTGGGCCCATGGCACACTCTCATACTTATCTTCCTATCATCCTTTATTTTTCCCAAAAAATCATCATCAATAGATTGTATGGATGACGTAACATAATCTTGAAACTTTGTGGGTTTATGGCATACTCTCGTACTTTTTTTCCTATCATCCTTTATTTTTTCAACAAAATCATCATCAAAAGATTGTTTAGGTGAATTATGACCCAGGTCCTCACGCCGTCTTTCACACAGGGATCTAATGCTAGCCGTAAGGTACACCACCAACTGCCATCTGTCAATTTCGCAGCATTTCTGCATAGCTCTTGAATTTGTTGAGAATCTCTAAACTTTGACATGCCTTTCCTAACCACTATGGGATCCTTTACTCTCACCCAATCGCCTACATGCAGATTCTCATTTTTACCTTGTATCCCACTCAACCTTTTTCTTCCCACAACATTTGAATTGTTTCTTGCCACCTGCCAAACTTCTCTTAAATAATTTCCTTCATGAAGCAATTTAATCATCCAAAAAGGGCATAATTCAGTCGCTGCAATTCTGCCCCTCATTAATTTAAAATGACTTTTACTAGTGGCAACATGAGGTGTAGTGTGATATGACCAAACAAGTTCCTTAATAGCTTGTCCCACAGGCATATTGATTCTGTGAGCAGCCTGGACACACTCCACTAGCACACAATGAAATTGTTCCACAACACCATTGCTCTGTGGATGATACAATGGAGTTCTAATATGCTTAATGCCACATTGGCTCACAAATTGACACATTTCTGTTGACACAAATTGAACCCCATTATCAGTCAAAATCTGTTCTGGGAAACCCTCACGAATGAAAACTTCTTTCAAACATTTGATAACACTTTGGGTAGTCGGAAACCTTACAGGTAGTACTTCAACCCATCTCGAAAGATTGTCAAAAATCACAATAAAATACCTCATATCAGGAGGTAACACATGATAAGGACGTAGGAAATCTACACCAATTTTCTGCCAAGCTCTAGCTGGCGATGGCACAAATGAATCCACCAAACCTTGTGTAACAAATACTTTGTCACTCATGCAACACCTAGTGCTACTCCTCACAAATTCCTCAATTTCTTTATCCATTCTAGGCCACCAAAAATCAGATCTCAACTTCCTTTTGGTAATGGTTGTACCTAAATGACCAGAATGAGCCTTGACAACTAAGTCTTTCCTAAAGCACTCTGGAGAAATAAGTTTTTCACCTCTGACCAGTTTGTCACCTTCAATGGATAACTCGTCAGGCACCTTCCAAAAAGGTTGCAACTCAGATGACAATTTTTTTCTCTTTAGGCCAACCAACTTTAACAAAATGCATTACTTCACACAAGAGTTTATCCTTCTGTAACAAATTAATCCAAATTGCCTCATCCAAGCTTTTGTCATACTCAGCAATAAATCAATTTCCGTTTCCCATTCTTGTTCATCATCTTCTCTGATGGGCAAACGAGAAAGACCATCTGCTCTACCATTCTTCCCACTAGCAATGTACTCATCTGAAAAATTAAATTCTAACAGTTTGGCTGAAAATCTGGCAATACGAGCTGTAGAGCGTTTAATTGTTTTTCCTGACAATATCTCTACCACAGGTCGATGATCAGTTTTTAAAACAAAATTCCTGCCTCAAAGATATTGCTTAAACTTTTCTACATTCCACACACAAGCCAAGAGTTCTTTCTCAATTACGGAGTATTTTCGTTCCACCAATCGCAGAGTCCTTGACACAAACCCAATAGTACTTTCATTACCTTCACTCAAAAGTTGCATTAAAACCACACCCACACCATACTCACAAGCATCCATAGTTACTACTGTTTTTTTTCTTCTGAAAAGGGTTGCAGAACAGGAGCTTTGACACTGTCCTGTTTAACCTGTTCAAATGCCTCATTGCATTCATCAGACCAACAAAATGTTTGTTTTTTCTTAAGAACAGATCTGAAACATTCAGTGGTTTTAGCAAAATCTTTCAAAAACTTTGCATAAAATTCACACAACCCCAGAAATGATAATAACTGTTCCTTGGCCTTTGGAGCAGGAGCCTCAAGGATACTTCTTACTAAACCTGGTTTAGGTTTAATACCTTGTTCGGATAAAACAAGGCCCAAATACTCAATCTCTCTAGTTTTGAATATGCATTTGTCCTTTCTTAGAGTGATCCCTCCATCTTCCAATGTCTTCAAAACCTCTTCCAAGATCTTATCATGTGCAGTATCAGTATCAAAAAAGATTCAAATATCATCTTAAAACACTACTACATTGGGATTGTTAGGAAACATGTCAGACATCAATCTTTGGAAAACTGCAGCAGCTGAAGCTAGACCAAATGGTAGTCTACAAAACTGGAACGTTCCATCAGGAGTCACAAAGGCCGTAAGATGTCTGGAATTGACGTCTATTTCCACCTGATAATATGCTGATTTTAGATCTAATTTCGTAAACCAACTAGATGAACCTACTTTTGTGATAAGATCATCAATCCTTGGCAATGGAAAACTGTCCACCCAGATCACCTCATTCAAACATCTTAAATCCACACACATTCTCAAATCCCCTGAATTTTTTTTTGCTAAAACAATGGGAGTCAACCACAAGGTTGCCTCTACTTTCTCTTTATGCCTTGTTCACACATGTCTCTCAACAAGTTGGACAAATCTGTTCTTATACTAAAGGGAACATTTCTTAATTTATGTTTAACCGGCACTGCCCCTTGTTTCAATTTAACCGTGTGTGTGAAATTGGTTATCTTTCCTAACGTGTCCTGAAATAATTTCCTAAATTTTCGTTGCCAAATATTCACAGTGTCTGAAACAGTTTTAACACAATTGGAATTGTGTTTTTTCAATAGACACAGGTTTTTCCCGTCCTGGTTTGATGATCAACTTAAAATCAGCTTGATGAATCTACCCCAAGATGTTAATTCCTTTTTTAGCCACATACACTTTGCCTTGAATAGTTTAATATAGATGGATAATGAAATACAAAAATAACCAATAAAATAATTTTTGTTTCTTTCAAAAGCCATTGTAGCTTCATCAGGAGGAAGAAGAGTTTTTGTTGCCCAAACCTCATCAAATTTTTCTTGTGATACAATCGTAATACGAGCTCCTGTGTCCACCAAAAGTTTAACTACAACTCCTTCTATTAATACATCAATATCAGGATCTACAACTAGCTTGTTAACCGTAGATGTGGTATCCTTGACTACTAATACAAACTCATTGTCCTCATGTTGTACCTTCTCCTTGTCTTCACTAAGCACACAACAAACATTATTCTTCTTAGCACTTTTACAAACTCGTGAAAAATGCCCGAGTTTGTTGCAATTCCTTCACTGTTGATTAATTGCAGGACAGTTCTTAAATGAAGATATATGAGTCGAAGAACCACACCTATAACACACAGGGGGTTATTCTAACTTTGGAGGAGTGTTAATCCGTCCCAAAAGTGACGGTAAAGTGACGGATATATCACCAGCCGTATTACGAGTTCCATAGGATATAATGGACTCGTAATACGGCTGGTGGTAAATCCGTCACTTTTCCGTCACTTTTGGGACGGATTAACACCTCCTCCAAAGTTAGAATAACCCCCACAGTCTTTTGGTTGTACCTAGGTAATGAAGTGTTTCTAGAGGATGAAGTATTATCCTGTTTTTTCTCAACAGGCAAATGTTTCTTATTATGATTGCTCTGTACACTCGTCTCCGCACCTGAAATAGATGTGTTAGACTAAAAAAGTTCCAATTGTTTTGCATCCTCCAAAGAACATTCAATACTTTCTGCTATATCAGTAGCTTTGTCTAAAGACGGATCTTTACATGTAAGTAACTTCTCCTGAATTCTTTTGGAATAGCATCTTGCTACTAATTGATTACAAATAAGTTGAGAAGTAAAATTCTTAAATTCACACTTTGCAGCTAAAACCTTCAACGCTGTAATGAAGGCAACCACACTTTCATTAGGATTTTGTGACCTCGTAAAGAACTTGTACCTGTGTACTACAATATTCTTAGTTTTGGTAAAATGCTTGTCCAATTCTGCAACCGCCATTTCAAATTCATCCAGTTCTCCCTCCTCACCCAATTCATAGACTTGTAAAGGCTCGAAAATATTCTGACCTTCCACTCCCAAATAATAATACATTAGACTTTTTTTTCTTTCAGGCCTAAATTTGTGTCCATCAATAGCTCCTAGGAAAGCCTTAAAAGAAGGTAGCCATAACTTCCACTCCAGAGGAGGATCCCCAGGATCTTGCTAAAAAGGAGCAGGAGGCAACACATTCTGCATTTTTTTTTTTTAAATCACTAAATGCTGAAAGAAATAATCCTCCTGTTTAAGTTATATACTTTAAAACACATATACAAATAAAACACTTTGCAAAATCCTACAGTACAATCAACCCCCCAAAAATATATATTATTATAATTATTATTTTTTTATTCAAGGGAATGAAGAATAGGAATGAAGCAAAAATGCTATTCAGTCTTTTTGTTGTCACAAAGAAAGATGGACGAAATATAGAGAAAAAAAACATGCAGTCCTTCCTCTACTTTTCTTGAAGTCCTTCTTCTACCTCGCTGACTGGAACACCTCTAACTGGCTACACAAACTGCAAACCCAGAGGAAGCAAAGTCCTGTGAGTGCCAAAAATCTCCTTTGTTTAACTTTTTTCTCCTTCTTGATGTATGCAGAAATATTCACCAAATCCAGTAAACGCGTTTCCCACAAAAGCTTCTTGTGCAATTGACGCGCGTAGCACGCAGCACTTGACAAGCCTGACGCGCTAGTAAAGTGTGTCACAGCGCGCAGCGTTTGACAAGCCTGACACGTGCTGGTAAAGGTCGTCTCGAGCTACGGACATTTAAAAAATGTTTCTTATAGATGCGCGTTGTGCTGGTAAAATTCAACTCTGTGCCCCCTCACATAGATCAAACTTACAGGAGCTTGACAGCATCAGTCAGTGCAGCGCCTCCGAAACCAAGAAAATCTAGCTTAGCTCTCAGACAGTTGGAAACACCTCCATGGGCAAATACGGCGAGTGGAATGCACCGCTTGCTTCACCCTCGTCGCCCCCCACCAGCGGTGGCAGCTGCTAAACCTTTAACAAAAAATGATAACAAACTAAGGGCCTCATTACAACCCTGGCAGTCGGTTAAAGCGGCGGTAATACTGCCAACAAGCCGGCGGAAAAAAAAATTGAATCACGACCATGGCAGAAACCGCCAACATAGACAGCCACTTTAACACTCCGACCGCAACGGCGGTACAAACAGCTTGGCGGTCACCGCCAACAGACAGGCGGAAGACAATGTACCGCCCACACTATTATGAGAGGCCAATCCACCACCTTTTCCGGGGCGGAACCAACGCGAACAAAAAAACGGCGGAAACAGGACTTGGAAGGGAAAACACTCACCTCTCCACAACCCACGAGGAACCAGGACGCCATGGAGCCAGAACTCCAAATACTCCCTGCAATGGTATTTCTGCTCCTCTATCAGGAGCAACAAAGACGGCGGTGACGACCACGGTGAGTACTGCACCTACAACACAGGGGAGGGGGAGGGAAAAGAGAGTGACAAACACACACGCAACACGGAACACCCCCACCCCCACCCTCACCCACTACAACATAAACACAAATACATGCTGCAACATCACATTTACACCACCCCACCCCCCTTCAAGAACGCAAGGACAAAAGGAAATGAGTTGTACGATTGTAATCATGAAAAAGCCAGTAGTCAAAACTCAAAATACAGTATATCCAATTATGTACACCAACTACACAAGTCTATATAGTGCACCAATTATTGTCTGTGAACCACTGGGCCTAAAATGCATGGGCGAGGCCCACACTCGATACCAGACTTCAAACAGACAGAACACTGCAGGGGCATCAGATCAAAAAAGAAACAGGCACCTCAGGGGGAAGGGAAGGGGGGCACCTCAGCCGGATGGGTGCACAACGCCACTGCTCCACGAGGGGGCTCCATGCCCATTGATGTATCCTGGGGAGTGCAAAGCAACAGTCTCTCCAGTGGGTGGTTTGCCCACTGCTTTATCCTGGGGAGTGCAAAGCCACAGTTTCTCAAGTCTCTCCAGTGGGTGGTTTGCTCACTGCTTTATCCAAAGCCACAGTCTCTCAGGTGGTTGCGTTTCTCCACTGGTTATGGAGGGGGCTTTGTGCCCAGAGTGCTTCATCCTGCCAAGGACAGAGGTAGTGGATGTGATACTCCACTTGTTCTGGAGGGAGCTTTGTGCCCAGAGTGCTTCATCCTGCCAAGGACAGAGGTAGTGGATGCCTTTCTCCACTGAAGGTGGTGCATCATGGAAGCTGCCCAGGCTCCTGGAACTGACCACCAGGCACGGTTGACTGACCACTGGGGATGGCAGCCATGTCTGCGGTGGTGCCACTGGCTCAGGATGTCGTGGGCCGCTGGCAGTGCTTGCGGCGGTGTCAGTAGCGGCGGACTCTGTGGCAGCGGTGCTGGCGGCAGACTCTGTGGCAGCGGTGCTGGCGGGGGACTCTATGGCAGCGGTGCTGGCGGCTGCCTCTGTGGCAGTGGTGCTGGCGGCGGCCTCTGTGGCATCGGTGCTGGCGGCGGCCTCTGTGGCGGCAGTGCTGGTGGCGGACTCTGTGGCGGCGGTGCTGGTGGCGGGCTCTGTGGTGGGGGTGATGGTGGCCGGCTCAGTGACTGCAGTGCTGGTGGCGGGCTCAGTGACTGCGGTGCTGGTGGCAGTGCAGGTGGCAGTATTCTCCGCCATACCGGTTGGCTTCGACATGGACAGAAGGTGTGACACTGGTCCCATAGTCGGTGCCACCATGCCCTCTCCTGACCTGCCCTTGATTTTCTGGCCCTTTGTGATGATATTAATTGTGTTTGACCAATGACTTTGTGTTTCACCACTGCGCATATTAGTTGTTCAATGTTCACCAGTAGCACATTGTATGTTTTATACAGTTTAGCTGCCTATTGGCTTTAACATGGAGTTAGCCATTACATTCTGTATTCAGTGTGGCCGCCTATTGGCTTTGACATGGCATTAGACATTACATTCTGTATTCAGTTTAGCTGCCTATTGGCTTTGACATGACATTAGACATTACATTTGATATTTAGGTTAGCTGACTATTGGCTTTAACGTAGGGTTAGACTTTACAGATGTCTGTGTTTTTCCAAGCTGTGTTTTTCCACAAGATGGACCAGGCTGTTTTCTTCACACCAGACCTTAGCTGATAAGAGCACGTAGATTTTGTATTTACCTCGCAATCAAGTCTGAGAGCGAGTGAGCTCAGGAGAATTGGCCGCTCTCCAAGGTTCTTTGGCTCTCACACTGAGTTTGCTTTTAAGGATGACTCTGGGCTACAGTAAGTTAGATTTGAATCTGCTTGACTTCAGACTGGAACTAGACGTCAGTTGCCAGTCTCCCGTTTGTTTAGAGAATCTCTTTCTCGCAGTTGACCGGAGTCATCAACTTGCATACCCCAGAAAGATGAAGCTGAATATAGGGCCTACTTGCCAATACGGTGATGAATTTGGACTTTTATGCTTTGCTGTGCAGTTATGCTATAAATGTCTTCACCTATATTTGCTGTGTACATTTCAACTGAGAAGTTTTGATATATTTTGCTTTCATTGCTGCAACTACTTTTAAACGTGTGCTTCCAATCTACTAATTTTGTCTCTCAGGAACTTGTGGGTAGGGAATTAATAACAATAAATGTCTTCTTTAAACTCAGAAGTGCATTCCAGAGAGGTTCTGTAAGCTCGGATAGGAGATAAGAGGGAAAGCAGAACACCCTTCCCCACCTTGGATGGTGGCGCAGCTGTCTTGCCACCATCCCTTTTTGTTTTCCCTGAGCCCTTGGTGGCAGGTGTTTTCGCCTTCTCCCTCTGGGATGTGGGCAACTTTTTCTACTTTCGCAGATGGCGGAATGCCCTTGCCTCCGCTACGTGGCACACTGGCTGCCCTGATGCTTGGCGCACTCCAAAAGCCTGCTGTTGCTGGGACCACTGTGCATGGTGGTGTGGTGGCTGAGGTGCTGGGTTGGGACCTGGAAAGCCTGGCCCTAGGGGACGGACGGGGGGAGGTGTATGGAAGAGGTCAATGTTAGACAGGAAACGTTTTTAGACACACTGGGACGGGTAGATGGAGTGGGTTTGGGAGTGGAGGAATAGGTCGTGGTTGTAGGAGGTGTACGAATGCTGAATTTGGGTGAAGGTGCATGGGCTGGAGGCTGTTGTGAGGTGGAAGGCTGTGCCTGCATTTGAGTACTTTGGGAGGTGGGCTCACAGACACACTGGGAGAGGACACAGGATGTGTAAATGGTAGTGGGGTGGTGAGTGCACCTGAGCGGTGTGTAGTGATGGGTGTGCTGGTGATGGAGGCAGTGGCTGAGGATGTAGTGAATGCAGGTGTGAGTGGAGAGGAGACAGGGAGGGAGGAGGATGACGTGGAGGAGGGGGACACAGTGGAGGCAGTGGATGTTGGTATGTCTGCATGGGAATGATGCTTGTGTGAGTGCCTGTGGGATGTGTGGTGCTTATGTTTGCCTGAGCCGCCCTTGTGTGATGAGGTGTGTGCATGCTGGTCTGATGGTGTGCTTGGGATAGGCTGAGGTACAGGGGATTGGGTTTGGGTGGAGGAAGTTGGAGGGGGGAGGCTGGACACAGGGACAATGGCTGCCATCAGTGCTGAGGCCAGAGCCTAAAATGCTCTCTGCTGGGCTGCCTGGCCAGAAGGAATGCCCTCCAGGTATGCATTTGTTTCTTGCAAATGCCTCTCGACACCCTGGATGGCATTCACAATGGTAGATTGCCCAACAGTGAGGGATCTCAGGAGGTCAATAGCCTTCTCACTGAGGGCAGCAGGGCTGACTGTGGCAGGCCCTGAGGTGCCTGGGGTGAAGGAGATGCCCACACTCCTGGGTGAGCGGCCACGGGACACACGCTGAGGGACTGCTGGGAGGGCAGTGCTGGTAGGGGGCATGGCGGCTGTACCTGTTGATGCGGGGGGCACAGAGGGGGCTGCCACCGCAAGGGAGCTCCCATCAGAGGAGGAGTCGCTATCGATGAAGTCACCTCCTGTCCCCGCCGTGGAGCTCCCCTTGCCCTCCGTCCCACTGGTGGCTTCAGACTCCGTTGTCTCGCCCTCCAGGGCCAAGTGGGATGCAGCACCCTCCTGCTCAGGTGCCACTGCTCCTACGCCTGATGATGCTATTGCACACAAGAACAGGGAGACTAAAAAAAGGATGGGGGAAAGACAGAAGAAAGAGATGTTCAGTGCATGCCATACCACTACCGTTGGCGGACACTACAAACACAGCAGCCCTCTGCACTACGCCATGCACTAAGAGTTCCTAGAGTAATCACATGGCCATGGGGTACAAGGCCTATGCCTGATTGCTGCACACATGGAAGTCACAGGAGCCTGTCTAGGTGTAGATGGCTCTTACCACTGGTGGGGTTGCGGTACCACATAGCCTGCCTCACAAAGGGTCCTTGCCTACAAAGCTCGCCCTGGCCTAGGGTAACCCACTGCCCACCTCCCCCACCCAGACACCTCGTAATGCGCGCAGAGTCAGATGGATGTGACAGTACTCACCCACTTGTGGCTGCTGTGATGCCCTCAAGCGCCCATCCAACTCCGGATACGCCACCGCCAGGATCCGGAACATCAGGGGGGTCATGGTGCGACAGGCACCCCTCCCACTTTGGGAGGCCATCCCCAGCTGGGCCTCCACCGTCTTATTGCTCCAGCGGTGAATGTCCTCCCATCTTTTCCGGCAGTGGCTGCTCCGTCTGTGGTGGACCCCCAGGGTCCGGACGTCCTTGGCGATGGCATGCCAAATATCCTTCTTCTGGTGGGCGCTGATCTAGAGGAATAGTACAGGGGAAAAGGAAAAACTTTAACCGTCCAGACCGTCACAGTCATTGGCCCACGTTCCCACCCTTGCCCTGACGCACATATACTCACCGTCCGCACATGCAGGCCTCAGTCCCCCCCCCATGTATCTTCCATCCACACCACTCCAAACAGGCATTGCCCATGCAGCATGCTCACAGTGTACTCACCTGTTTGTCTGGAGGCCCGTAGAGTAGCGTGTACTGGGGGAGGACCCCATCTACTAACTTCTGCAACTCCTCCGAAGTGAAGGCAGGGGCCCTTTCCCCAGACACATGAGCCATCGTCGCTTCCATACTGAGGTCACAGCAGCACTTGCAGTGTAGGTCCTCTCCTGTCGAAGGTCAGATATCAAGTGAGTGAACAGACAGAAATTGGCAGTCACGTCCGCGGCGGTGCATACCGTCACCGCAGGCATACATTGTCATTGGCTCATGGGACCCATAGGGTCCAATGTTAACCAATGCAGGATTGCGCTGCGGTTTTCGACCGCCTACCGCGACGATGTACAATGCCAGCGCAGTTACCTCATATCCCCTTGTCCCAACTTACAGGTCAGACAGCCGCCATTTCAGGGGGCTACATGGCACCTATCTAGGCTTTGCATACAAACATTAACAGGCACATTGCGGATTTACAAATGTTTTCTAATGACATTTAGTTATACCTCAGTGTTGGCTGACTCTCTACTCACTGTTCTCCTCCATAGGGCACGTCCCCTGGGGCAGGTGGTGAGATGCATCCTCCCGTGTACAGACCGCTGGTGGACCTGTTGACAATGGAAGAGAGACACGTAATAGTCACCTACAGACTTGATCGTGCGACAATCCATGAACTGTGTACCCAGTTGGAGCCAGACCTGATGTCAGCAATCGGCCATCCCACAGGAATCCCCCCTCTAGTGCAGGTCCTGTCAGCACTCCATTTCCTGGCAAGTGGGTCTTTTCAAACAACAGTGGCCATTGCATCAGGGATGTCCCAGCCTATGTTCTCAAACGTGTTGTCCAGAGTGTTGTCTGCTCTGCTGAAACACATGCGCAGCTACATCGTTTTCCCTCAGGTAGAGGATTTGCCAACAGTGAAAGGTGACTTCTATGCCCTGAGACATATCCCCAACATCATAGGTGCCATTGATGGGACACATGTGGCCTTGGTACCCCCGCAGGAGTGAGCAGGTGTACAGAAACCGTAAGAGCTACCATTCAATGAATGTGCAGATGGTGTGTTTGGCCGACCAGTACATCTCCCATGTGAATGCCAAGTTTCCTGGCTCAGTGCATGATGCTTACATTCTGAGGAATAGCAGCATCCCTTCTGTGATGGGGCAACCCCAGAGGCACCGTGTGTGGCTAATAGGTGAGGACAAGGACCCTATACCCTGTCAGTAGTTGTCTGGGTCTGGGGTTGTCCCTAAGGGTTAGTGTGTGTCTAACTGTTGTCCCTCGACATTTGCAGGTGACTCTGGTTACCCCAACCTGTCATGGCTACTGACCCCAGTGAGAAATCCCAGGACAAGGGCAGAGGAACGCTACAATGAGGCACATGGGCGAACTAGGAGAGTGATCGAAAGGACCTTCGGCCTCCTGAAGGCCAGGTTCTAGTGCCTCCATATGACAGGTGGTTCTCTCTACTATTCACCAAAGAAGGTGTGCCAGATCATCGTTGCCTGCTGTATGCTGCACAACCTGGCATTGCGACGACAGGTGCCTTTTCTACAGGAGGTTGGTCCAGAAGGAGGTCTTGTGGCAGCTGTGGAGCCTGTGGACAGTGAAGAAGAGGAGGCAGAAGAAGAGGATATTGACAACAGAAACAACGTTATCCAGCAATACTTCCAGTGAGACACAGGTAAGAAGATGTCACTGCCTCACACCTCTCATACAATTGTTAGAACTATCATATGTCTGTCACTTTCACCCAGTGTATGGACCTTGACTTGTCACCTTGCCTTTCCATTTCAGAGATGTGGGTCCCACTGTGTGACCTCTGCTATATTATCTCATGGACTAGAGCTGTGTTACATCGGTATGTTGACAATAGAATCGCCATTGCTATATCCCATAGTTATTGCAAATACACATTTGTGAAAGCACAGACTGACTCCAGCTTGTTTTGTGATTCAAGGGTGTTTCTTTCAGTGCAAAATAGTGGAGGGGGTTGTAAAATGGGCAGGGGTGATGGTGGAGGATTTTCCATGGCAGAGTCCAGTCTATTTGTTTCACAAGTGAATTGTCCAAAGGGGCATAGGAAGTGGAGCTAGGGCAGTTGATGGATGGACAGGGTGACGAAGTAGGACAGAGGGATGACATTCAGGGGGGTCTCATTTCCTGGCGGGGGTCTTGGCATTGTTCTCTTTGTCCTGGATCTCAGGGACCGTTTGCGGGGTGGTTCTCCTTCTGCAGGGGGTGGGGTGCTGGTGTTGTGGTCCTGTGGCGGTGCCTCCTGTCCACTAGCGCCAGGGGAGGTGGTTGGCTGTTCATCATCCAGGCTAGTGTCAGGGGCTCCTTGTGGTGCCACAGTGTCCCTCCTGGTGTTGACAAGGTCCTTCAGCACCCCTACAATGGTGACCAGGGTGGTGTTGATGGACTTAAGTTCCTCCCTGATCCCCAAATACTGTTCCTCCTGCAGCCGCTGGGTCTCCTGAAACTTGGCCAGTACCGTTGCCATCATCTCCTGGGAATGGTGTTACGCTCCCATGATGTTGGAGAGGGCCCCGTGGAGAGTGGGTTCCCTGGGCCTGTCCTCCCCCTGTCGCACAGCAGTCCTCCCAGTTCCCCTGTTATCCTGTGCCTCAGTCCCCTGAACCGTGTGCCCACTGCCACTGCCCCCAGGTCCCTGATTTTCTTGGGTTGGTGGGTTTGCCTGGGTTCCCTGTAGTGGTGGACACACTGCTGCTTGATGTGTCCTGGGGACAGAGGGATGGACCCGCTGGGTGGGTTCTGTGCTGGTGTTTCCTGAGGGGGGAGGCTCTGTGGTGGCTTGTGCCAGTGTGAGGGGAACCGACGTGTCCCGAGGTCCCAGATAGGCCGGGCTGGTCATCTTGACCCAGGTGGACAGAGCTGCTGTCATCACTGTGGGCCTCTTCTGTGGGGGGGAGTGGACATATCTGGAACCTCCTGTCCGGTGACGTAGGGTAGGGGTCTTGCAGGGGTGTAAAGGCATGATTATTGCATCTGAGTGTGCCATTGTGTGCAATGGGTGGGTGACCCTGTACTCCAGTGCTTGCATTCTTGTGTAGGACCTTGTGTGATAATTGGTTTGGGGATCTGTGTGGGTATCTGTAGTGGACATGCTTTGGTGATGGGTGTCCATGCTTTGGTGTTGCATGCAGGGCTTGGTGTTGGGATGTGTGGGTTGTGATAGTGGTACATTTGTGAGGTGTTGGAGTGATGGGGGTGAGGGTGGGGTATGTGATAGCATGCAGGTAGGGTGCGGGATGTAATCAATAAAAGGTGAAATTCTTTAAAGTTATCAATTGTGTCAACTTTTTCTCCTAAAAATGTGTAAACCAAATCGTATACTGTTCATATTTATATTTTTGAAAATGATTTTATCTGAATAGAATAATGCTGGTTAGTTTTTAATGTTAACCCTGGTTTAAAAAATTGGCTAATCAGTCATTCTATAAAAATGGAAAAAAAAACTATTTTCTGATTAGTTTATAAGAACTGCAGCAATAAAGTGCTACTCCTTAGTCGTATTTGTCTTTCTGGGGCAAGGTTGTACATAAAGAGTTACTTTTCATTTAAAAAAAATATTTATATACATTTTCTTTTTAAGTTTCCATATAGTGCATTGTAAAGACTGTAGTTCGAATTGTTAAATAGATATTCTTATTAAAAGGCACTGTAAAGTCTACCATTGTTAAAACTGTTTGATAAAGCCTGGTGTTGTAAAAGCATGCGTGTTAAAGTCTGATTCAAGAAGTCTACATTTCATGGAGGAGATTGTTTGAGACTTTTGGGATCTCACCAGTGCTTAATTTGAGCCAGTGGTTGCTGGTGTGGGCCACCGGTACTTATTTTAGGGGACCGGCACTTACTTTTCCGAATCAGATAGCAGAAAAACACACAGAATGGAAAGACACCAGAAGAGAAAAATGTCCAAACCATTACAGATAAAGAAATCAAGGGCCTGTAAGAGTCATTTAAAGGGGCAGGGATTGTCTGGTAGGTAATTAAAGAAGCACAGGGCCGTTTTAAGACTACCAGCCTTTATATTCGGTGCACCGAGAGCTTCTAAACAGAGCTTAGGGAACCAAAATCTCTTTAATAAATTAAGCATTGGATCTCACCCACGTCCCTGAACAAGACAGTTTTCTGTCCTCACATAGCTTAACAAAACAGTGTCCTACTATTGTCATTACCTTTCCAGGCTTGAATGCACACGCACACCCGTGTCATTCCACCTGTAGTCCATCAAATAGTTATTTACTCAAGTTAGAGAGAGTGGATAATACCAAGCGTTCTTGGTCATGTAAACTGTATCTTCACCTCCATCTTCTCCAGTCATGTCTGCTGTTAATGTTTCATTTTTAATCACGGATGACACTGCTTAATTTGAAGAAGCTAAGCAACGTATGCACTTCCTTACCTAATGTTCAAGTTGGCTCTCTTTTAGAGTACTCGTGAGAAAATACCAAGCACGATTGAAGTGATAGGCGGTAACACGTTAGATCAACTTCCAAAAGATGATTTATTGAATTTGAAGAAGAAGGAAAAACAACTTCTTTCACACGAAGGGGGCACAGAGTCCTGCCCTTAAGCAACGGTCTGCGAAAGCATAATGGAATCCTATGACATCAAGAGCAAACAATGTCATAACATTCCGGGTGACCCTCAAACATTCCAGGCCACGTCATCACACTTCTCCCCCTCTTAAAAATAAGACAACAAACAGAATAAGATAATATAAACATAAATGGGAGAATATACATATAACCAGTAAAACTAAAACTTACACAAAGTACTGTGTTTCTACATAATACAATGACTTTCTGAAAAAGTGAGTTTTTCAGGACATAACATAGGCCCTCATTACAACCCTGGCGGTCGGTGTTAAAGTGGCGGTAATACTGCTAACAGGCCGGCGGGTAAAAAATTGAATCACGACCCTGGCAGAAACCGCCAACACATATAGCCACTTTAACACATTTCGACCGCGGCGGCGGTAGCAACAAACACCCCAGCGGTCACCGCCAACAGACACGCGGGAGACAGTGTACCGCCCACACTATTACAAGGGACCAATCCGCCAGCTTTTCCGGGGTGGTTCCAACACCATCAAAAGCACAGCAGAAACAGTACACAGAAGGGAAACCACTCACCTCTCGACACTCAACGAAGAACCAGGACGCCATGGAGCCCGAGTTACAGGTCCTGCCCATGTTGCTGTATCTATTAATACATCATGAAGTAGAAAGAAGGCGGTGAGTACTGTACCTAGCACACGGGAGGGAAAAGAGGGTGACACACACACACAAAACACAACACCCCCACCCACAACAACACACACACACATATCCAAAAACATCACAGATACACCGTCACCCCTGGAAGAACGCAAGGACAAAACTAAATGAGTTTAACTAGTGTAATATTCGAACAATCAGATAGACCAAGAGAACAGCAAATAATAGAGTATACCAAAATATTTACAGCAAGTACACAAGTCCATACACTGTCCCATGAAATGTCCGTGGACCAGTGGTCCCAAAAAGCATGGGCGAAGCCCACACATGACACCTGCCTCAAAACGGAGAGAACACTGCAGGGGCATCAGGTCGAAAAAAATAACAGGCACCTCAGCCGGATGATGGTACAACACCACTGCCCACTGCTTGGTTCTGGGGAGTGCAAAGCCACAGTCTCTCAAGTGGGTAGTTTGCCCTCTGCTTGGTCCTGGGGAGTGCAAAGCCACAGTCTCTCAAGTGGGTGGATTGGGTTTCCCACTGCTTGGTTCTGGGGAGTGCAAAGCCACAGTCTCACAAGTCTCTCAAGTGGGTGGGTTGCCCACTGCTTGGTCCTGAGCCACAGTCTCTCTAGTGGATTCCTTCTCCACTGGTTTTGGAGGGGTCTTTGTGCCCAGAGTGCTTCATCCTGCCAAGGACTGTGTTAGTGGATGCTATTCTCCACTGGTTCTGGAGGGGGCTTTGTGCCCAGAGTGCCTCATCCTGCCAAGGACTAGGTTAGTGGATGCTTTTCTCCACTGGTTCTGGAGGGGACTTTGTGCCCAGAGTGCTTCATCCTGCCAAGGACTGGGTTAGTGGATGCTTTTCTCCACTGGCTCTGGACTGTGGTGCATGTGGCTGCCATCCCTGATGATTTGGTGGTCACCAGCCCCTCACCAGGTGACATCGTGCCCTTTGGCTTGTAGCCCTTCCAATCTTGACAGTCGCTGCAGGGACCTTGGCACTATCCACTTGGTGTTTGTGCAAGGCCTTGCTGGGTGGGTGGTGTGACTGTCCCCTGCTGGAAGCCGGCCCCTTTTTGACCTTTGCAGGTGGTGGAATAGGGTGGTCCTT
The DNA here is from genome assembly GCF_031143425.1 of Pleurodeles waltl. Lineage (NCBI taxonomy): Eukaryota > Metazoa > Chordata > Amphibia > Caudata > Salamandridae > Pleurodeles > Pleurodeles waltl. Next base: position 881,027,836 of record NC_090449.1, read on the forward strand.
CTTTTCTGTCGGTGGCACACTGGCAGCTCTGACGGGTGTACTGGAGTAGCACAGACCACAGTGGATGCAGATGTGGTGGCTGAGGTGCTGGGCTGGGATCTAGACATCCTGGCCCTAGGGGAAGGACTGGGGGAGGTGTAGGGAAGAGGTCAAAGTTAGCTAGGAAAAGTTTTTGAGACACTGGGACGGGAAGATGGAGGGGGTTTGGGAGTGGAGGAAGAGGTAGTGGTTGTAGGAGGTGTACGTCTGCTGAGTTTGGGTGAAGGTGCATGGGTTGGAGGCTGTTGTGAGGTGGATGGCTGTTGAGTGGGTGTGTGCCTGCGTTTGTGTACTTCGGGAGGAGGGCTTACAGACACACTGGAAGAGGACATAGAGGACATAGAGGACGTGTGAATGGTAGTGGGGGTGGTGATTGCACGTGAGCGGTGTGTAGTGATGGGCATGCTGGTGATGGAGGTAGTGGCTGAGGATGTAGTGCATGCAGGTGTGAGTGGAAACGAGACTGGGAGGGAGGTGGAGGACGTGGGGGAGGGGGCACAGTGGAGGCAGTGGATGTTGGTGTGTCTGCATGGGTATGGTGCTTAAGTTTTCCAGAGCCACGTTTGTGTGTTGATGTGTGTGCATGCTGGTCTGATGGTATGCTTGGGATAGGCTGAAGTAGAGGGGACTGGGTCTGGGTAGTGGACGTTTGAGTGGGAGGCTGGACACAGGGACAATGGCTGCCATCAGTGCTGAGGTCAGAGCCTGAAACGCTCTGTGTTTGGCCGCCACGCCAGAATGAATGCCCTCCAGGTATGCATTTGTTTGCTGCAAATGCCTCTCAACACCCTGGATGGCATTCAGAATGGTTGACTGCCCAACAGTGAGGGATCTCAGGAGGTCAATAGCCTCCTCACTGAGGGCAGCAGGGCTGACTGGGGCATGGCCTGAGGTGCCTGGGGCGAAGGAGATGCCCACCCTCCTGGGTGAGCGGGCACGGGAAACACACTGAGGGGCTGCTGGGAGGGTGGTGCTGGTAGAGGGGGTGGCGGCTGTACCTGTTGCTGCGGTGGGCACAGAGGTGCCCGCCACCGCAAGGAAACTCCCATGAGAGGAGGAGTCGCTGTCGCTGGTGTCCCCTCCTGTCCCCGTCGAGGAGCTCCCCTCGCCCTCCATCCCACTGGTGCCTTCAGACTCCGTAGATTCACCCTCATGGGCCATGTGAGATGCAGCTCCCTCCGTCGCCGGTGCATCTGCTCCTCCGCCAGATGATGCTAATGCACACAAGGACAGGGTGACAAAACAAGAAGGGGGGAAAAGACAGAGGAGACACATGGTCAATGCCAGCAACACCACTACCGTTGGCGGAAACAATACACAGGGAACAGCCCTATGCAGTAGGCCATGCACTTGCAGTTAGTAGGAAAATCACCTTCCCATGGGGTACTATGCCTAACACCATTTGCTGCACACCTGGAACTCACAGGAGCTTGACTAGTTGTGGATGCCCACTAACTCTATTGGGGTTGGAGTGCCTCAGAGCCTGCTAACAAGGGACCTACCCTACCAAGTTCGCCCTGGCCTAGGGGAACCCACAGCTCACAGCCCACATCCCCCACCCTGACATTTCGTAAAGCGCACAGAGTCAGCTGAATGACACTGTACTCACCCCCTTGTGGCTGCTGTGATGCCCTCCAGCGCCCATCCAACTCCGGATATGCCACCGCCAGGATCCGGAACATCACGGGGGTCATGGTGCGACAGGCACCCCTTCCACGTTGTGAGGCCAGCCCCAGCTGGGCCTCCACCGTCTTCTTGCTCCAGCGGCGCTGGTCCTCCCATCTCTTGCGGCAGTGGGTGCACCATCTATGATAGACCCCCAGGGTCCACACTTCCTTGGCGATGGCACACCAAATATCCTTCTTCTGGTGGGCGCTGACCTAGTGGAAAGGTACAGGATGAAAGGAAATTACTCTCCAGTCCGGGCCGTCATACTCATTGCCCACCAGTTCCCACCCATGCCCTGATGCACATACACTCACCATACTCCCATGCAGGCCTCAGCCCTCCCCCAATGTATCTTCAATCCACACCACTCCAAACAGGCGTTGCCCACGCATCATGCTCACAGTGTACTCACCTGTTTGCCTGGAGGACCGTAGAGTAGCGTGTACTAGGGGAGGACCCCATCCACCAGTTTGTCCAACTCCCTTTCCCCAGACACTCTAGCCATTGTTGCTTCCAGACTCAGGTCACAGCAGCACATGCAGTGTAGGTCCTCTCCTGTTGATGGTCAGGTAGCAAGTGAGTGAATAGCTAGAAAATAGCGGTGACGTCCGCGGTGGTGCGTACCGTCACCGCCAGCGTACATCACCATTGGCTCCTGAAACCTATAGGGCCTAATGATAACCAATGCTAAATTGCGCTGCAGTCTTCGACCGCCTACCGCGACGCTGCACAACGCCAGCGCAGTTACCTCATTTCCCCTTGTCCCTCCTTACAGGTGAGGCAGTCGCCATTTCAGCGAGGCACATGGCACCTAACTGCGTCACAGCACTATTTGGCAGATATATGGACAAAAAACACCACACATGGATTTACTCACATTACTGACACTTGTGCAAACTATGTGGTACATGACCCTCTGCTCACCATTCTCCTCCATCGGGCACATCCGCTGGGGCAGATGTTAAGATGGCGTCATGCTCCGGTGTACAGACCCATGGTGGACCTGTCGACAATGGAAGACACACATCATTATCACCTACAGACTTGATCGTTCCACAATCCAAGAACTCTATGCACAATTGGAGCCAGACCTGATGTCAGCTATCCGCCATCCCACAGGAATACCCCCTCTATTGGAGGTCCTGTCAGTGCTCCATTTCCTGGAAAGTGGCTCCTTTCAAACTACAGTGGCCGTGGCATCAGGGATGTCTCAGTCAATGTTTTCTAACGTGTTGACCAGAGTGTTGTCAGCCCTGCTGAAACACATGCGCAGCTACATCATTTTCCCCTACCCTAGGTGGAGGATTTGCCCACAGTGAAGGCTGACTTTTATGTCCTGGGACATATCCCCAACATCATTGGTGCCATTGATGTTACACATGTGGTATTTTATCCCCCCGCAGAAATGAACAAGTGTACAGAAATCGAAAAAGCTACCATTCTGTGAATGTGCAGATGGTGTGTTTGGCAGACCAGTACATCCCTCATGTAAATGCCAAGTATCCTGGCTCTGTGCATGACGCTTACATTTTGAGGAATAGCAGTATCCCTTATGTGATGGGCCAACTCCACAGACACCGGGTGTGGTTAATAGGTGAGCCCAAGGTCCCCACAAAGTATGAATAGGTTTCTGGGTGGTAGTCCCTAAGGGTTAGTGTGTGTCTAACAGATATCCCTCGACATTTGCAGGTGACTCTGGTTACCTCAGCCTCTCATGGCTACTGACCCCAGTGAGGAATGCCAGGACAAGGGCAGAGGAATGCTACAATGGCACATGGGCAAACTAGGCATATTATTGAGAGGATGTTCGGCCTCCTGAAGGCCAGATTCCGGTGCTTCCATCTAACAGGTGGTTCCCTATACTACTCACCAAAGAAGGTGTGCCAGATAATCGTGGCATGTTGCATGTTGCACCACATGGCATTGTGATGCCAGGTGCCTTTTCTGCAGGAGGATAGGCCTGATGATGGTCTTGTGGCAGCTGTGGAGCCTGTGGAAAGTGAGGAAGTGGAGGCAGAGGAAGTAACTAACATCATCATGCAGTACTTCCAGTGACACACAGGTAGGAGACTGGCACTGCTCCTCTCATATCTGACTACTGTAGGACATTGTATGAGTCAGCCTCTTAACCTCCGTCTATGGACACTGACAGTTCACTTTGGCTTTCCAGTTCACAGATCTGGTACCTCATTCTGCCTTCTGCTATATTGACTGCTGCCCAACAACTGTCATACATTGGTATGAACAAATGAACATTTACATTGATATTTGTGAATGATGTTGTAATTATACATTTGTGGAACAACAGACTGAATCCAGATTGGTTTGTGATTCAAGGGTGTTTATTTATGGGCTAATGTGTATAGAGATATGTGGAGGGGGCTGGGGTGATGGTGGAAGAAGGTCCATAGTAGAGTCCAGTCTCTTGGTAGCACAGGTGCATCGTCCAAGGGGGCATAGGCAGGGGAGCAATGTCAGTTCCAGGTAACCAGGGTGACAGAGTGGGACACGAGGGTGACATTCAGGAGAGTTTTATTTCTTGGCGGGGATCTTGGCAATATTCTCTGTCTTCTGCCTGGATTGCAGGGACCGTTTGCGGAGTGGTTCTCCTTATGCAGGGTGTGGGGTGCCGGTGGCCTGTTGGTCCTGTGGCGGGGCCTCCTGTCCACTAGCGCCGACAGACGTGGAAGGCTGTTCATCGGTTGGGCTGGTGTCAGGGGCCCGGTGGTATGCCAGTGTCTCCCTCATGGTGTTGGCCATGTCTGCCAGCACCCCTGCAATGGTGACCAGGGTGGTGTTAATGGACTTCAAGTCCTCCCTGATCCCCAGGTACTGCCCCTCCTGCAGCCGCTGGGTTTCCTGAAACTTGGCCAGAACCGTGCCCATGGTCTCCTGGGAATGGTGGTATGCTCCCATGATGTTTGAGAGTGCCTCGTGGAGAGTGGGTTCCCTTGGCCTGTCCTCCCCCTGTCGCACAGCAGTCCTCCCAGCTTCCCTGTTGTCCTGTGCCTCCGTCCCCTGAACGATGTGCCCACTGCCACTGACCCCAGGTTCCTGATTTGTTTTGGTTAGTGGGTTTGCCTGGGGTCCCTGTAGTGGTGGACACACTGCTGATTTACGTGTCCTAGGGGCAGTGACATGGGCCTGCTGGGTGGGTGCTGTGGTGTTGTTTCCTGAGGGGGGAGGTTCTGTGGTGGTTTGGGACTGTGGCAGGGGAACTGACTGTCCAGAGGTCCCTGATGGGCCGGGCTGGTCATCTTGATCCAGGCGTGCAGAGCTGCTGTCATCACTGGTGGCCTCTTCTTTGGGGGGACTGGATATGGCTGGCACCTCCTGTCTGGTGACGTTGGATAGGGGTCCTGTTGGGGTGTAAATGCATTGTTATTTCATCTGTGTGTGCCATCTTGTGCAATGGGTGTGTTTCCCTCCATTACTGTGCTTGCAATATCGCTTTGGCCCTTGTGTGAGTGGTGATTGTGTGCCCTGGGTGAGTCTCTCCCTTTGACATGCTTTGGTGATTGGTGTCCATGCAGGTCTGTGATAGGTGTTCATGCATTGGTGTTGCATGCAGGGCTTGGTATTGGGATGGGTGGGTTGTGAAAGTGGGGTATATGTGAGGTGGTGGAGTGATGGGTGTGAGTGTAGGAGTTTGTGATGGTATGCAGGTAGGGTGGAGGATATATTAGTAAAGATTTTCCTTACCAGAGTCCAGTTCTCCTGCTACTCCTGCGAGGCACTCAGGATACAGTATCGACAAGACCTGCTCCTCCTATGTTGTTAGTTGTGGGGGAGGAGGTGGGGGTCCACCGCCAGTCCTCTGTACGGCTACCTGGTGTCTGGATACCACGGAACGTACCTTCCCCCGTAGGTCGTTCCACCTCTTCCTGATGTCATCCCGTGTTCTTGGATGCTGTCCCATTGCATTGACCCAGTCGACAATTCTCCGCCATAGCTCCATCTTCCATGCAATGGACATCTGCTGCACCTGTGATCCGAATAGCTGTGGCTCTTCCCGGATGATTTCCTCCACCATGACCCTGAGCTCCTCCTCAGAAAACCTGGGGTGTCTTTGAGGTGCCCTGATATGGTGTGAGTAATGTGTGAGGTGATGTTAGATGTGATGTGTGGGGTGATGTTTTGGGTTGTGTGGTGTTTTGTGCGTCGATGGTGAATGAGTGATGGTGTTGTGTGCCTCTGGATGCTGGTGTGGTCTTTGCTTTCCTCTCTCTCTGCTTCTTCAAACATTTTCGGTGTAAGGGGTTGTGGGTAATGTGGGTGTGTGTTTTATAGTGTTGTGAGTGTGTGTGTGTGGTGTGTGGATGTGTGTCAGGTGTGTGTATTTACAATTGTCCAATGTGGTGTAGTTTTGTAAGTGTGTGTACCGCCAATGGTTTACCGCGGTTGAATAACTGCTGCGTTGATTCGTGGGTCGTGATAGTGTGGGCGTATTCTTGTTGGCGTGACAGTGTGGGTTTTGGTTCCGCCAATTTATCACTGACCTTTGGTGAGGTGGACTTGTGTGGGTGTCTGTATTGTGGACGATTTCTCAGTGTGGTTGATAATACCCGTAGTGGATTTCCGCCGCGGACACAGTATGTTGGCGGCCGTCGGCACGGCCGTCAGCGGAATTTACAGCCAGGGTTGTAATGAGGGCCATAATCCTGAAACTTTGTGGGCCCATGGCACACTCTCATACTTATCTTCCTATCATCCTTTATTTTTCCCCAAAAATCATCATCAATAGATTGTATGGATAACATAACATAATCTTGAAACTTTGTGGGTTTATGGCATACTCACGTACTTTTTTTCCTATCATCCTTTATTTTTTCAACAAAATCATCATCAAAAGATTGTTTAGGTGAACTATGACCCAGGTCCTCACACCGTCTTTCACACAGGGATCTAATGCTAGCCGTAAGGTACACTGCCATCTGTCAATTTCGCAGCATTTCTGCATAGCTCTTGAATTTGTTGAGAATCTCTAAACTTTGACATGCCTTTCCTAACCACTATGGGATCCTTTACTCTCACCCAATCGCCTACATGCAGATTCTCATTTTTACCTTGTATCCCACTCAACCTTTTTCTTCCCACAACATTTGAATTGTTTCTTGCCACCTGCCAAACTTCTCTTAAATCATTTCCTTCATGAAGCAATTTAATCATCCAAAACGGACATAATTCAGTCGCTGCAATTCTGCCCCTCATTAATTTAAAATGACTTTTACTAGTGGCAACATGAGGTGTAGTGTGATATGACCAAACAAGTTCCTTAATAGCTTGTCCCACAGGCATATTGATTCTGTGAGCAACCTGGACACACTCCACTAGCACACAATGAAATCGTTCCACAACACCATTGCTCTGTGGATGATACAATGGAGTTCTAATATGCTTAATGCCACATTGGCTCACAAATTGACACATTTCTGTTGACACAAATTGAACCCCATTATCAGTCAAAATCTGTTCTGGGAAACCCTCACAAATGAAAACTTCTTTCAAACATTTGATAACACTTTGGGTAGTCGGAAACCTTACAGGTAGTACTTCAACCCATCTCGAAAGATTGTCAACAATCACAATAAAATACCTCATATCAGGAGGTAACACATGATAAGGACCTAGGAAATCTACACCAATTTTCTGCCAAGCTCTAGCTGGCGATGGCACAAATGAATCCACCAAACCTTGTGTAACCAATACTTTGTCACTCATGCAACACCTAGTGCAACTCCTCACAAATTCCTCAATTTCTTTGTTCATTCTAGGCCACCAAAAATCAGATCTCAACTTCCTTTTGGTAATGGTTGTACCTAAATGACCAGAATGAGCCTTGACAACTAAGTCTTTCCTAAAGCACTCTGGAGAAATATGTTTTTCACCTCTAACCAGTTTGTCACCTTCAATGGATAACTCGTCAGGCACCTTCCAAAAAGGTTGCAACTCAGACGACAATTTTGTTCTCTTTAGGCCAACCAACTTTAACAAAATGCATTACTTCACACAAGAGTTTATCCTTCTGTAACAAATTAATCCAAATCTCCTCATCCAAGCTTTTGTCATACTCAGCAATAAATCAATTTCCGTTTCCCACTCTTGTTCATCATCTTCTCTGATGGGTAAACGAGAAAGACAATCTGCTCTACCATTCTTCCCACCAGCAATGTACTCATCTGAAAAATTAAATTCTAACAGTTTGGCTGAAAATCTGGCAATACGAGCTGTAGAGCGTTTAATTGTTTTTCCTGACAATATCTCTACCACAGGTCGATGATCAGTTTTTAAAACAAAATGCCTGCACCAAAGATATTGCTTAAACTTTTCTACATTCCACACACAAGCCAAGAGTTCTTTCTCAATTACGGAGTATTTTCGTTCCACCAATCGCAGAGTCCTTGACGCAAACCCAATAGTACTTTCATTACCTTCACTCGAAAGTTGCATTAAAACCACACCCAAACCATACTCACAGGCATCCATAGTTACTACTGTTTTTTTTTCTTCTGAAAAGAGTTGCAGAACAGGAGCTTTGACACTGTCCTGTTTAACCTGTTCAAATGCCTCATTGCACTCATCAGACCAACAAAATGTTTGTTTTTTCTTAAGAACAGATCTGAAACATTCAGTGGTTTTAGCAAAATCTTTCAAAAACTTTGCATAAAATTCACACAACCCCAGAAATGATAATAACTGTTCCTTGGCCTTTGGAGCAGGAGCCTCAAGGATACTTCTTACTAAACCTGGTTTAGGTTTAATACCTTGTTCGGATAAAACAAGGCCCAAATACTCAATCTCTCTAGTTTTGAATATCCATTTGTCCTTTCTTAGAATGATCCCTCCATCTTCCAATGTCTTCAAAACCTCTTCCAAGATTTTATCATGTGCAGTAACAGTATCAGAAAAGATTCAAATATCATCTTAAAACACTACTACATTGGGATTGTTAGGAAACATGTCAGACATCCATCTTTGGAAAACTGCGGCAGCTGAACCTAGACCAAATGGTAGTCTACAAAACTGGAACGTTCCATCAGGAGTCACAAAGGCTGTAAGATGTCTGGAATTGACGTCTAATTCCACCTGATAATATGCTGATTTTAGATCTAATTTCGTAAACCAACTAGATGAACCTACTTTTGTGATAAGATCATCAATCCTTGGCAATGGAAAACTGTCCACCCAGATCACCTCATTCAAACATCTTAAATCCACACACATTCTCAAATCCCCAGAACATTTTTTTGCTAAAACAATGGGAGTCAACCACAAGGTTGCCTCTACTTTCTCTATTATGCCTTGTTCACACGTCTCTCAACAAGTTGGACAAATCTGTTCTTATACTAAAGGGAACATTTCTTAATTTATGTTTAACCGGCACTGCCCCTTGTTTCAATTTAACCGTGTGTGTGAAATTGGTTATCTTTCCTAACGTGTCCTGAAATAATTTCCTAAATTTTCGTTGCCAAATATTCACAGTGTCTGAAACAGTTTTAACACAATTGGAATTGTGTTTTTTCAATAGACACAGGTTTTTCCCGTCCTGGTTTGATGATCAACTTAAAATCAGCTTGATGAATCTACCCCAAGATGTTAATTCCTTTTTTAGCCACATACACTTTGCCTTGAATAGTTTAATCATAGATGGATAATGAAGTACAAAAATAACCAATAAAATAATTTTTGTTTCTTTCAAAAGCCATTGTAACTTCATCAGGAGGAAGAAGAGTTTTTGTTGACCAAACCTCATCAAATTTTTCTTGTGATACAATCGTAATACGAGCTCCTGTGTCCACCAAAAGTTTACCTACAACTCCTTCTATTAATACATCAATATCAGGATCTACAACTAGCTTGTTAACCGTAGATGTGGTATCCTTGACTACTAATACAAACTCATTGTCCTCATGTTGTACCTTCTCCTTGTCTTCACTAAGCACACAACGAACATTATTCTTCTTAGCACTTTTACAAACTCGTGAAAAATGCCTGAGTTTGTTGCAATTCCTTCACTGTTGATTAATTGCAGGACAGTTCTTAAATGAAGACATATGAGTCGAAGAACCACACCTATAACACACAGGGGGTCATTCTGACCCCGGCGGTCAGAGACCGCCGGGGCCAGGGTCGGCGGGAGCACCGCCGACAGACCGGCGGTGCCCCGCAGGGCATTCTGACCGCGGCGGTTCGGCCGCGGTCAGATGCGGGAAACCGGTGGTCTCCATGGGGATTCTGACACCCCCTACCGCCATCCTGTTCCTGGCGGGTCTCCCGCCAGGAACAGGATGGCGGTAGGGGGTGCTGCGGGCCCCTGGGGGCCCCTGCAGTGCCCATGCCCATGGCATGGGCACTGCAGGGGCCCCCGTAAGAGGGCCCCACAAAGTATTTCAGTGTCTGCTATGCAGACACTGAACTACGCGACGGGTGCCACTGCACCCGTCGCACCTTCCCACTACGCCAGCTCAATTCTGAGCCGGCGTCCTCGTGGGAAGGTTGATTTGCCCTGGGCTGGCGGGCGGCCTTTTGGCGGCCGCCCGCCAGCCCAGGGCAAATCCCCAAATACCCTCAGCGGTCTTTCGACCGCGGAGCGGTATTTTGGTGGGGGAACTTTGGCGGGCGGCCTCCGCCGCCCGCCGAAGTTAGAATCACCCCCATAGTCTTTTGGTTGTACCTAGGTAATGAAGTGTTTCTAGAGGATGAAGTATTATCCTGTTTTTTCTCAACAGGCAAATGTTTCTTATTATGATTGCTCTGTACACTCGTCTCCGCACCTGAAATAGATGTGTTAGACTAAGAAAGTTCCAATTGTTTTGCATCCTCCAAAGAACATTCAATACTTTCTGCTATATCAGTAGCTTTGTCTAAAGATGGATCTTTACATGTAAGTAACTTCTCCTGAATTCTTTTGGAATAGCATCTTGCTACTAATTGATTACAAATAAGTTGAGAAGTAAAATTCTTAAATTCACACTTTGCAGCTAAAACCTTCAACGCTGTAATGAAGGCAACCACACTTTCATTAGGATTTTGTGACCTCGTAATGAACTTGTACCTGTGTCCTACAATATTCTTAGTTTTGGTAAAATGCTTGTCCAATTCTGCAACCGCCATTTCAAATTCATCCAGTTCTTCCTCCTCACCCAATTCATAGACTTGTAAAGGCTCGAAAATATTCTGACCTTCCACTCCCAAATAATAATACATGAGACTTTTTTTTCTTTCAGGCCTAAATTTGTGTCCATCGATAGCTCCTAGGAAAGCCTTAAAAGAAGGTAGCCATAACTTCCACTCCAGAGGAGGATCCCCAGGATCTTGCTAAAAAGGAGCAGGAGGCAACACATTCTGCATTTTTTTTTTTTAATCACTAAATGCTGAAAGAAATAATCCTCCTGTTTAAGTTATATACTTTAAAACACATATACAAATAAAACACTTTGCAAAATCCTACAGTACAATCAACCCCCCAAAAATATATATTATTATTATTATTTTTTTTTTATTCAAGGGAATGAAGAATAGGAATGAAGCAAAAATGCTATTCAGTCTTTCTGTTGTCACAAAGAAAGATGGCCGAAATATATAGAAAAAAAACTTGCAGTCCTTCCTCTACTTTTCTTGAAGTCCTTCTTCTACCTCGCTGACTGGAACACCTCTAACTGGCTACACAAACTGCAAACCCAGAGGAAGCAAAGTCCTGTGAGTGCCAAAAATCTCCTTTGTTTAACTTTTTTCTCCTTTTTGATGCATGCAGAAATATTCACCAAATCCAGTAAACGCGTTTCCCACAAAAGCTTCTTGTGCAATTGACGCGCATAGCACGCAGCACTTGACAAGCCTGACGCGCTAGTAAAGTTTGTCACAGCGCGCAGCGTTTGACAAGCCTGACACGCGCTGGTAAAGGTCGTCTCGAGCTACGGACATTTAAAAAATGTTTCTTATAGATGCGCGTTGTGCTGGTAAAATTCAACTCTGTGCCCCCTCACATAGATCACACTTACAGGAGCTTGACAGCATCAGTCAGTGCAGCGCCTCCGAAACCAAGAAAATCTAGCTTAGCTCTCAGACAGTTGGAAACACCTCCATGGGCAAATACGGCTAGTGGAATGCACCGCTTGCTTCACCCTCGTCGCCCCCCACCAGCGGTGGCAGCTGCTAAACCTTTACCAGAAAATGATAACAAACTAAGGGCCTCATTACAACCCTGGCAGTTGGTTAAAGCGGCGGTAATACTGCCAACAGGCCGGCGGAAAAAAAAATTGAATCACGACCATGGCAGAAACCGCCAACATAGACAGCCACTTTAACACTCCGACCGCAACGGCGGTACAAACAGCTTGGCGGTCACCGCCAACAGACAGGCGGAAGACAATGTACCGCCCACACTATTATGAGAGGCCAATCCACCACCTTTTCCGGGGCGGAACCAACGCGAACAAAAAAACGGCGGAAACAGGACTTGGAAGGGAAAACACTCACCTCTCCACAACCCACGAGGAACCAGGACGCCATGGAGCCAGAACTCCAAATACTCCCTGCGATGGTATTCCTGCTCCTCTATCAGGAGCAACAAAGACGGCGGTGACGACCACGGTGAGTACTGCACCTACAACACAGGGGAGGGGGAGGGGGAGGGAAAAGAGAGTGACAAACACAACCGCAACACGCAACACCCCCACCCTCACCCACTACAACATAAACACAAATACATGCTGCAACATCACATTTACACCACCCCACCCCCCTTCAAGAACGCAAGGACAAAAGGAAATGAGTTGTACGATTGTAATCATGAAAAAGCCAGTAGTCAAAACTCAAAATACAGTATATACAATTATGTACACCAACTACACAAGTCTATATAGTGCATCAATTATTGTCTGTGGACCACTGGGCCTAAAATGCATGGGCGAGGCCCACACTCGATACCAGACTTCAAACAGAGAGAACACTGCAGGGGCATCAGATCGAAAAGAAACAGGCACCTCAGGGGGAAGGGAAGGGGGGCACCTCAGCCGGATGGGTGCACGACGCCACTGCTCCACGAGGGGGCTCCATGCCCATTGATGTATCCTGGGGAGTGCAAAGCAACAGTCTCTCCAGTGGGTGGTTTGCCCACTGCTTTATCCTGGGGAGTGCAAAGCCACAGTTTCTCAAGTCTCTCCAGTGGGTGGTTTGCTCACTGCTTTATCCTGGGGAGTGCAAAGCCACAGTCTCTCAAGTCTCTCCAGGGAGTGGGTTGCCCACTGCTTTATCCAAAGCCACAGTCTCTCCGGTGGTTGCGTTTCTCCACTGGTTATGGAGGGGGCTTTGTGCCCAGAGTGCTTCATCCTGCCAAGGACAGAGGTAGTGGATGTGATACTCCACTTGTTCTGGAGGGGGCTTTGTGCCCAGAGTGCTTCATCCTGCCAAGGACAGAGGTAGTGGATGCCTTTCTCCACTGAAGGTGGTGCATCATGGAAGCTGCCCAGGCTCCTGACACTGACCACCAGGCACGGTCGACTGACCACTGGGGATGGCAGCCATGTCTGCGGTGGTGCCACTGGCTCAGGATGTCGTGGGCCGCTGGCAGTGCTTGCGGTGGTGTCAGTAGCGGCAGTGCTGGCGGCGACCTCTGTGTCATCGGTGCTGGCGGTGGACTCTGTGGCAGCAGTGCTGGCGGCGAACCCTGTGGCATCGGTGCTGGCGGCGGCCTCTGTGGCATTGGTGCTGGTGGCGGACTCTGTGGCAGCGGTGCTGGCGGCAGACTCTGTGGCAGCGGTGCTGGCGGCGGACTCTGTGGCAGCGGTGCTGGCGGCGGCCTCTGTGGCAGTGGTGCTGGCGGCGGCCTCTGTGGCATCGGTGCTGGCGGCGGCCTCTGTGGCGGCAGTGCTGGTGGCGGGCTCAGTGACTGCGGTGCTGGTGGCAGTGCAGGTGGCAGTATTCTCCGCCATACCGGTTGGCTTCGACATGGACAGAAGGTGTGACACTGGTCCCATAGTCGGTGCCACCATGCCCTCTCCTGACCTGCCCTTGATTTTCTGGCCCTTTGTGATGATATTAATTGTGTTTGACCAATGACTTTGTGTTTCACCACTGCGCATATTAGTTGTTCAATGTTCACCAGTAGCACATTGTATGTTTTATTCAGTTTAGCTGCCTATTGGCTTTAACTTGGAGTTAGCCATTACATTCTGTATTCAGTGTAGCCGCCTATTGGCTTTGACATGTGTAGCCGCCTATTGTCTGTGTTTTTCCAAGCTGTGTTTTTCCACAAGATGGACCAGGCTGTTTTCTTCACACCAGACCTTAGCTGATAAGAGCACGTAGATTTTGTATTTACCTCGCAATCAAGTCTGAGAGCGAGTGAGCTCAGGAGAATTGGCCGCTCTCCAAGGTTCTTTGGCTCTCACACTGAGTTTGCTTTTAAGGATGACTCTGGGCTACAGTAAGTTAGATTTGAATCTGCTTGACTTCAGACTGGAACTAGACGTCAATTGCCAGTCTCCCGTTTGTTTAGAGAATCTCTTTCTCGCAGTTGACCGGAGTCATCAACTTGCATACCCCAGAAAGATGAAGCTGAATATAGGGCCTACTTGCCAATACGGTGATGAATTTGGACTTTTATGCTTTGCTGTGCAGTTATGCTATAAATGTCTTCACCTATATTTGCTGTGTACATTTCAACTGAGAAGTTTTGATATATTTTGCTTTCATTGCTGCGACTACTTTTAAACGTGTGCTTCCAATCTACTAATTTCGTCTCTCAGGAACTTGTGGGTGGGGAATTAATAACAATAAATGTCTTCTTTAAACTCAGAAGTGCATTCCAGAGAGGTTCTGTAAGCTCGGATAGGAGATAAGAGGGAAAGCAGAACACCCTTCCCCACCTTGGATGGTGGCGCAGCTGTCTTGCCACCATCCCTTTTTGTTTTCCCTGAGCCCTTGGTGGCAGGTGTTTTCGCCTTCTCCCTCTGGGATGTGGGCAACTTTTTCTACTTTCGCAGATGGCGGAATGCCCTTGCCTCCCCTACGTGGCACACTGGCTGCCCTGATGCTTGGCGCACTCCAAAAGCCTGCTGTTGCTGGGACCACTGTGCATGGTGGTGTGGTGGCTGAGGTGCTGGGTTGGGACCTGGAAAGCCTGGCCCTAGGGGACGGACGGGGGGAGGTGTATGGAAGAGGTCAATGTTAGACAGGAAACGTTTTTAGACACACTGGGATGGGTAGATGGAGTGGGTTTGGGAGTGGAGGAATAGGTTGTGGTTGTAGGAGGTGTACGAATGCTGAATTTGGGTGAAGGTGCATGGGCTGGAGGCTGTTGTGAGGTGGAAGGCTGTGCCTGCATTTGTGTACTTTGGGAGGTGGGCTCACAGACACACTGGGAGAGGACACAGGATGTGTAAATGGTAGTGGGGTGTTGAGTGCACCTGAGCGGTGTGTAGTGATGGGTGTGCTGGTGATGGAGGCAGTGGCTGAGGATGTAGTGAATGCAGGTGTGAGTGGAGATGAGACAGGGAGGGAGGAGGATGACGCGGAGGAGGGGGACACAGTGGAGGCAGTGGATGTTGGTATGTCTGCATGGGAATGATGCTTGTGTGAGTGCCTGTGGGATGTGTGGTGCTTATGTTTGCCTGAGCCACCCTTGTGTGATGAGGTGTGTGCATGCTGGTCTGATGGTGTGCTTGGGATAGGCTGAGGTACAGGGGATTGGGTCTGGGTGGAGGAAGTTGGAGGGGGGAGGCTGGACACAGGGACAATGGCTGCCATCAGTGCTGAGGCCAGAGCCTGAAATGCTCTCTGTTGGGCTGCCTGGCCAGAAGGAATGCCCTCCAGGTATGCATTTGTTTGTTGCAAATGCCTCTCGACACCCTGGATGGCATTCACAATGGTAGATTGCCCAACAGTGAGGGATCTCAGGAGGTCAATAGCCTCCTCACTGAGGGCAGCAGGGCTGACTGTGGCAGGGCCTGAGGTGCCTGGGGTGAAGGAGATGCCCACACTCCTGGGTGAGCGGCCACGGGACACACGCTGAGGGGCTGCTGGGAGGGCAGTGCTGGTAGGGGGCATGGCGGCTGTACCTGTTGATGTGGGGGGCACAGAGGGGGCTGCCACCGCAAGGGAGCTCCCATCAGAGGAGGAGTCGCTGTCGCTGAAGTCACCTCCTGTCCCCGCCATGGAGCTCCCCTTGCCCTCCGTCCCACTGGTGGCTTCAGACTCCGTTGTCTCGCCCTCCAGGGCCAAGTGGGATGCAGCACCCTCCTGCTCAGGTGCCACTGCTCCTACGCCTGATGATGCTATTGCACACAAGAACAGGGAGACTAAAAAAAGGATGGGGGAAAGACAGAAGAAAGAGATGTTCAGTGCATGCCATACCACTACCGTTGGCGGACACTACAAACACAGCAGCCCTCTGCACTACGCCATGCACTAAGAGTTCCTAGAGTAATCACATGGCAATGGGGTACAAGGCCTATGCCTGATTGCTGCACACATGGAAGTCACAGGAGCCTGACTAGGTGTAGATGACTCTTATCACTGGTGGGGTTGCGGTACCACATAGCCTGCCTCACAAAGGGTCCTTGCTACAAAGCTCGCCCTGGCCTAGGGTAACCCACTGCCCACCTCCCCCACCCAGACACCTCGTAATGCGCGCAGAGTCAGATGGATGTGACAGTACTCACCCACTTGTGGCTGCTGTGATGCCCTCAAGGGCCCATCCAACTCCGGATACGCCACCCCCAGGATCCGGAACATCAGGGGGGTCATGGTGCGACAGGCACCCCTCCCACTTTGGGAGGCCATCCCCAGCTGGGTCTCCACCGTCTTCTTGCTCCAGCGGCGAATGTCCTCCCATCTTTTCTGGCAGTGGCTGCTCCGTCTGTGGTGGACCCCCAGGGTCCGGACGTCCTTGGCGATGGCACGCCAAATATCCTTCTTCTGGTGGGCGCTGACCTAGAGGAATAGTACAGGGGAAAAGGAAAAACTTTAACCGTCCAGACCGTCACAGTCATTGGCCCACGTTCCCACCCTTGCCCTGCCGCACATATACTCACCGTCCGCACATGCATGCCTCAGTCCCCCCCCATGTATCTACCATCCACACCACTCCAAACAGGCATTGCCCATGCAGCATGCTCACAGTGTACTCACCTGTTTGTCTGGAGGCCCGTAGAGTAGCGTGTACTGGGGGAGGACCCCATCTACTAACTTCTGCAACTCCTCCGAAGTGAAGGCAGGGGCCCTTTCCCCAGACACATGAGCCATCGTCGCTTCCATACTGAGGTCACAGCAGCACTTGCAGTGTAGGTCCTCTCCTGTCGAAGGTCAGATATCAAGTGAGTGAACAGACAGAAATTGGCAGTCACGTCCGCGGCGGTGCATACCGTCACCGCCGGCATACATTGTCATTGGCTCCTGGGACCCATAGGGTCCAATGTTAACCAATGCAGGATTGCGCTGCGGTTTTCGACCGCCTACCGCGACGATGTACAACGCCAGCGCAGTTACCTCATATCCCCTTGTCCCAACTTACAGGTCAGACAGCCGCCATTTCAGGGGGCTACATGGCACCTATCTAGGCTTTGCATACAAACAGTAACAGGCACATTGCGGATTTACAAATGTTTTCTAATGACATTTAGGTATACCTCAGTGTTGGCTGACTCTCTACTCACTGTTCTCCTCCATAGGGCACGTCCCCTGGGGCAGGTGGTGAGATGGCGGCATCCTCCCGTGTACAGCCCACTGGTGGACCTGTTGACAATGGAAGAGAGACACGTAATAGTCACCTACAGACTTGATCGTGCGACAATCCATGAACTGTGTACCCAGTTGGAGCCAGACCTGATGTCAGCAATCGGCCATCCCACAGGAATCCCCCCTCTAGTGCAGGTCCTGTCAGCACTCCATTTCCTGGCAAGTGGGTCTTTTCAAACAACAGTGGCCATTGCATCAGGGATGTCCCAGCCTATGTTCTCAAACGTGTTGTCCAGAGTGTTGTCTACTCTGCTGAAACACATGCGCAGCTACATCGTTTTCCCTCAGGTAGAGGATTTGCCAACAGTGAAAGGTGACTTCTATGCCCTGAGACATATTCCCAACATCATAGGTGCCATTGATGGGACACATGTGGCCTTAGTACCCCCGCAGGAGTGAACAGGTGTACAGAAACCGTAAGAGCTACCATTCAATGAATGTGCAGATGGTGTGTTTGGCCGACCAGTACATCTCCCATGTGAATGCCAAGTTTCCTGGCTCAGTGCATGACGCTTACATTCTGAGGAATAGCAGCATCCCTTATGTGATGGGGCAACCCCAGAGGCACCGTGTGTGGCTAATAGGTGAGGACAAGGACCCTATACCCTGTCAGTAGTTGTCTGGGTCTGGGGTTGTCCCTAAGGGTTAGTGTGTGTCTAACTGTTGTCCCTCGACATTTGCAGGTGACTCTGGTTACCCCAACCTGTCATGGCTACTGACCCCAGTGAGAAATCCCAGGACAAGGGCAGAGGAACGCTACAATGAGGCACATGGGTGAACTAGGAGAGTGATCGAAAGGACCTTCGGCCTCCTGAAGGCCAGGTTCTAGTGCCTCCATATGACAGGTGGTTCCCTCTACTATTCACCAAGGAAGGTGTACCAGATCATCGTGGCCTGCTGTATGCTGCACAACCTGGCATTGCGACGACAGGTGCCTTTTCTACAGGAGGATGGTCCAGAAGGAGGTCTTGTGGCAGCTGTGGAGCCTGTGGACAGTGAAGAAGAGGAGGCAGAAGAAGAGGATATTGACAACAGAAACAACGTTATCCAGCAATACTTCCAGTGAGACACAGGTAAGAAGATGTCACTGCCTCACACCTCTCATACAATTGTTAGAACTATCATATGTCTGTCACTTTCACCCAGTGTATGGACCTTGACTTGTCACCTTGCCTTTCCATTTCAGAGATGTGGGTCCCACTGTGTGACCTCTGCTATATTATCTCATGGACTAGAGCTGTGTTACATCGGTATGTTGACAATAGAATCGCCATTGCTATATCCCATAGTTATTGCAAATACACATTTGTGAAAGCACAGACTGACTCCAGCTTGTTTTGTGATTCAAGGGTGTTTCTTTTAGTGCAAAATAGTGGAGGAGGTTGTAAAATGGGCAGGGGTGATGGTGGAGGATTTTCCATGGCAGAGTCCAGTCTATTTGTTTCACAAGTGAATTGTCCAAAGGGGCATAGGAAGGGGAGCTAGGGCAGTTGATGGATGGACAGGGTGACGAAGTAGGACAGAGGGATGACATTCAGGGGGGTCTCATTTCCTGGTGGTGGTCTTGGCATTGTTCTCTTTGTCCTGGATCTCAGGGACCGTTTGCGGGGTGGTTCTCCTTCTGCAGGGGGTGGGGTGCTGGTGTTGTGGTCCTGTGGCGGTGCCTCCTGTCCACTAGCGCCAGGGGAGGTGGTTGGCTGTTAATCTTCCAGGCTAGTGTCAGGGGCTCCTTGTGGTGCCACAGTGTCCCTCCTGGTGTTGACAAGGTCCTTCAGCACCCCTACAATGGTGACCAGGGTGGTGTTGATGGACTTAAGTTCCTCCCTGATCCCCAAATACTGTTCCTCCTGCAGCCGCTGGGTCTCCTGAAACTTGGCCAGTACCGTTGCCATCATCTCCTGGGAATGGTGTTACGCTCCCATGATGTTGGAGAGGGCCCCGTGGAGAGTGGGTTCCCTGGGCCTGTCCTCCCCCTGTCGCACAGCAGTCCTCCCAGTTCCCCTGTTATCCTGTGCCTCAGTCCCCTGAACCGTGTGCCCACTGCCACTGCCCCCAGGTCCCTGATTTTCTTGGGTTGGTGGGTTTGCCTGGGTTCCCTGTAGTGGTGGACACACTGCTGCTTGACGTGTCCTGGGGACAGAGGTATGGACCCGCTGGGTGGGTTCTGTGCTGGTGTTTCCTGAGGGGGGAGGCTCTGTGGTGGCTTGTGCCAGTGTGAGGGGAACCGACGTGTCCCGAGGTCCCAGATAGGCCGGGCTGGTCATCTTGACCCAGGTGGACAGAGCTGCTGTCATCACTGTGGGCCTCTTCTGTGGGGGGGAGTGGACATATCTGGAACCTCCTGTCCGGTGACGTAGGGTAGGGGTCTTGCAGGGGTGTAAAGGCATGATTATTGCATCTGAGTGTGCCATTGTGTGCAATGGGTGGGTGACCCTGTACTCCAGTGCTTGCATTTTTGTGTAGGACCTTGTGTGATAATTGGTTTGGGGATCTGTGTGGGTACCTGTAGTGGACATGCTTTGGTGATGGGTGTCCATGCTTTGGTGTTGCATGCAGGGCTTGGTGTTGGGATGTGTGGGTTGTGATAGTGGTACATTTGTGAGGTGTTGGAGTGATGGGGGTGAGGGTGGGGTATGTGATAGCATGCAGGTAGGGTGGGGGATGTAATAGTTAAGATTTGACTTACCAGAGTCCATTCCTCCTGCTACTCCTGCGAGGCCCTCAGGATGCAGTATAGCCAAGACCTGCTCCTCCCATGTTGTTAGTTGTGGGGGAGGAGGTGGGGGTCCGCCGCCAGTCCTCTGAACTGCAATCTGGTGTCTTGAGACCACGGAACGCACCTTCCCCCATAGGTCGTTCCACCTCTTCCTGATGTCATCCCTAGTTCTTGGATGCTGTCCCACTGCATTGACCCTGTCTACGATTCTGCGCCATAGCTCCATCTTCCTAGCTATGGAGGTGTGCTGCACCTGTGATCCGAATAGCTGTGGCTCTGCCCGGACGATTTCCTCCACCATGACCCTGAGCTCCTCCTCAGAGAACTTGGGTTGTCTTTGCGGTGCCATGGTGTGGTGTGGGTAATGTATGAGGTGGTGTGTGTTGTAATGTGTGAGGGGATGTGTTTGTGTGTGTTGTCTGAGGTGCATGGATGTTGTGTGAGTGATGGTGTTGTGTGCCTGTGGATGCTAGTATTGTTGATGGTGGTGTCTCTCTCTGGGCTTCTTTCTCAATTTTTGGCGTAGGGGTTTGTGGGTGATGTGGGTGTGTGTTTTATATTGTATTGAGTGTGTGGGAGTGGTGTGTGTATGTGTATCAGGTATGTGTATTTGGAATTGTCCAATGTGGTTGTGTTTTGTAAATCTGTGTGTATTTTGAGCGCAGGGGTGTGTTCCGCCAATGGAATACCGCGGTTGAAAGACCGCCGCTTGGATTCGTGGGTCATGATAGTATGGGCGTATTCCTGTTGGCGTGATGGTGTCGGTTTTGTTATCGCCAGTTTATCACTGACCTTTGGTTTGGCAGACTTGTGTGGTTGTCTGGATTTTGGTGGATTCCGTGCTGTGGGTCATAATAGCTGTGGCAGAATTCTGCCGCTGCAGTGGTGTGTTGGCGGTCTTCTGCACACCGGTAAGCGGGATTTACCGCCAATGTTGCAATGAGGGCCTAAGTTTACTATTGTTTTCTGGTAAAGGGGCAGGACCATGGGGTGAAGAGCATCGAAGGGGAGTGCCCAGCACTTCCCCTC
Organism: Pleurodeles waltl; assembly: GCF_031143425.1. NCBI lineage: Eukaryota > Metazoa > Chordata > Amphibia > Caudata > Salamandridae > Pleurodeles > Pleurodeles waltl. The sequence goes on from NC_090449.1 coordinate 881,049,026, forward strand.
AGAGCGCGTGTGTGTGGCCAGCTGTCTCGGGCTGGTCAAACACACATGCGCAGTAGGGTCTCTCCAGCCCAGCAACACAGTTGCCAGGCTGGAGAAAGCCTGCACAGGTTCCCAGTCTGCCTGGGGGTGACCTGGCTGGGCGCTCCCAACCAATCCTAACGCTGCTTGAGCAGCGTCAGGATTGGCCGCAGTGCAGGTTGGCAGCCTGTGCCTGCCTGCAACAACAGAGGAGAGGAGAGGAGCATCACAGCTGCGAGGGAAGGTAAGTGCTTTAAAAAAATTTTTTTATTAATATTTATTTCCCCCTCCCTCCTTCCTCACCGCCCCGCCCCTTCCATACGCCACAAGCAGCTACTGGTTGCTTGTGTTCCTGCCCAAAGGTTACTTGGACAAGCAGTTTGGGATTGCCTGTTCCTTTTGGAGAAGGAGCAAGGCATGTTTACATATGGCTGGTACCTGTTTGAGGTGGCATGTTGTGCAAAAAAGTACTAGAGTGCATTGTGATCCAGAGTAATTAACAGTGCCTGAGAATAATTCATCAAATCTACCCAAACCGTTTTAATTCTCCTCACTGAAGTATCCCGAGACAAGGTATGAACACTAAGTCCAATAGGCAGTGCCTCTTCGCTTCTAGGTTTGCTGACAATTCTACATACAGGGCAGGAATATTCAATGTGCAGGTAACAGGATGTCAATTGCATATTTTCTTTTTAACAATTCAGTTTTCTGATTTACCAGCCATGGAAGTGATTACGGAGACTGTGGCCCTCATTTCGACCTCAATGATCTTTTTTAAAGACCGCCGAGGTACCGCCGTGCCGAAGACCGCCAGTGCAGGCGGTTTTCCGCTCAGCGTATTATGACTGCTGGCAGCCCTCCGTCCTTTTTCGGACGGAGAGCCGCCAGCAGCCATACTGGCGGTCGGCAGGGAAATTGAGGCTGCTCCACTTCCACCGCCCCGTCATCAGAACACCGCCCACCGAATCACGTCCCATGATTCGGTGTTGCAGTGTTCTGATGACGGGGTTCTGGCGGCGGAGTGTATGTGTGCGTGTAGGGGTGTGTGTATGTGCATGTTGGGGGTGGGGTGGGGAGGGGGTCCTGCCACACTGGGGGGTGGCAGGGGGTGTGCGGATGTGGGGGAAGCACTCGGGGGGGAGAGACCCCTATCTGTGCCAGGGAAGGAATTCTGATAGTGCCTACCGCCATGGATTTCGTGGTGGTTCCAAACCACTCGAAATCCATGGCGGTATCCAGGGTCCTGATACCGCCGGCTGTCTGGTGACGGCCACCGGGCTGGAGACCGAAGTCTCTAGCCCAGCGGTCGTCACCGCCCTGGCGGTCAGAGTGGAGAAGTGGCGGATGACCATGGCAGTAACCGCCATGGTCATAATTCAATTTTTTTTCTGCGGCCTGTTGGCGGTATTACCGCCACTTCTCCCCGTCTACCAGGGTCATAATGAGGGTCTGTGTACTGTAATGCATTTGTCCAAGGAAGCTAGTATTCTTCTTTTCAAAATTTCAAAAGGTTCTTTAGACCCATTCTATGTTTGTGAAATGATCATAAAACGGTAGTTGTGCCCTATTTTAGCACTAACAGCAATTAAAAAAATAAGCAGAAATTGTGATTTATGCAGTTGTGTTCTCATCTAAACAATATTTTAATGGGTTAACGACACACACAAAAAAAGAAGAAAAAAAACGCGGCCATAGTAGTACATGAAAATGTCTCAGTGACATATATCTAGAAAAGGTTGGCTTTTATGAGTGCACTATCCCTATGATCACAGCATGGCAAAAGTGGGTGAAATATTAATTGGTGTGAACTTTTAAAGAGAATGCAGTCACCTTTTAAGAGGTTTGAAGCACCCTTGTGCTGAAGGAAATGAGGAGAACACATCATCCAGGAAAAATGTGGAATCAGGTAATGTGTGCATGTATGTGTGTATGCAAGTATGTATGTATGTGTGTGTATGCAAGTATTTATGTATATGTATGTGTGTATGCAAGTATCTATGTATGTGTGTGTGTGCAAGTATGTATGTATGTGTGTATGCAAATCTGTATGTATGTATGCAAGTCTGTATGTATGTATGCATGTATGTATGCAAGTATGTATGTATGCCTGTACGTAAGTTTTATGTATGTATGGAGTTTCTAGAACTCGACTCGGAGTCATAATTTTCACCAAGAATTCTTGTACATCAACATTTCAAATCTTGACCAAAGAGTGATGCTAAAGAAACTAAAAAAAAATTTAAAGAAAGGATGAGCTGAAAAAGAAAAAATGGAACTTGATATAAATCAAAACAAACCTATTAGAAGGAGAAAGCTGCAGTTAAAGAGTTTGATTGAGACATGAAAAAAACATTTGTTCTGTCCTGAAAGTGAAGTGCATAAATATGGAACTTCACAAAGGAGCAAAATTGTGAACTTTGTGAAATTCCACCACCAGAGTTTAAACTTCAGGCCACCATGTGATAGCCTCCATATTATCATTCAGCACAGTTTACCAAGAAAAGTGCAGTGAAAGTGGAAGTCTACTTACTTTTGACAGCGCCGGGGAGCAGGAGGTTCAGTTAATAAGGATTTTGTAGCAGGAATGCCACTCCCCAAGTGAACAGAAGCCAGAATCCCAAAGATCACATCCCCTTCCTTAGAATAAGACTCCATGGTGGTCATTACAACCCTGGCGGTCAGTGTTAAAGCGGCAGTAAGACCGCCAACAGGCCGGCGAAAAAAAAAATGGAATTACGACGTGGCGGAAACCGCCAACAAAGACAGCCACTTTAACACTCCGACCGCCACGGCGGTACAAACAAACAGCGCAGCGGTCACCGCCAACAGACTGGCGGAGGACAGTGTACCGCCCACAGTATCACAACCTACCAATCCACCACCTTTTCCGGGGTGGATTCACCGCGAACAAAAACACGTCGGATACTGGACTTCGAAGGGAAAACGCTCACCTCTACACACCCCACGAGGAAGCAGGACGCCATGGAACCAGAGCTTCACATTTTCCCAGCCTTTATCTTCTTGCTCCTCTACCAGGAGCACGAACGCCGGTGGCGAAGACCACGGTGAGTACTGCACCTACGACACAGGGGAGGGGGGAAGAAAAAACAGGGACACACAAACGCAACACACACCACCCCCACCCTCACCCACTACAACACACACACAAGTACATGTTGATACATTACAGTTGCACCCCCCAACCCCCCGGAACAATGCAAAGGCAAAAGGAAATTATTGTAACCATTGTAATCTATTAAAATCCAGTACGCAATAATATATATACACTATTAACAAATATATACACCAAGAATACAAGTCCAGTTATTGCTCCATTTAAGTCCGTGGAACACTAGGCCCACTCTGCATGGTCGAGGCCTACACAAGGTACCCGAACATGACAGAGAGAACACTGCAGGGGCATCAGATAGAAATAAAACAGGCACCTCAGGGGGAAGGGAAAGGGGGGGCACCTGAGCCGGTTGAGTGCACGATGCCAAATCCACGAGGGGGCCACATGCCCACTGTTCAATCCTGGGGAGTGCAAAGCCACAGTCTCTCGAGTCTCTACAGTGGGTGGTTTGCCCACTGTTCAATGCTGGGGAGTGCAAAGCCACAGTCTCTCAAGTCTCTACAGTGGGTGGTTTGCCCACTGTTCAATCCTGGGGAGTGCAAAGCCACAGTCTCTTAAGTGGATAACAGTCTCCACTGGTTCTGGAGGGGGCTTTGTGCCCAGGGTGCTTCATCCTGCAAAGGACTGAGGTAGTGGATGCTTTTCTCCACTGGTTCTGGAGGGGGCCTTGTTCCCAGAGTGCTTCATCCTGCCAAGGACTGAGGTAGTGGATGCTTTTCCCCACTGGTTCTGGAGGGGGCTTGGTGCCCAGAGTGCTTCATCCTGCCAAGGACTGAGGTAGTGGATGTTTTTCTCCACTGGTTCTGGAGGGGGCTTTGTGCCCAGAGTGCTTCATCCTGCCAAGGACTGAGGTAGTGGATGCTTTTCTCCACTGGTTCTAGAGGGGGCTTGGTGCCCAGAGTGCTTCATCCTGCTCGTGGCGGACTCAGTAGCGTCAGTGCTCTTGGCGCTCATGGGCCAGCGGTGCTTGTGGCGGCGGCGGTGTCCTTGGCAGCGGTGCTTGTGGCAGCGGTGTCCTGTTCAGCGGTGCTTGTGGCGGCGGTGTCCTTTGCAGCGGTGCTTGTGGCGGCGGTGTCCTTTGCAGTGGTGCTTGTGGCGGCGGTGTCCTGTTCAGTGGTGCTTGTGGCGGCGGTGTCCTTTGCAGCAGTGCTTGTGGCGGCGGTGTCCTGTTCAGTGGTGCTTGTGGTGGCGGTGTCCTGTTCAGCTGTGCTTCTGCTGGCAGTGTCCTTTGCAGCGACTCAGCTGCTGGCAGTCCTGTCTGGGCCTGCGGGGCTGCTGCTGGCGGTCGCCTTCTGGCCAGCGGGGCTGATGCTGGCGGTCCTGTCTGGGCCAGCGGGGCTGGTGCTGGCGGTCCTGTCTGGGCTAGCGGGGCTGCTGCTGGCAGTCGCCTCCTGGCCAGCGGGGCTGGTGCCAGCGGTCCTGTCTGGGCCAGCGGGGCTGGTGCTGGCAGTCCTGTCTGGGCCTGCGGGGCTGGTGCTGGCAGTTCTGTCTGGGCCTGCGGGGCTGGTGCTGGCGGTCCTGTCTGGGCCAGCGGAGCTGGTGCTGGCGGTCCTGTCTGGGCCAGCGGGGCTGATGGCTGTCGCCTCCTGGGCAGCGGGGCTGATGGCGGTCGCCTCTTGGGCAGCGGGGCTGATGGCGGTCGCCTCCTGGGCAGCGGGGCTGATGGCGGTCGCCTCCAGGGCAGCGGGGCTGATGGCTGTCTTCTCTGCCATGCCGATCTTCCCAGACTTGCCGGGAAGGTGTCGCAGCTGACTCCACACTCCCACCTGTACCCCTGGGAGCGGCTTTGGTGGCTGGTGTCTTCCCCCTCTCCCACCGGGCACTGGCCAACTTTTGATGCTTGACAGGTGGGGAACAGTCCGTGCTGTGGCTCCTTGCCACACTGGCTGCCCTGCTGCCTGGTGCACTCCAGAATCCGGTGACTACTGGCACCACTGATCCTGCCGATGTGGCTGAGGTGCTAGGTTGGGACCTGGAGAGTCGGGCCCTAGGAGACTGATGGGGTGGGGGTGGTGAGGGAAAGAGGTCAAGGGTGGACAGGAAAAGTTTCTTAGGAACACTGGGGCGGGTAGATGGAGGGGGTTTGGGAGTGGAGGAAGAGGTTGTGGCTGTAGGAGGTGTACGTTTGGTGACTTTGGGTAGGGGTGCATGGTCTGGATGCTGTCGTGAGGTGGATGGCTGTTGGGTGGGTGTGTGCCTGCGTTTTTGTACCTTGGGAGGTGGCGTCACAGACACACTGGGAGAGGACACAGGGGATGTGTGAATGGTAGTGGGGGTGGTGACTGCACGTGAGCTGGGTGTGCTGGTGTGTGTGCTGGTGATGGAAGTAGTGGCTGTAGATGTAGTGCATGCAGGTGTGAGTGGAGACGAGACTGGGAGGGAGGAGGGAGACGAGGAGTGGGACACAGTGGAGGCAGTGGATGTTGCTATGTCTGCATGTGTGTGATGTTTGCGTGAATGCCTGTGGGATGTGTGGTGCTTATGTTTGCCTGAGCTTCCTTTGTGTGTTGGGGTGTGTGCATGCTGGTCTGATGGTGTGCTTGGTGTAGGCTGAGGTACAGGGGTGTGGGTCTGGGTGGAGGAAGTTGGAGGGGGGAGGCTAGAGAAAGGGACAATGGCTGCCATCAGTGCTGAGGCTAGAGTCTGAAAAGCTTGCTGAAGGGCTGCCTGACCAGAATGAATGCCCTCCATGAATGCATTGGTTTGCTCCAACTGCCTCTCTACACCCTGGATGGGATTCATAATGGTAGACCCGCGAACAGTGAGGGACCTGAGGAGGTCAATGGCCTCCTCATTGAGGGCAGCAGGGGTGACTGGGGCAGGGCCTGAGGTGCCTGGGGCGAAGGAGATGCCCACCCTCCTGGGTGAGCGGACACGGGGCAAAGGCTAAGGGGCTGCTGGGAGGGCAGTGCTGGAAGGGGGGGTGGTGGCTGTACCTGTAGATGGGGGGGCCCAGATGTGCCCGCCACCACAAGGGAGCTCCCATCAGAGGACGAGTCTGTGTCACTGGTGTCAGCTCCTGTCCCCGCCGTGGAGCTTCCCTCACCCTCCATCCCACTGGTGAAATCAGAATCCGTAGTGTCGCCTTCCAGGCCCATGTGGGATGCAGCTCCCTCCTGCTCCGGTGCCACTGCTCCTCCACCTGATGATGCTAATGCACACAAGAACAGGGAGACCACAAAAAGGGAGGGGGAACGACAGAAGAAAGACATGTTGAGTGCATGCATTACCACTACCGTTGGCGGACACGACAGACACAGAAGCCCCCTGCACTACGCTGCGCACTTGGGGTCCACTATGCAATCCCTGGGACATGGCCTACAAGGCTATGGCCGACATCTGCACACATGGATGTCACAGGAGCCTGACTAGGTGTAGTTGGCACTGCACCCAGGTGGGGTGGGGTGCCACAGGGCCTGCCTGAAAAGGGGACCCAACTAGCACACTCGCCCTGGCCTAGGGGAACCCACAGCCCACCTCCCTCACCCAGACACCTCCACTGTGCGCTGAATCAGCAGAATGAGAGTGTACTCACCCCCTTGTTGCTGCTGTGATGCCCTCAAGCGCCCATCCAACTCCGGGTACGCCACCGCCAGGATCCTGAACATCAGGGGGGGGTCATGGTGCGACGGGCACCCCTCCCACGCTGGGAGGCCATCCCCAGCTGGGCCTCCACCGTCTTCTTGCGCCAGTGGCGAATGTCCTCCCATCTCTTACGGCAGTGGGTGCTCCTTCTGTGATAGACCCCCAGGGTCCGGACGTCCTTGGCAATGGCACGCCAAATATCCTTCTTCTGGTGGGCGCTGACCTACAGGAATTGTACAGGGGAAAAAGAGAAGTTATTACCAACTGCACTGTCACAGTCATTGGCCCGCATCCCTACCCTTGCCATGTGGCACATGCACTCACCGTCGTTTCATGCACGCCTCATCCCCCCCTATCTTTCATCCACCCCACTCCACACAGGCATAGCCCATACAGCATGCTCCCAGTGTACTTACCTGTTTGTCTGGAGGACCGTAGAGTAGCGTGTACTGGGGGAGGACCCCATCCACGAGTTTCTCCAACTCCTCCGATGTGAAGGCAGGAGCCCTTTCCCCAGACGCATGAGCCATTTTCTCTTCCAGACTGAGGTCACAGCAGCACTTGCAGTGTAGGTCCTCTCCTGTTGAAGATCAGGTATCGAGTGATTGAACAGATAGAAAATGGCGGTCAGGTCCGTGGCGATGCGTACTGTCACCGCCGGCGTACATCGTCATTGGCTCCTGGGTGATCCATAGGGTCCAATGTTAGCCAATGCAGAATTGCGCTGCGGTCTTCGACCGCCTACCGCGACTGTGTACAACGCCAGCGCAGTTACCTCATATCCCATTGTACCACTTTACAGGTCAGGCAGCCGCCATTTCAGGGGCCCACATGGCTCTATTTTTAACTGTGTCACACATACCTAGGCCTTGCCTCAACACCCATACATGCTAATTTCGGATTATGAATCGTGTTCTATGTAAGCTGTGTGTACGTACCTCTGAGTTGGTTGACTCTGTGCTCGCTGTTGTCCTTCATAGGCACCATCCGCTGGGACATGTGAGGAGATGGCGGCATCCTCCGGTGTACAGACCGCTGGTGGACCTGTCGACAATGGAGGAAAGACATGAAATCATCACCTACAGGCTTGATCGTGCACAATCCTGGAACTGTGTGCCCAGTTGGAGCCAGACCTGATGTCAGCTATCCGCCATCCCACAGTAATCCCCCCTAAAGTGCAGGTGCTGTCAGTACTCAATTTCCTTGCAAGTGGGTCTTTTTAAACTACAGTGGTCATAGCATCAGGGATGTCCCAGCCTATGTTTTCCAACGTGTTGTCCAGAGTGTTATCTGCCCTGCTGAAACACATGTGCAGCTACATCGTTTTCCCTCAGGTGGAGGATTTGCCTACAGTGAAAGGTGACTTCTATGCCCTGGGACATATCCCCAACATCATAGGTGCCATTGATGGGACACATGTGGCCTTGGTCCCCCCCGCAGGAGTGAACAGGTGTACAGAAACCGGAAGAGTTATCATTCGATGAATGTGCAGATGGTGTGCTTGGCAGACCAGTACATCTCCCATGTGAATGCCAAATTCCCTGGCTCAGTCCATGACGCGTACATCCTGTGGAATAGCAGCATCCCTTATGTGATGGGCAACTCCAGAGGCACCGTGTGTGGCTATTAGGTGAGCACCTGGAACCAAATCAGTGGGAATAGTTGTCTGGGTCTGGGGATATCCCTACAGGTTAGTGTGGGTCTAACAGTTGTCCCTCGCCTTTTTCAGGTGAAACTGGTTACCTCAACCTGTCATGGCTACTGACCCCAGTGAGAACTCCAAGGACAAGGGCAGAGGAACGGTACAATGAGGCCCATGGGCGAACTAGGAGGATTATAGAGAGGACCTTCGACCTCCTGAAGGCCAGGTTCAGGTGCCTCCATATGACAGGTGGTTCCCTATTCTACTCACCAAAGAAGGTATGCCAGATCATCGTGGCCTGCTGTATGCTTAACAACTTAGCTTTGCGACGACAGGTGCCTTTTCTGCAGGAGGATGGTCCAGATGGAGGTTTTGTGGCAGCTGTGGAGCCTGTGGACAGTGAAGACGAGGAAGCAGAAGAAGAGGACATCGACAACAGGAACTCGGTTATCCTGCAATACATCCAGTGAGACACAGGTAAGAAGACAAACCTGCCTACTACATGTAATTTAACACTACTGCCTCTCTACTGTCTGTCCCTTTCACCCAGTGTATGGTCACTGAGTTTTCACTTTCCCTTACGATTTCACAGATGTGGATCCCACTGTGTGACATCTGCTTTGTTTCCTCATGGACTACAGCTGTGTAACATAGGTATGTTGACATTACATTTGAAAGAGCATTTTGTCACTGTAATTGCTAATACACTATTTCGAAATCACAGACAGACTCCAGATTGTTTTGTGCTTTAAGGGTGTTTATTTTAGTGCTCAATATTGGAGAATGCTGTAAAATGGTGAGGGGTGATGGTGGAGGAATGTCCATGGCAGAGTCCAGTCTATTTGTTTCACAGGTGCGTTGTCCAAAGGGGCATAGGAAGTGGAGCTGGGGCAGTTTGAGGATGGACAGGGTGACAAGGTGGGACAAAGGATGACATTCAGGGTCGTCTCATTTCTTGGCGGGGGTCTTGGCATCGTTCTCTGTCTTTGTACTGGATCTCAGGGACCATTTGCGGGGTGGTCCTCCATCTGCAGGGGGTGGAGTGCTGGTGTGGTGGTCCTGTGGAGGTGCCTCCTGTCCACTAGCACCGGCAGAGGTGGTGGGCAGTTCATCGTCCAGGCTAGTGTCAGGGCCCCCTTGTTGTGCCACTGTGTCCCTCCTGGTGTTGAGGACTTCCTTCAGCACCCCTACGATGGTGCCCAGGGTGAAATTGATGGATCTGAGTTACTCCCTGAAGCCCAAATACTGTTCCTCCTGCAGCCGCTGGGTCTCCTGAAACTTGGCCAGTACCGTTGCCATAGTCTCCTGGTAATGATGGTATGCTCCCATGATGTTGGAGAGGGGCCCGTGTAGAGTTGGTTCCCTGGGCCTGTCCTCCCCCTGTCGCACAGCAGCCCTCCCAGTTCCCCTGTGTTCCTGGGCCTCTGTCCCCTGAACGGTGTGCCCACTACCACTGCCCCCCGGTCCCTATTGTTGTTGGGGTGGTTGGTTAGCCTGGGTTCCCTGTAGTGGTGGACACACTGCTGATTGACGTGTCCTGTGGACAGAGGTATGGGCCCGCTGGGTGGGTGCTGTGCTGGTGTTTCCAGAGGGGGGAAGCTCTGTGGTGGCCTGTGCCAGTGTGAGGGGAACCAACTGTCCCGAGGTCCCAGATGGGCCGGGCTGGTCATCTAGATCCAGTTGGACAGAGCTGCTGTCATCACTGTGGGCCTCTTCTGTTGGTGGTGTGGACATGTGTGGACCATCCTGTGCAGTGACGTTGGGTAGGGGTCCTGCAGGGGTGTAACAGCATGATTATTGCATCTGTGTGTACCATAGTGTGCAATGGGTGGGTAACTGTGTACCCCAGTGCTTGCATTCCTGTGTGGGACCTTGTGTGATGATGGTTTAGGGGGGTGTATGGGTATGTGCCGTGGCCATGCATTGGTGATGGGTGTCCATGCTTTGGTGTTGCATGCTGGGCTTGGTGTTGGGATGTGTGGTTTGTGATAGTGGGACATGTGTGAGGAGTTGGAGTGATGGGGGTGAAGGCCAGGGTGGTGGTATGTGATAGCATGCAGGTAGGGTGGGGGGTAAGGTAGTTAAGGTTTGACTTACCAGAGTCAATTCCTCGAGCTACTCTTTCGAGGCCCTCAGGATGCAGAATCACCAAGACCTGCTCCTCCCATGTTGTTAGTTGTGGGGGAGGAGTTGGGGGTCCGCCGCCAGTCCTCTGTACCGCGATGTGGTGTCTGGATACCACGGAACGAACCTTCCCCCATAGGCCGTTCCACCTCTTCCTGATGTCATCCCTATTTCTTGGGTGCTGTCCCACTGCGTTGACCCTGTCCACTATTCTGCGCCATAGCTCCATCTTCCTAGCAATGGAGGTGTGCTGCACCTGTGATCCGAATAGCTGTGGCTCTACCCAGATGATTTCCTCCACCATGACCCTGAGCTCCTCCTCAGAGAACCTGGGGTGTCTTTGCCGTGCCATGGGGTGGTGTGGGTGATGTGTGGGGAAAGTGTGTTGTGATATGTGGGGTGATATTTAGTGGTATGTTGTATGGGGTGCGTGGATGTTATGTGGGTGATGGTGTTGTGTGCCTGTGGATGCTTGTTTGAATATTGTGGTGTCTCTCTCTGGCCTTCTTTCGGGATTTTAGTCATAGGGGTTTGTGGGTGATGTGGGTGTGTGTTTTATTTTGTATTGGGTGTGTGGGAGTGGTGTGTGTATGTGTATCAGGTGTGTGTATTTGGAATTGTCTAATGTGGCTGTGTTTTGTAAATGTGTGTGTATTTTGAGCGCGTCGGTGTGTACAGCCAATGGAATACCGCGATTGAAAGACCGCCGGGTGGATTCGTGGGTCGTGATAGTGTGGGCTTATTCCTGTTGACGTGACGGTGGAGGTTTTGTTTTCGCCAGTTTATCACTGACCTTTGGTGTGACGGACTTGTGTGGGTGTCTGGATTTTGGCGGATTCCATGCTGTGGGTCATAATGACCGTGGCAGAATTCCGTGGCCGCGGTGGTGTGTTGGCAGTTTTCTGTAAGGCGGTAAGTGGCTTTTACCGCCAATGTTGTAATGACCCCCCATGTTTGGTGTGAAGAGTCCACAGCGAGTCGACTGGTCTATGGCTGCAGCAGCAGGTATAGCTTTCCACAGGTACATTATGACTAACGGAGGCGCTGCCCCTGCAAGCAACCCAACCAGTTTTGGCCTATTTGAGACACATTACTGGGGTGCAGATTGAGTCCTGCGGCACACAGAGCATTAGGCACTTATGGAGCAAGGCACATTTCGAGGTGATAGGCGGTAACACGTTAGACCAACTTCCAAAAGATGATCTAATGAATTTGAATAAGAAGGAAAAACAGCTTTCACACGAAGGGACACAGAGGGGGTCATTCTGACCCTGGCGGTAATTACCGCCATGGCGGAGGTCGGCGGTAGCACCGCCAACAGGCTGGCGGTGCACCGCTGGGCATTCTGACCGCGGCGGTTCAGCCGCGGCCAGAAACGGAAAGTCGGCGGTGTACCGCCGACTTCCCGCTGCCCTTGAGAATCCTCCATGGCGGCGGAGCGCGCTCCGCCGCCATGGGGATTCTGACACCCCCTACCGCCATCCGGTTCCTGGCGGTTCTCCCGCCAGGAACAGGATGGCGGTAGGGGGTGCTGCGGGACCCCTGGGGGCCCCTGCAGTGCCCATGCCAATGGCATGGGCACTGCAGGGGCCCCCGTAAGAGGGCCCCACGAAGAATTTCAGTGTCTGCTTTGCAGGCACTGAAATTCGCAACGGGTGCAACTGCACCCGTCGCACCTTCCCACTCTGCCGGCACCATTCTGAGCCGGCGTCCTCGTGGGAAGGGTGTTTCCCGCTGGGCTGGCGGGCGGACTTTCGGCGGTCGCCCGCCGGCCCAGTGGGAAAGCCAGAATGACCGCCGCGGTCTTTTGACCGCAGAGCGGTCTTTCGGCGGGAACCGCTTGGCGGGCGGCGACCGCCGTCCGCCGCGGTCAGAATGACCCCCAGAGTCCGGTCTGCGAAAGCATAATGGAATCCTATGACATCAAGAGCAAACAATGTCATATGATTCCGGGTGACCCTCAAACATTCAAGGCCAAGTTATTACAAAGATATGTACTAATACAGTCACAAAAGAAACTATGAAATTACAGTAGTGGAGGAGAAGCATTAAGTTCTTCATGTAGACCAATACTCGAGAAGTTCCTGTGACTACACTCGCCTGGAAAACTTGCACAGCCCTATAATTTAACTCATTTAGAGTTCCGAATGGATATATGCTGTAGCCTGCAGACAAATGTGGATTATTGTGGATGATGGCTGGGAGGCGGCGTAGAATGTTGCTTTGTTGTGTTTTGGAAGAGAAGTATTTCCGAAATCGGACAATATGAGTAAAGCAAATTTCATAGTGAGGTATTTTTAGCCTGTACTATTTGTCTATAGTAAATTGCCGTTTTTGTTGAACTTTAAAAAGCTCGTTTCTCGTCAAGCTTGTTAACAGACCCTAGCCTCTTCTACTGTCGGAATAATAACTGGATTTGACTAAATTGTGTTTGCAGCATTTGTTTTCAATCTCTTCTCATTTGCAAATGCCACGCACTGAAGGTCAAATCAAATTATCTTTATTTGGTTATGATATAACCATAAAAGTACCTAAATCCACTGTAAAACATTTCATAAATATACAACGTATATAGCAATTAAAATGCACATTACAAAATAAATAAAAACCTTGGATAAAATCCTAAAAAAGTAAACGCTCAGAATACAAAATGTAAGAAAGCCAGAGACAGCCACGTAGTTAATCAAGCATGGAATGAAGGTCATTTAACTACAATGACCTTTCACAATTATAAAACGTTACCTATTTTAGTGAAAATGACTGTGGGCGGTCAATTGCAAAAAGGCAATAGGTCACCCGCAACCTGACAGTCTTACTGTTTACATTAATTAACAGTACATTTGCTTTTCTCCTTTAGTAAGTAAATACATTATGGGGGTGATTCTAACCCTGGCGGTCGGTGTTAAAGCGGCGGCCAACCCGCCAACAGGCTGGCGGTCAAGACAATGGAATTCTGACCCTGGCGGGAACCGACAACACAGACAGCCACTTTAACACTCTGACCGCCACGGTGGTACAAACAAACAGCGCAGCGGTCACCGCCAACAGCCAGGCGGCAGACAATGTACCGCCCACACTATCACAACTCACCAATCCGCCACCTTTTCCGGGGCGGGAGCACCGCCGATAAAAACACGGCGGAAACAGACTACGAACGGGAAAACGCACACCACTACGCACTCCAGAAGGAAGGAGGACAGCATGGAATCCGAATTAAACATCCTACCTGCTCTCGTCTACCTTCTCATCTACCACGAGTACGAAGTCCGGCGCAGACGACAACGGTGAGTACTGCACCTACGACACACGGGAGGGGGGAGGACGAAAGGTTACGGGCACACACATATGCGACCCCCCCCCCAACTATGTACACACCAATGCAGAGCAACAAGTCACAGTGACACCACCCAAACACCCCTGAAAAATGCTATGACATAATCAAATTTGGAAGAAATATTTATGTACCAAAAAGCTCCTGAAAATTATCGATATACACATCAGTGTATAACTGAAGTAACAAGTCCTGCACATCCTACAAATTCATCATGTCCGTGGGCCAAAGTTTTGAGAAACAAGGGCAAAGCCCACACAGGAGACCTGAGTCCTTTGGAGAGAACACTGCAGGGGCATCAGATGTAAAAACTACAGGCACCTCAGGGGGAAGGGGGAAGGGAAGGGGGGGGCACCACAGCCACATGAGTCCACAACGCCAGATCCACGAGGAGCCACCATGCCCACTGTACCATCCTGGGGAGTGCAAAGCCACAGTCTCTCAATGTCTCTACAGTGGGTGGGCTGCCCACTGTAGCATCCTGGGGAGTGCAAAGCCACAGTCTCTCAATGTCTCTACAGTGGGTGGGCTGCCCACTATACCATCCTGGGGAGTGCAAAGCCACAGTCTCTCAATGTCTCTACAGTGGGTGGGCTGCCCACTGTACCATCCTGGGGAGTGCAAAGCCACAGTCCATCAGGTGGATGACAGTCTCCACTGGTCAAGGAGGAGGCATGGTGGGCACAGTGAACCATAAACAGTGCTTGAGACGGCGGTGCCCAGCGGAGCGGTGCTTGAGAAGAAGGGCCCAGCGGAGCGGTGCTTGAGACGGCGGTGCCCAGCAGAGCGGTGCTTGAGATGAAGGGCCCAGCGGAGCGGTGCTTGAGACGGCGGGGCCCAGCGGAGTGGTGCTTGAGACGGCGGTGCCCAGCGGAGCGGTGCTTGAGATGAAGGGCCCAGCGGAGCGGTGCTTGAGACGGCGGGGCCCAGCGGAGCGGTGCTTGAGATGAAGGGCCCAGCGGAGCGGTGCTTGACAGGAAGGGCCCAGCGGAGCGGTGCTTGAGACGGCGGTGCCCAGCGGAGCGGTGCTTGAGATGAAGGGCCCAGCGGAGCGGTGCTTGAGACGGCGGGGCCCAGCGGAGCGGTGCTTGAGATGAAGGGCTAAGCGGAGCGGTGCTTGAGATGAAGGGCCCAGCGGAGCGGTGCTTGAGACGGCGGGGCCCAGCGGAGCGGTGCTTGAGATGAAGGGCCCAGCGGAGCGGTGCTTGAGAAGAAGGGCCCAGCGGAGCGGTGCTTGAGACGGCGGTGCCCAGCGGAGCGGTGCTTGAGATGAAGGGCCCAGCGGAGCGGTGCTTGAGAAGAAGGGCCCAGCGGAGCGGTGCTTGAGATGAAGGGCCCAGCGGAGCGGTGCTTCAGACGGCGGGGCCCAGCGGAGCGGTGCTTGAGATGAAGGGCCCAGCGGAGCGGTGCTTGAGAAGAAGGGCCCAGCGGAGCGGTGCTTGAGACGGCGGTGCCCAGCGGAGCGGTGCTTGAGATGAAGGGCCCAGCAGAGCGGTGCTTGAGAAGAAGGGCCCAGCGGAGCGGTGCTTGAGAAGAAGGGCCCAGCGGAGCGGTGCTTGAGATGAAGGGCCCAGCGGAGCGGTGCTTGAGACGGCGGTGCCCAGCGGAGCGGTGCTTGAGATGAAGGGCCCAGCGGAGCGGTGCTTGAGAAGAAGGGCCCAGCGGAGCGGTGCTTGAGATGAAAGGCCCAGCGGAGC